>NW_006287951.1:302822-334263 GCF_000327345.1 Myotis davidii | reverse complement strand
GACCTGATCAGTTGAATTCCTGTGGTAACAATGTAATTTTACTCTTCCATAGTCCCTTAATATGTGTACTGATTAATAATAGCGGATTTTGTGATCAAAGAAAATACGATAATTTCAAGAGAAACATCAAAAGTGCTTAAGTAATGTCCATTGCTAGCTACACATTTCCCCCATCTTTCAGGTAATTTGTGGATACCATCCCAATAGAACTTTTCTTGACAAACCATGCAGAGACCCAATTTTCCACCTCTCCATATGTTTTGAAGTGCTGCTCAGAAAGTGCATGTGCCATCAATCTAAACAAATGGTAATCTGAAGGAGCAAGGTTTGGTGAATACAGCGGGTGGGTTAATACTTCCCAGGCAAGATCTTTTAACGTGTCTTTAACTGGTTTTGAAGTGTGTGATGGTGCGTTATTATGAAGCAAAATTACTTTGCCGTGTCTTCTGGCCCATTCTGATTATATCACGATCAAAGCGTGGTTCAAGTTGATTATTTGTTGTCAGTAACCATCAGTATTAAAGGTTTCACCTGGTTTTAGAAGCTAATAATACACCACACCTTCCTGATCCCACCAAACGCAGAGCATTGTCTTCTTTCTGAAGCGATTTGGCCTTGCAGTTGATGTTGATGGTTGACCTGGATCAACCTATGATGTTATGCATTTGGGATTCTCAAAATAAATCCACTTTTCATCACCAGTCACAATGCTTGTAATTGGTCTTCAAACTTTTTCGGTTGACTTCGACATTCTTCGTCTTTCACATTGAAATCATCGCTTTTAAAGCATTTAAACCAGCATTCACAAGCATCTTGAGATGGAACATGTTCACCCTAAGCTTCCCGAAGTATTCAGCAGCACTTTTCTTCAAAATAAAGTAATGAATTATAACTTTCTGCAAATGCTCTTTTTTGGCACAAAATTTGACATTTTTCAGTGTAAAAATATCTATGACGTTAACACCTTCAGCAAATTTGACATATGAAGTTTTGAAGCTTGTTGTCAATACAACAAAATAGCATACATATCAAATCGCATATATATCAACATATGTGTAACTCCATCTATTGAAAAAAATCCGCATTATTAACCGGTACACCTGGTAACTTCTCACTTTGTTGTATGTGTTTGGTGAAATCAGATTTGGTTACATTCAATTCTCCACCTAGTCCATACCAGCAGTGAATGGACTTGGAGAAAACATATCACATGTTGATGTGACTAACTTTACCTTCATGACTACTGATCTCAAGTGAATATTTAGTGCTTCCCAACAGTCATTCTGTATTTCTCTGGTCCATTTACCCTTTTTTGCACTTTTTACTTTCTTTTCAAACCTACATACCATGTCTCCCAATTATTTCTCTTAACCAATGACGTTGATGTTGATGTCACTGAAAAAAAAATTAAAGCAGACAGAATTCACAACCCCCTGCTGCCACATCTACCAGGTACAGCATGTGTACCCACTTTCTCTGCCTTTCCTTGGATTATTTTCTCTCCTTCCTCGTTTTAATGTCTCCATCTCCACCAAATCATTCTCTTTAGCACACAGGATGTTACCATCTCTTCAATCTTAATTAAAACAACAACTTTTCTTCAGCCCTTTTCCAGGTTCCCTTCTCTTTCTTATTTCTGTTATTGCCTCTTCATTCTGGCTGCTAGAGAAACCAAAGACCACATAAGCACTTGAATGTATTGCCATGCCCTACTTTAGACTGGCTCACAGGATATTCTTTCTGATACAATATGAGATACGGGAAGAGAAGTGTTCTAGAAAGTAGAAAAATTAATTCTGGCCTCTGCACTGCCATTATTTAGCTGGTCCAATTGCTCCTTGGTACCTGTTTTTGTGATGTGACTGCTATGATGCTTATTAAACTCACAGGATTATTGTGAGATAAGGTTTTAGTTTTCCACCCATATTTTTGGTAATTATCATCTGGGATCTTATACATGCCAGGCACGCAAAGCATTGGGAAAGCAAACGGGACTAAGATGTGAGTTCTCTTATAGAAGAGTAAGAGAAAAATATACTCTAAACAAATCAAATCAACTAATCAAATTGCTAGGCATATGGGAACAACTAAGTTCACTATAAAGAGTTATATAGGGCTTAAAAGAAGGTCACACATGTATATTTTGGAATTCTAGTGGACAAAGAAATCAGGGAATAATATTTCAGGATGAAATAAGTTCAGTGAAAATAATTGGGGGGAAAATTCTACTTGCCTTATGATTTTCATTAGCTTCTTATCATAAAACAGCATTTTTCTAACTTTATTGAGATCTTGGTAGCGCATGGGTTTTCTAATCCAAAGTTTCACTGCTATTGTTGTTGAACTCTTATTGCTAATAGTGTGGGGGCCTTATAGGGGGGAATTCTGTCCTGCTCCCCAAGTGAAATAGCCTGAATGATATAGAACTCTGAATGAGTTAGTCTTCATAGGATAAGATCCAGCTTTTATACATTTTTCAAGCCCACACATTTGGGGGGAGTCTGAAAATAATACAAAAATAAAAAATACAAAATGACATATAGTGTTTAGGAAAGGGACTCAAACAGTTAGGAGCCCCATATCTTAAGCACCAGGGACTTCACAGTGGCATAGCTTGAGTCTGGTATGGTTTTGCCTGATTAGCATCCATTGCCCCATCTGTTTATTCGCGGGGCGGGGGGAGACCATGGCCTCATCATTCTGTGTTCATGTGGGCCAAATGAAATTGACCCAAGCAGATCCAATCAGAACAACCAATTCCCTTCACCACAGCACTCTTTCAGGAGTGGACATGTGACCCAACTCAGTTCACTCAAAACCAATCAATCTCAGACTTTTCCTGAGACTATTAGAAAAAGAGACACTCGATGTTTTTCACTAGACCTAAAGATAATAAAAATAAAGCTTGGAGCTGCTGGTGGTTACCTTCTCATTCAAGTGAAGCAAACATAGAGGAGACATAAGAGAGTGAAACCCTGAGTTCAAGGTCATTGTAGAAAATGTCTGACTGAACTCCTGAAGGAGGCATCTGAAACTATCCCTCCCACCTTCCCTTCAATTTTCTGTTATGGGAAAATCCTTTTTATATTTAAACGAATGTTAATAGCATTCCTATTGCATATCCTGAGAGACATAACATGGAATGATGTGTGATACTATTAAGGAGCAAAGTTGAGGCAGATTTGTTGGAAGGATTCACTAAGTTATCCGGGAAGCTTTGCTGTTCATATTTTCAACTGAGCAGTAACCCAGGTGAAGCTATGAAAACATAATGGAAGTTAAAATTGTAGTTAACTTATGGTGTGAAGTTAAACGTCAGAAATGAGGGACACACAATAAAATGGCAGACTAGAAAAAACTCAAAACTTTCACAAGTCTTACATCCCTCCAAAGTCCTTATGTATATCATTCTGTTTTTTACTATTTGTCATGTTCTTAGGAAAACTAGTGATATTAACCTGATCTGAACATGATGGTTCTGATACCATTGTAATGACCTAGTTATTAATTAATAACTCTAAAGAAGCAAAAGAAAGCTGCAATTTAGAAGCATGCCCATTATGGTCTAGGTGACGTGGGAAGGTGCTTGTCTGTCAGCCATACCTGGGAGCAGGGCATTGGCCAAAGTAGGCCTGTCCACTGCAAGCATGGGAAAATTTGATATTTAAGTCTCTCACTGCTTGCGGGGCTCTCACGCTCTGCACTTGCCCACATGGCTCATGGCCACATGGACCCCACACACAATGAACTAATGGACTAACTAGCCTGATGCTCCAGGGCACCCAGCTCCACCATGGAATGGAAACTCCAGACACTGCCTTTGCTTGTAGCTCTACTGTAGCCCCAGCTACACATTTTCCAGGACAGGCTTAAGGTAAATGGGATTTTAAAAAACTGAGGAATATAACTTCACGCAAATAAAAGCCATTCATTCTCCCATGCAAGTCGTAGAACATTCTTTTTCTCAAGGTATTGCAAGAACCCCACTTCCCCTAGTGTTCAGAGAAGTTCCCTTTATGCAGTCCTCCACTAATGATAGCATACAGTGAAATGCATTACGTAATGTGTGGCAAGTAGTGAGTGAGATTCTTGCTTCCAGCCTATCCTTTTAAGATTCATGCCATCACCTTGATACTACAAATCTGGCTGAATTGACAGTTCAGGTTTTACAGCTTTGGCTTGGGTTTTATTCTCACATTCAATCCTTTCAAAAGGAAAGTGAGCTTTATTTTTCATTCCACTAGAATCATTCAAGAAAGTTTTGATTTTTTTTCTACATAGGTTCACACTTGCCCTTTTTTGCATAAGATCATCTGCCAACATGTATGACATTTGTTTAATGCACTTTTAACCTTTATCTAGAATTTATATTCAACTGAAAAACATTACTAGATGCCAGACTGGCTCAGTATCACCAAAGCTGGCTTGTCATTTGTAAAAAAAAGTAATAAAATAAGTGGATGAATTCAGGAAATCATTTTAAAAGTGAGAATTTCATTTAAATAGAGAGATAAGCTAATGGTTGCATGTATTATTTCTGACCTACCAGACTTCTTATTGAATAATGAGAAATATCTGCTATTTAAGACCCTTGTATCTAGTCACTTAAGTTGTCTTTTACTTGAATGCTTAGAAAGGTTAAGAAGATTGAGTTGGGGTAATTTAAGTCAGTTTAGATCTTTTACTTAAATAATCACTTTATAATTATGTTTACTAAAGAGCTGAAAAGATTTCCAATTCAGAACAGAATAGAAACTTTAGGTCTATTAGAAACTTTACTTTGTTTTAGGTCTCGACAAAATTAGAGTGATTTGTTTTTTCATATTGATTGGTCTTATTTGTCTCCTATGCATTTAGGCTTCTTCTTTCACCTACGTCCATTTGTGCATGTGAATTCAAAGAAGTATAAATTCAACACTCATGTATAAATATACACCCAAAGTAAGCAGAAATAGCTGCCTCTAGAGAAGCAGTATGTGGGTTCTTTGCTATTGTTCAGGGTATATTTATGAACTGATGTATTTTCAGGGTGAAAAACTACTGTGATTACAAATTGACAACAATATCTTTAAGCAAAAAACAATAAAATGTTATTTTGATGTTTTCTCCGTTTGGGTTATTTCTTTAAAATAACCAGCCCCTCCTTACTTGGTCCATTAGACTTAGCCAAACCCTTTCTGGGTTGGCCCTGCAGGAAGATTATATTTTCTGCCCCATTGAGTCAGAGTGGACCATGTGATTTGATTTGGTCAATGAATGTGAGTGGAAGTGTGACATAGGCCATTCCCAAGCAGAAGCTTTAAAAGCCATTGCGTGGATTGCTCATTTCTTCCTTCTCTCACAAGATCAGCATGTCTCTGAGGGTACCTGGATCAAATAGGCAGGCTGCATAGAATGGACATGAATGCGCATCTTTGTTTTGTTTTTTTGTAAGACACTGAAATTTGTAAGTTTGTCAATGCAATATAACTTAGTCTAAAACCAGAATTTCTCAACCTTGGAACTATCCCCATTGGAGTCTGCATAATTCTTTATTGGGGGGGGGGCGTATTTCCTGTCATGTAGGATGTTTAGTGTTTAGCAGCATCATTGGCCTCTGCCATTTAGATGTCAAAGGCATCACACATCGCAGATATGACAACCAAAACTATCTCCTGATATTGCTGAGGGAGCCAGTTAAAAATCACCCCCAGTTGAAAAACACTAGTTTTAGCTTAATCGTTCTCAAAATGGGGTCCCAGAGTCAGCAATGTCTGTATGACCTGGGAATATGTAAGGCAAGCAAAGTCTCAGGCTCCTTTCAGACCCACTGAGTGAGGAGGGGTGGGGCTGAGGCCCAGCAAGCTACATTTTAATAAGCCTTCCAAGAGGTGTGAACATTAAAATTTAAGAACCACTATCCTAAGAAGGATGGTACACAAGCACCCTTGTATAAACAAGGGCATAGTTACTGCTTTTACTAATATACACAGAAAGTTAACTTTATTGAGATTTAAAGCATAAGGATTCACTGGTTGTGAATCTGTAAGACTTTAGAGCACATGACAATATACCAGTATAATACCTTTCAGACAAATTGAAGTTTTAGAACTTCACCAAATTTACCATGGTCTCAAAGCCTAGCAATTCATTGAGTCACAATAACTAAAAATAAAGAAAAATTCCTGATTAGAAATCCAAATAGAAGTGGCATTTTGATCCTTAAAAAATATTTAGAAAATTGATGTTTTTAGAACATCATTGATATAATTTGACATTTGTGTCTTCATTTTATTTGAACACATTTTATATAAGTACAATCTACTTTTTAAAGAGCTAACATTGAGAATCAGTATTTATAACTCGCAGTTTTGTGTGTTTAATTGAAAATTTTTTATCACAACTAATTGCTGTTCTTTCCATCTGATTCCCTTTTGTGCATCTGTGTGGAATGGATTTAGGGATAGTGTGCCCTGAGCCTGAGCATAAGAAATAGTTAACTTTGCAAAGTAGATTGTCATCATATTTAAAAGTATGGGCAATACACAACAATATGCTAATTTATGTAATTAAGAGATTGGGTACTTAAAGTAGTTGATTTTTCTGAGGTGAAATATCAGAATTAATTTTATCATATTAGTGCAGACAATGATAGGGATTTATAAATCAATTTCAATGACATGTACATGTTTCTATATATTTCTCCCCTTTTCCCTTCTTAATAAAGAATGCTTATGGACAGAAAACCTCAAAGGTTTTTCTTTAAATACTTTCCCCTTAGCTCTCAGTAGTATACATGGTCTCTACTATACCTGGTAAGTATTTTAAAAGTTTTCCTAAAATCAGAATTTCAGGATTGTGGTATAGTACAGGATAGGTGCAAGATATTTATCTTTGTTAATTTTCTGTTTTTATCAAAATATTAAAAATTTGGTTATGTGGCAGTAGATTTATGGACTAGACTAGGAAAAATGCTCAATATCAACAGATATATTGTACCTATTATGTTTTTTATCACATCATTATGTTCTACACACTTGGCCATAAACTTTCAGTTTTATGCTTTGAGTAAAAATATTGGGGGGGGGGGGACGTTTTGTGTATGTGTTTCGTTTTGTTTGCTATTTTTTTATAGAAAGAAATCATAAAATTTTTTTGTTCCATTTGGATTTTCCTAAATAGCTCAGAATGAAAAGCCCTTGAATTTGTACAAGATGAAGTGAAGTCTTTTCCTTTAAAGCATTATCTGTCAGCCGGAATGTCATGCTCCGTTTTTTAGGTCCTTTACACTCTTGAATTTGATTTGTGCTTTTACAGCACAAATCCCAACATTCAGAAGGCAGCTCTGCCCGCTTCAGCTGCCTGGAGCTAAAGAGAATTAGTCTGTCATTCTCGGTGTCGGGGAGCGAGCGCTGTGTGTGTGAGTACTGTGAGTGTGTGTGTCCACATCGGAGACCGGGTGGCCAAGAGTGATTTAAATGTGCATGGGTTAATAGTACAGGCTCTCATTCAGCCTTGGCTTTGAAACCTGTGGCATTCGAGGCTGGACAGGGCTTCGGTGCCGCTGGTTTAATTTAGCACTATGGTTGCTGCCATGGCAGCCAGCAGCATCCACTGCAGCAGCAAGGAAGAGCCATAGATCTGGGAATGCAGGTGGAATACTAAAACGCGAGACGCTCGCGCAGGGCTGGGCTTCAGTGCTTAATTTCTGCTCTTACGGGGCTCTGATGCACAGGCGTACATGCTGCTCCGTCAGCTCATCGAGAGTCAGGGGCTGCCGACCTAAATCAGTGAAGGGCTGCCGAGAGGAGAGGTGGAAAAAAAAAAAAAAGCGAGAGACATAGCTGGTGCCTCACCACCTCGCGTTTGGGAGCACAGAAGCAAGGGAGGGAAATGCGGACCCATCGCCCTGCTGAGACCTGCGATTGGAGGAAGATGGGAAAACGTGGTTGGCTTCCTGTGCTACTTTTCAGCTGGAGCAGCGTCTTTGGTGAACTCTTTTCTGCTTCAGATGTTCCAGCAAAATATCTGTAAGTACTGCTGATTCAGGAACTGATGTAGCAAGCTAAAGTGTGGCCAGAGACTTAATTGTGCTATCGCTCTGGAATCTTATGTGAACACTTGAGCCTGCCTGGGCTTTTATTGAAGTGCATGTGTCAATTAAAAGCAAAAAGGCCAGATGCCATCTCGGTGCAAAGAGACGATGTGAAGTCCCACTGAAAAGCAGAAACCACCAGAAGCACCATGCAGCGGCCGGCTGAACTCTCTGTGTTTCGAGGCAAAGGAGTAAGGAGGAAGGGAGCTTGCCTTCAGAAGCAGAAGTCGCTGACCAATCTTTCCCTCACCAGTGACGGGGAGAGGAGACCCACTGTGCGCATTTCCAACTGGTTTGGAAATGCTGCCAAAGCCAGCCAGAGGGAATCCCGCTATGCCGAGAGGCCCTCGCTGTCCAGGTTCCTCTCGCGGTCCGTGCAGTCCCTGTACCACCCCAGCAGCTCCGGGGCCTGGAGCCTCCTGCCTGCCAGCCAGTCAGGCAGCGAGGGCTTGGGGGACTGGTCTTCCAGGAAAGCCCTGGAAGGTGAGAGTGATGAAGATAGCCGGTCTGAGGATGAAAACGGCTCCTCCAAGCTGAGCAGCATCAGCAGGAGCTGGGCCGAGGAGGAGGGAGAGAGCTGCCTGCGGGAGGGCACAGCCCACCTGGACGAGGACGTGATCCTTACCATGCTGGGCGACCTGGAACAGGCGCTTTACACTGACTTCTTGGGTAAGTCAGGTTTGCTCTTAACATGCGGATGGCGTTTGAAGAAGCCGCACATTTGCATGAGCCCGGTGTCTTCCGTGCTCCCGACTGATGTTTTTAAAGTGTGGTTACTAAAAAAAAATTTTTTTAATTCCTTGTTTCTTGAAATTATTTTCTTTGTAAAGCTGTGTTGTGATAACCAGGGGTGAAGTCTGTTTGGAGAAAGTAAATAGGACCAATCTTCCCTGGGCACTATTGGCCTTGGCATTCAGTACCTTCTAGACATCTATAAGTAAGCGTTCAAATTTTAAGACTCCAAACGTGTTTTTTTTTTAATATATTTTATTGTGTGTGTGTTTTTTTACAGAGAGGAAGGGAGAGAGATAGTTAGAAACATCGATGAGAGAGAAACATCAATCAGCTGCCTCCCGCACACCCTGTGCTGGGGATGTGCCCGCAACCAAGGTACATGCCCTTGACTGGAATCGAACCTGGGACCCTTCAGTCCGCAGGCTGATGCTCTATCCACTGAGCCAAACCAATTAGGGCTCCAAACCTGTTTTTACTTAGTCACTACTGGGGACTTTTTATTCAACTTCTCTCGAGGGAACCTCACCCCAGGTATATAAAGAAGAAGGAAGGGCCTCGTGAGCAAATTTTCTGTATAGTCAGGTGTTTCCTCTACTGCCTCAGTGGCACGTGGCCCTTGTCTAGACCTCAGTGACAAGCACCATGAATCTAGTAACACTTTAAAAGTGCGGAGGCCTCTCTTGACAGCTTTACTCACATACATTTTGGGGTGTTGTTTTTTTTCGGTGGCTGGCAAAAATGCTCCTAAGTGTGTACTCTTAAACTGCTATGTAGATAATGGAACTGTTTTTATACTTTACAAACTAGGCCTTTTTGATTACATGGCTCTCAATAGTAACTTCAGAGATTATCTTTAACTTAGATATGAAGATGTCTGAAGTTATTTTTCAGTTTTGTGATTAAACTTTAACTGCCAGTTTGCCACTTGCCTGAATAACCAAACGAGATACATTTTAATTTGTATGACTGAATTCAGTGCTTTACCGAAGGGTATTTACATCATAAATAGTCCCTTATTCAAAAATCCACAAGTACTAAACCATTAAACTCATATTTTATGTCAATGTGTGTTTTCACAAAGTACTTCATAGAGGACTCCTTAAATTGGAAAGAATTGAACCCAACCAGTTATCTCTTTGTTTCTGATTCCTCCAACTGATGCTAAATATAGGTTTGCCTTTATTCTTTCTGTGGGCCCTTCTGTTAGAAGATACTGTATGGGTTTTTCTGGAATCTTAGTGAACCAGCTTTAGAAGCACAAAGCTTAGGGAGACAGCAGAGGCAATTACTGCTCAATCTTTAATGTTAGTTTGGCTTCAAAAGAGTAATGTGTCCCCAGCTGCGGAAATGGTGATTTCTGAATCTGAATACACCAGGTGCTCAGAGGCTGAAGATTTGCTGCTACACCATTGTGTGATTTCTGCCGTGAACTGTTCTTCCCAAGAGACCAGTGTGCAGTACAAAGGCAAGGCAGGGAGCCCTGACCCTTAAGGATCTTTTCCTTTCTTTGCTTCTTGGGAATTGTAAAACCTATGATATTCATCTCTTGCCGTTAAAATGGAAGCATTTGTCTTGTTCTAAGTACTTCTTATGTAAGTGTTTTCAAAAATGAACAGAGAGCCTCCCCAGACAGTATTGGCTGGTTGCTCTGTGAAGGTATAGCATGCTGTGGGTGGGTGTATATAGGACACATGCCTTTCTGTGCATAAGGAACTTGGAGCATTACTGTTGGAGGGATTCTCTCAATAGAAGTCTGTGTATCCCAGGGTTTTTTTAAGTGAGCTTCTACTAACTTTGTGGGATTATTCTCTTTAAGCCATTTTTTCCACTTATACCAGCACTCAAAAATGCAAATGAGAAAGTAGGAGGGAGAGTTTTATTCAAATAGCTCTGATATGAATAATCATAGCAGGATAATGAAGCATCCAATGCAATTCCCTGAATACTTGATGCATGTTAAGTTGGGGGATAATTTGCAAGCCCATAGCCCACAGGAATTTCAGGGTTTCTGCCATGTGACTGACTAGGCTCTGCTTCTGGCTCAAAATGGCCTCTTCTGACTTAATTTTTGGGGCAGGGTTCCTTGAGTTTCAACTCTTCACTCTTGGATATCCTAATAAACCAGACAGACTAGGGACTATACCATAGCTCTATAAGAATATACTTAAAAGGTAACTGATGAGATGAAAAATTTCAAATCACTGTTGAGGTCCTCCACAAAATTAGGGTTATTTCTCAAAATAAATCAGGGAGCTGTTCTCTAAATAATAACACTTGTAATGTGGATAGTGTAGAGGACATCATTCTCTGAATCAGGTTCTTTCAGATGTAATTTGATTTCCTATTAAAAGATGACAGTGCTGGCAGTGTTAATTACAATGTGTGTAATTAAAGCCTAGAAAATAAGAGCAGGGCCACACAGATTAAACGTCTGTCTGCCAGTAAGTAAAATTGCAGAAGCACCAAATGGAGCCTGTTTTTCTGTGCCCTGCTCACAGAGGAGACCTGACAAGCACGAGAGAGCAGTTTGCATAAACAATGACAACTCCAAGTGTGTTGCAGAATATGCTGTTCTGGAAAATGGGTGTAAGCCCTCACTATTGGGTCTGACACTTATGAGGCTTCCTTCAGGAATCATATTTGACTTTGGGATTATGGGAGTGAGAGGGAGACAGCATTTTTGTGACTAAGTAAATTCTTCCTATGCAATTTTCTGCTAACTTTTGTAACTAAAGACTGAGTTTATTTGTGCTTTCACATTTGACCTTTTAAATTGTAATTTCCTTGGAGCATTACTGTTGGAGGGATTATTCCTCTAGACATTATTTGGATACAAATTTATAGGATATTTCAGACCTGAGTAGTCTTTAGGGGGTTTGTAAGTGCATTTAAGCATATCTTGTATTTTGTAGGTCATTGAGAACATCTACTGGAACACAGTTTGGTTACTGTCTTTCATGACACGAATGAAGCAGCAATTATGTTTTGCTCAATAAGTACTGGGAGGAAAAGTTCCATCAGTGGTGCAGTGTCATGAGTTGGTATCGTGCCGAGACAAACCAAAGAGTGGTTGGTTAGGGTTCTGAAACCTGAGGGAAACTATGCAAACAAATAATGGAATGGATTCAAATGGAAGACTCCAAGGATCTTAGATGCCTGTTGGATTGGAAGAGGAACTTTTTTCAAGATTAAAATGTGAAAAAAAAATGGTAAAATTGAACCTCTGAAAATATAATATTCCTAAAGGATATACAAAACAGATATTGAAAATAGTTCTCAAATATGAATGTTATTAATATTATTCCAATTGGCAAGCAGTTGAGATTCACTTAAAAGTTCTCCCAGAGGGAAGGGTGTCGGCGATAGAGAACATATAATGGCGCATTCCAGGACCTTGTGTAAGCGACTTGTACTCCCTTCTCCCTCCAAAATAGGGTCCTCTCAGTGCTGCCCTTTAAGACTTCTCATCTCTAACCCTCGCCGAGAAGCGCAGGCTTCCATACTGTGTGACGCTTTATGAACACAGGCTTTAGTGCTTCTCCAAATCTGCCTCCTCACCGTTTCCTGTGTCCACTTTGAATAAAATCTCTTCTTTACCTCAGCCTTTCTTTTGATGCAGTGATATTGTTGCTCTGCCCTTCAAGATTTTCCTCACCAAACACTCCTTTTTCTCCAGGGTTCTGCCAGGTTATTTAGAAGTCAAAGGTAGACTTCTTTCCAGCCCTCTCCCCAATAGGCTGTGTTATTTTTATGAAGAGAAGGGTGGAAAGAATTTCCAGGGAGGATATGGTTAGAGTTCTGAGTTTAAACAAGTGTTCATCTGTAAGGTCAGAGATGGCACATCTTGAATTAGTGCAGGAAAGGTTTATGCCATGTGCATGAGGGCACAACATGTGTTTTACTATTTCTTAAAAATAGATTTGCTCTAGGGAAATTTTTCAGTACTCCCTAAGTTTGAAATCATAATGCTTTTAAGCATATTGTAATCATTTGACTAATTTGTAAATTGAAAGGAAGAGATTTATAGACTGGCAGCAGAATGGTGGTTGTCTTGGCAACCATCCAGAATGAGGAACAATGAACAGTGTAGTGA
The DNA here is from genome assembly GCF_000327345.1 of Myotis davidii. Taxonomy (NCBI): domain Eukaryota; kingdom Metazoa; phylum Chordata; class Mammalia; order Chiroptera; family Vespertilionidae; genus Myotis; species Myotis davidii. Next base: position 321,361 of record NW_006287951.1, on the reverse strand, counting down.
TATTTGGCTGAAGAAGAAAATAGGAGAATTAGCAGGAGCTGTCTTCCAATATGTGAGTGACTGACGTGGAAAAGATCATGTCAAATTGTTCAGTTGGTTTCAGAGCCGCTGGGACACTGGGTGGAAGTTAAAGCGAGGCAAATTATTCCCGTCCTTAGAGATGTTTTACATTTAGATGGATCTACTATCAGAAGGATAATCTTTTCCTGGGAAGAAAGAAACCTCTTGGAAGTTTTAGGCTGGGGGATCAGGCTGTCTCCATAGTGAGACATAAATGAGCTCGTTCATTGGCTAAGGGATAAGGCGAGACAGTCTCTGAAATCCCCACCCTACGATTATAAGTGTTAGACGGCACATTCGGGGTGCATTTTTAAAAATTTGGCGTGAGTATTGTGGAAGAAAATTAACAGGTTGAATATCTACCTATACTCTTACAACAGATTATAGCTATGCATCTTGAGTTTCTATATGTCTGTTTCCATAGTGGAATTTAATGAATGCCGTTTTTTAACATCACTTTTCCTTCTCTTTTTCTTTTACTTCCATCAGCTTTCTGTTCCCTCCCCTTCCTTCCCTTTACTTTGCCCCCTCTTAATCCATTCGCTTGAATTCCTTCCTTCTTTTCTTCTTTCTTTCTTATTAAATTTTCTCATCATTGGGCATCTTATTGAGCCTAAATTAAACAGAATAAAAGCTGTTTTCCCTACTCCCTTGTCATGTTATTATTTTCCAGACACATTAGCTTCCAATGGCCACTGGCCTGGGAAGTATTGCATGGCCACAGAAAAATGGTTCAGTGGCACCTCTGTCCCAAATGACAGTAGTGGTTGTGAAAGGCCGGGATCTGTCACTCTGACGGAGCTGTTTGTCCCATGCGCTTTATGCACATTGTCAGTTCGGCCTATGACGTTACTGGAACTCTAGTGTCACATGTGGGTGTATGTTTTGTTCCCTGTAGAAAGTAGAGACATAATTGAAAATAAAGCTCTCCAATGCTGTAAGTCTTGGCCCATGAGTCTAGTAGAATAAAAGACTTAAACAGGTATTGTCTTGGCCAGATTGCATGTCCTCTGCCTCTGTACCTCCTTCCCAGAGGCCCCGCTGCTGCCCCTGGGCCAACATGGGCCAGGAAGAGGAGCTGCTGAGAATCGCCCCAAAGCTGGAGAAGGTGGTAGCTAGGATGAACATGGAAGGGAGCCTCCACCTTCTGACGAAGCGGAACAGCTGTCAGATGTGCACCAGTTACTCAGACAACCAGGATTGGCGTCCCTATTAATGGGCTAAGTACTACTCAGATAAGCAGGTGGTGTCCTTGGCCAGAGTCCTCATCAAAGACTGGAAGTGGCTAGTGGACTCCCCTAGACTCCCCAAAGGAGAAAAAGGAAAGGAAAGAGAAGAAGCCAAGAAAAAAGAAAATGGGCTTGACTCTTGCAATTGGAAGCCAGAGGCAGGCCTTTCTCTTCCAAGGAAAAAACAAGGGGAAGAGCCCCAAAGCCACCGACGGAAGGATCAAATGGCACATCAGAAGTGGAGACCCCCCAAAACACCCAGCAGCCCCTTGAGCTCCACCTGGGCTCCCTCCATCTGCCTCCTGGCACCCTGCTCTCTCATGGGGGACTCTGTCCTGGACAGTGTGTAAAGACACTCTCTGAGGCCTTGACGGCAGATGACAAGGACTATGGAGTCACTGTCAAGATGGCATCAGAAATCAAAGATGATATCTAACAGGAACTCAAGAGCTGAGACATGAAGTACTGGAACCATGTGCACAGCTGAATCAGCAACCTCAGAGACCCTAGGAGCCCCCTGCAGCGGGCCATGCTTCCAGCCTCGTTGCCAATATGACAGCAGAGGAACTGGTCAGTGGTGAGCTGAGGGAATTGAAGATCGCCATGACCCAGGGGCTCTCTGTGAGCAAGAGATGGCCAATACAGGCGGCACCTACACTGACCTCTGCCAGTGCTGCAGAAGCAGGAAGAACTGTACTTATAACCAGGTGCAGCACAGCGCCCATGAGCCCATGACTACCTTTGCCTTAAGCAAGGAGTGTGGCAATCTTTGGATGTTCCCCTGATAGAACTGCCAGGCAGGGTTTCAATGAACAAGGTGAGGAAGAACTAAAAGAAAGCACTAATTAAGCCATTATAACTGGAAAAAAAAATTAAAATTAAAATGGAGGTGAAAAAGATATTTTTCTTATTAGAAAATGTTTCCATGCTATTATCTTATCTCAGAGTCCAAATGCGTTCTTGATTCGTAAGGTAAGTTTGTCTCAACTATTCTGAGTACACTTAGAAGCAGGTAATTATGGAAATAACTAGGGTCTAAATAAGGTCATATTTTTAAATTAAGCTCAGTAACATGGAGTAGTATACACTGCATTTCCAAATGACTCTCTCATTTTGCAGTGATTAAGGTCATAGACCTATAAAGTATTATTGCATTATCTCCACCTCGAATTATTACTTGTAACATTACGTTTGTTTCTATTCATATTTTATTTGTAGAAAGAAGAATTATGCTTTTTAGGTGATATTATTCATTTGGAATTTCCTACCTATCATTTTACTTTTAAGGAAAAAAATTTATATTATTTATATATGTGTATAATTATTCTCAGGACAGTAAATGACAAGAATAACAAGTGAATTACTGTGTTACTTCTCTAGGTGAAGACCCTGAAACAAGAAGAATGAGAACAGTGAAAAACATAGCAGACTTGAGGCAGAATTTAGAAGAGACTATGTCCAGTCTTCGTGGGACCCAGATAAGCCACAGGTTGTTGTTTTTTTCTTCTCAATTCTGCATATTTTGGGGCCAGTAAAGAACAAAAATTACCATTAGGCACTTAACTTCTTATCATGATAGAGAAGGAATTTTAGTTTTCCTTTACTATTTCCTCACTCAAATTTTACATGACAATCAACAGGTTACTTCTCAGCACATACATGCGGACTTTTTTTCTCCTATCCACCTTTTTTTCAGTGTAATTTCCCATTCAAACTGAATTCACTACTGAAACTACCACCATCACTTTGAAGTAGACTTTTATGCCCGTGGAAGTTGCTGTTTAACTGCATCTGAGAAAGAGCGGTAGAGAGACTTTCAAACATCATTGTAGCCAATTTCCAGAATAGGGTAAATTCAGTGTTTGTTGAGAATGTGGAACAATGTTTTTTGTTTTGTTTTGTTTTTTAACCTAAAATCTAACGATGGTCTCTCTTGAAAGCAAAACACTGCAAATGAATGCCCTGTCCCACAATTTCACATCTGCAGAGGTGTTTAGAATCTCATTATGAATGCGTAATTTGGCTTTCCTGAAAATAACATTCTGCTAAGAAATGACTCTGATTCCTGGCCTTTCCTGTCTTGTGCCTTCGTGGTCATGGCTGCATGTGAACCACAGTACCATTGTTTCTCCACTTTATTTAACAGCACCCTGGAGACAACATTTGACAGCACTGTGACAACGGAAGTGAATGGAAGGACCATACCCAACTTGACAAGCCGTCCCACCCCCATGACCTGGAGGCTGGGCCAGGCGTGTCCCCGACTTCAAGCGGGGGATGCTCCCTCCCTGGGCGCGGGCTATCCTCGCAGCGGTAACAGCCGGTTCATCCACACGGACCCCTCCAGGTTCATGTACACAACGCCTCTGCGTCGAGCTGCTGTCTCTCGGCTGGGAAACATGTCACAAATTGACATGAGTGAGAAAGCAAGCAGTGACCTGGACATGTCCTCTGAGGTCGATGTGGGTGGATATATGAGTGATGGGGATATCCTGGGGAAAAGTCTCAGGACGGATGACATCAACAGCGGGTAAGTGACCCTGGGCCCTGCTCCCTCACAGAACTCTGTAAAGAGGAAAAGTGGTCCACTCTGATGCATTGGTTATAAAAGAGCATATAGATTAGTTCACAAAGGCATTAGAAAAGGTGAGAAATCTAAGGTATTGGGGTATTCAGGTCCTCTCTTCTGCTCATTTGTGAAAAGCACAGTATCTAAAATTTCTAGAAAATCTTTCCCTTACAGGCCATTAAATTTTTCTATTTTTAGTTCAGAGAAACATGTGTCCTGTGTTTTTCAGAGTGATCTTTCACATGCTTCTTAAATAAGAGATTTTGTAGAGAAGGACAAGGGAAGGAGACAGAAGATCGTTTGCTGAACTGCTTGATTTTCGGGGGCTTGTCAAAGCTGCCTTTGCTTTGAGGTTCACGTATTTTCTAGTACTCTCAAATTTTGCAACTCCAATCTAACTTGAGGGAAAATCATTTTAGAGTTTAATGTTTCCGTCGATTTGTTGTGATGATATCAGATTTGCTTCTTTCTCTTAATCCCTGTTTTCCTCATCTTTCCTATTATATTCCCCCAAAAATGTTGTGATTATAAAACTCTTAAAGTATTTTGGCAATTTGGAATATTTAGTTCAATCTGTGATGAGCCTCAATGGAGGCAATAGGATAGTTCTATTAATAGACTTTTATTAACAATTGTAATTGCCCTTTTGAATACTTCCTGTTACCTATTACACTGTTGTTAAAGATACTGATTCATTTAACCTTCCGCCACCAGCCTTTAGGAGGTATTTTTGTACATGCTTGTTTTACAGATAGGGAAATTGATCCTACTCAGACCCAATTGTTTATGCTAAGGAAGACCAGACTGGCATTAGAAATCGGGTGTGTCTGACTTCAAAACCCAGGCTCTGTGAATGCAAGGAAAAGCTTCCCAATTAACCTTACTATATTTTTTCATGTGAGTCTGGGTTTTGACCTACCCTTTATCCTTATACATCTGAGAGGACCAGTGTCAGAAATCATTCTTCTACATGACTAACCCTTCCTGACTTCATTCCTGAAAAGCTTGTTTGAAGGGTGACAAGACCTAAAAAGTACAAAAGAGATTAAATCAGATTCATAGCTCTGCTCTGATATCCTGATAGCTACCAGTGCATTCCAGGTAGCCGCCTTACTGGAGTTTCTAACGATTTATAATTAGGGAGACAGATTATGGTCAATTAAGGTAGAAAGTAATTGAGTTGCCACTGGAGTCAGGGTTCCTAATTTAAATCGCTTTCTAGACTTTTCTCTCTGTGGACTCCTTAGGAGGTTAGTTTATCCAAATTCATTTTTGTCACCTGTAAAAAGGATAACATTGCAGAATCTCCATGAAATTATTTGGAATGAAGAAAATAACCCACAAAATTGTACATAGCACAAACCTTGTCACAATATAAATGATTAATAAGTTTATCATCATCGTAATTACACTAATAATCATTAATAATTATAATAAATGACTATTTAACATCACCTAGAAGGGAATATTCAGTTCAGGGAACAGGATGGCAACATAAGGATAAGTCATGAACTTTCTCTACTCTGTATCTCCCCATCTTCCTTTTCCATTCTTTCTTCTCTCCCTCCCAAATCCTCCTCTTTCCTTTCTCTAGTTCTTTACATGGGGACATATATGTGTATTCACTTTTTATATTCACCACTGGATGAAGATTTAATTGTATACATAAATATACACATATATAATTCATATATATACATATATCTACATACACACATATGCGGTGAGTCTCATTATTTGTGGTAGTTATGTTCTATAAAGTGTGCACAAACAGTGAATAGTGAATGTTGAATCACTCCTCTAGGGGAAATACAAATTTAGTTTCCTTTGAGCCTTTGGCCATAATATTTTCATCAATGGATCAATTTATAATCTTGTTTCATGTGTATTTCAGTTGAAAGAAACCTCATTTATTATTTAATACATATTTGTTGATTCATTAATATTGAACTCACACCAACAGCAGTATAACTCATACCTGAATGAAGCTTAAGTAAGACATATTTTTCCATAAGACATATCACAGCCTTCTTACACACAAGACAGCTTTTCGGTTCTACATTTAAGGGACCATTTTAAATAGCAAAATCTCCAATAGAGGCAAAAATGTGAAAAAGTGGCTCTATTTAGACTGTGAAAGGATACTTTTATTTTTGTAGTAAGGGAGCTGCAACAAGAAGGCAAAATGTCACCTCATTCGACCTCTGTCAGCAATGTCCACATGGGCAGCTCAGACTTCTCGCTGCTCTGAGCATGTCCGTGAGTGACAGGGAAGATCTGCAAGTACTGATTCGGGGGCTACACATTTTAATGAGGAGCCAAATTCGCAAATGTGGAATTGGTGGATAATGAGGATTGACTGTGTTTATTTACACACATGGAACATGCTTATCTGGAGAGAGAAGGCGTATCAAGGGAGCAGTTTAACTCAGACATCAAGGGACATCCACAGTGCAATGTGTAATTTCAAAAGGTTCATACAGATAAAATTGAGCTGAGAGTTCAGAATAAGGAGAAAGCACTAAATCCTGGCATGAAATAGAATGGAATGAATAAGAAAAGGAAACACTTTAGTTCTGTTCCTAGAGAGATTCAAATAGCTAGAGAGGAGAGAAATATATTAAGAGGAAATTTGTAAGAAAAGTGTACGTATTGCAGAAGATATTTAAAGATAAGATTTGAGAGACAGGAACTATTGTGACAGGCCTCAGGAACATTAACCTAAGAGGTCTAAAGTCTGTACTGAACACAATGGAAAGCACTGTGTCTTAGAGAAGATTACCTAATAATAGCAGAATATGAGGATGATGATGGTTTTAGGAAGACCAGTTTAAGGGGAATCTGAAAAATGGATTGAGGGAAGAAACTGTGGGGATAGATTTCAGGGACCATTACACAAATCTGGGTCCAAGTTTTAAGGTCAGAAATATAGGATGAAGTGGGGAGAGATTGATATAGGAGATATCACAAAGGAAAATTTTGAAGACACAATGATGGGTGGCTCATGAGGGTATAATAGTAAGAGAGAAAGATAATTCAGACAAGATGCCCATTTTATAATCACAAGAAGTAGAAAATGATACCATTAAAGAAAATAGGCACATATAGAACTTGTGATATTTTTATTTTGGAGAGAAAGCAAAGAGAGGAGATGATAAGTACAGTTAAAATTGCAGAGTTGGAAACAAGGGTGTTACCGGACTGAAGGGGTCCATTTGCCTGAGCACATCAAAGCCCAATAAGACATGAACAGGAGTTTGCAGCCAGAAAAAAAAAAGACTCATTAAGGAGATGGCACTATGCCTGGAGTCACAGGTAGCTCATGCTCAAAGACCTGGCTCCCCGATGGCTTCTGCGGGATGGCTTATATAGGGGAAAATCATTAATCATGGTGACCAACAGAGTGAGGGTGGTGGTGTCTACTGACTGGTTGGTGCTAGAGTAGGGGTAATTGATTATTGCATTTGGTCCTGACGTCAGCCATGGAGATGCTCTGTCCAGCTTCACAAGGACTTGTTCTGTGGGATTGTTCTGCTTTGCTGGTTCTGGAGCTAAAACACAACTGAGGCCAAGATATTATGTTTAGTTTGACTGAAAACTCTGTCCCAATAGTCAGTAGACCCAAGACCTTGTTTCTAAGACTACTGGATGCTGACCAGAACTTCATTGTCTGGAGGGAAAGGGAGGTGGGTGAGTCAGGAGGTGGGTGGGTGGCCTCACCTATGAGGCCAGTTTGAGTTAAAGGGGGGGAAAAATCAAAATAAAAAGCCAGATTAAAGAAAATAAGGTTTCTGCATGGTTACAGGGGGATAAAGCAAAAGTAACTTAAACAAAACTAGTGTCCAGGCTAGAGATATAATGGAGGCTATGATCTCATATAGTAGGGAGCAGAAATTATGGGAGACATGAGGACTTCTCAGAGAAGAATAGGAAGAGAAGAGGAATAATGAGCTTAGATGTGGGTGTATGTATGTACAGGGTGTCCCAAAAAGTGTATACACACTTTAACAGCTGATAGTTCAATTTTGAAAATGAAATGCATTTTAATAAACACTGCCTTTATAATTACTCAAAGTGTGTGTGTACATTTTTGGGGACACCCTACATGTATTGAAATTTAGTCTTGAGTTCATCCTATGTTTCAAGCAACATTTTAGGCTTTGTGAGTGCAGTGCTTGTCAATTAGACACAATGTTTTTATATGTGCCCATTTATTCAGTAAATGGATAGTAATATATTGACATGTGTATGTGTGTATACATTATTAGATAAGTAGTTTCTTAAACAACTGCTCTCTGCATATAATAATGTATATTACAGGCATACCTATACTCAGAAGAATTTTATGGGCTCTGTTAGTTAACATTAACTCCTGTAACAGAGAAATCTCAAAATCTCAGTAACTTCACACAAAGTTCATTTCTCCTTCCTATAAAACCCTCACTGGTGTTTCTGACCTTCAGTTGGGGAATGTGCACTATATAGTCTTTCATAGACTAAGGTGGCCGGTGAGTAATTTTGCTTTTATCCAGCCATGTTTCCAATGTCACTGGGCATTCATATTCAAAAGGCAGATGGCAAAGAAAGGAAGGGCCATGATGTTAGACTATTTCATATGTACCAAGCCAGCAAGTGGTGCATGTGACTTCTATCCACATTCCTTTATGCAGAACAGCCGTGTGGCCACAACTATAAGCCAGGCCAAGACCAAGAGTTCAGCTGTGTGCCAAGGAGGAAGAGGACATTGCTTTCATGAGTGCTGGCCAGTTTCTGCTTAATTCACTAAGAAGGAAAAAAAATGTTATTCCCATTGTCGTCCCTACTTATTTCATGCTCCAGTAGAAACCCAATTCAGACTTCTATTCTCTATTTTTGTGCCTTATCAGTCTTTCAAATGAAGTCTTGGAGAGTTCAACAATGAGTCCATTTAAATAAGCATCAGTGGTCCACATGTTTTATGTTGACCAGCAGTCATTCATATGTAGCTTATAAATAGACTAAGTAGAAATAATTCAAATCCACATGACAACTTCCTCTGGTGGTTTTTACCTGCTTCGTCTTATACATTTTCTGTTTTCCATGGTAGATAGCGTACAGGATGCTGAAAGTTAAGGAATGACTCAGAGCTCTGTTCCCTGGGGGGAAGGTGACTGACTAGACATGGTCAGCAGGTGTTATGGCTGGTCTCAGCTTAGGTATGACTGGTGAGCTTTGTGTGGGGGACACCCATGGCGTGCTGTACATCATTGCCCAACAGGTTACATAGTGTGCCATTGTTGGCATCCACAGGATGTACGCTGGAGTTTCAGCCATAATTAAAAGGTGTAAAGAAGAGAGGGCTAGAGACACTCCAGGGGAATTTTAATTTAATGGTGTTTTTCCTTAAGAAAAAAGGGCACATAGATGTCAGTGCTATAATTCTTAAAAACGTTGAGTCATAGAGTTCACTTTCTGTTCCCAATTTTTGCAAGTATGGTTTAGTGATTAAATGGACAGAAGACAGTACTGCATGAAAATGTTTAATTTAGGGTTTCTTTTTCTCATGTAACCAGGAGGAATGTCATGAGGTAAATGGGAATGGAGCTTCATTTTTCCATGTGCTGTAGCACTCTGAAAATTAATCAGCATCTGCGAGTTCAGAATTCCTGAGGCATGCAAAGGCTTATCTCTTTCTTCTCTTTTGAAAATTACTTTAAACACGTGGGGGTGTGGATCTGCCAGTAATTAGGAATTAGTCATAGGAAGGCCTCTTGCTTCAAATGAGTCCCCTTGGAAAAGTCTTTATTTATGAAGCAGAGGAGGCACAAGCTGGAATATTGGGGGGAAGTTACTTATTTTACTTGAATGGAAAGTGAAGTTATCAGCAGGCGTGTCAGTGATAAATAGTCGGGCCAAGATTATAACCTAAAATTTGACTTTAAGTCACATTACTCAAACACAAAGAAATTTAATACTGTGGAATGAAGTTTTTAAAAAGAGAGGTGGATATTTTAATCCTGCTTCTTCCTTGATCCCCCCCACCCTTCTCCTTTGGTAAAGTTTGTGATGAGTGAAGCATGCATGACATTGGAAAGGGTGGGTTACCTGAGTTGGGTTAAAAAGACTTACATGGTAGCACAGCTCGTGTGGCTCAGTGGTTGAGTGTCAACCTATGAGCCAGGAGGTCACAATCTGATTCCTGGTCAGGGCACATGCCTGGGTTGAAGGCTTGATCCCCTGGGGGGGGGGCGTGCAGGAGGCAGCTGATGGATGATTCTCTTTCATCATTGATGTTTCTATCTTTCCCTCTCCCTTCTTCTCTGAAATCAAATAAATAAATAAATAAATAAAAATTTAGAAAAGATTTACATGGTAAACAACAGATTCCTAACTCTAATGCTTCCACTAATTTTATTTTTAAGATATGAGTTATTTTTTAGTGAATGTAGGAATTCTAGTAGAAAAAATAGCTGGTAAATCTAACCAACACTTATAAAGCTCTTACTACATGCTAAGGAAAAATTCTGTGCATTTAAAGTTTAAGTAACTTTAGGCAGAACTCAGAAAATTACTTAAAAGACATTGTGAGAATTCAACATTTTTTGAAGCAAGCAATGGTGGACTTGAACCTAAGCAGTCTGGCTCCCGTGTAAACTCAGCCATCATACTGATCCTGTGAGATTGTCTACATGTCTACTTGTACACATTTCTCTCCTAGGAGTGGTTGTTTTTTTACAAAAAAATATAAATGAGCTTTATAGCAATCATTCATTATCAGTGTAGTTTTCTTAGCTAGCACATTTGATCTAGGGGTCAATTCTTAATTCTATCTGTGTTTATTGAAGGGATGATGCTGAACTGAAGGGAAATAAACACTTGAGAAGCCCTGTGTATTCATGTCATTAAAAATAGCTAACTGTGCCCTGGCCAGGTGACTCAGTTGGTCGGAACATAGCCCTGTACACCAAAAGGTTGTGGGTTTGATTCCAAATCAGGGCATATATCTACATTATGATTTTGGTCCCTAGTCTGAATGTGTAAGGGAGGCAAACGATTGATGTTTGTCTCTCACAGCAATGACTCTCTATGCCACATCAATGACTCTCTCTCTCTCTCTCTCTCTCTCTCTCTCTCTCTCTCTCTCTCTCTCATCAATTAAAAAACATATCCTTTGGTGATGATAAAAAAATAACTAATTGTAACACCCAAAGGCTAAAATGAGATATTGAGTATAAAATTATAGAATTCTAGGAAGTTATGGTTGAAGTATAGGTTTTGAATCTTCCAAATTTCCTACAAAAACAGACAAAGCAACAAGATAGCAAAGATGAAAAATTGTGATTACTCTTTACACACCCCAAAGAAGATGATACAAGGTATAATCTCAAACCCAAAGTATGAGCAATTAGGGATGAACAGCCAAGAGCCAGGGGACCAGCATGGTCTCAGCATGTGTGTAAGAAGTAGCACAGGGGAGCAGTAGGGCATCTGATAACATTGGAAACAGAAGAACCCAAGAACAGCCCAGAGAAACTGAGGAGAAAACACAGGGGAGACTTAAAGATTGCTGAAGCTGGGCGACCAGCCAAGGAGAGGAAGGGTTGGAGGTCATATCTGAGGGGAATGGAGAAATCTCCTATGAATATATTAAACTGTCCAGGTACAGCTCCCTTTCAGGGCAGGATTCCAAACTGAACAGGATGTAGCAATAAAGGTAAAAATGTTGTCCAGCTTAATGGAGGAGATGGGAACAGAGTCCAAACTTCTCTAAAGCTAATTACCACATTTTTAAGCACTACACAGAAATAATAGAACCAGTAACTGTGAAAAAACTAAAAAGGTTTTTAAATCAAATTTCTGATATGCAGAAAAATTAATTTCACATGAAAACAATCGAGAGAAAAATATATGGATGAAACCTCATATGCAACACATATAACTAATAACAGATTAGTAACTGAGGAAAGTAAAAAAACAAACCAACAAAACAGACTGTCATAGTAAAATGAGCAAAAGGCATGAGCAAAAGGCATAAACAGACATTTCAAAAACAAAACAAAATGGCCTATAGCAAAGTAAAAATATGATCCACCTGCTTCATAGTGTGGATGGAACTTGTAAATTAAAACCAGAATGAGAATTTTCACCCATGGGCAAGTAGAAGTTTATCCTGAAACTACTTTGAGAATTGTTTGTGACTAGTAAGAATGAACACCTTTGGGTCTCTCTTAGGACGCGGTGATTCTTTTCCTGGCTATAGACTTTAGATAAGTCCCGCCTGTCAGCACCAGGAAATGTGTGCACACAGGTGTTCATGGCAGCAAGAGGACAAAGACAACTCCGATGTCCATAGTATTGAAAGGGATTAATACACTGAAGTGCATGGGTAGAACAGAGCTGCATGTCTGTGAAATGAGTAGTACAACACGATAGATGATTTGCAAAAATGTCATTTTGAGTGAAGGAAAGTAGTCACAAAATAATACATATAGTATGATTCAGTTTATTTCAAGTTCAAATCCAAGTGATGCTAAACAATATTCATAATTAGGGATGCATGTCCATGTGGTAAAACCATAAAGGAAAGTGAAGGAAAGCTGAACACAAAATCCAACATGGTAGATATCTCTGGAAGAGAGGTTTGGGGATATGATTGGAAGGTGCCTATATGGACATTGAAGAAACTGGAAATGTTCTATTTCTGATGCCAGGTAATAAGCACATGGAAGTTGATATTATTTTTATTATTTAAATGTACTGTTACACTTTCTGTACTTGCATAAATATATTTCACTGTAAGTCTTTCCTTAAAAAGCACAGAGTAGTTATGATGGTAGCGATATATATCTTTATGTTGACTGAGAAAGTAGGGTTGAACAACAGAAGAAAATGAGGTGTTTTTTTTAATAATTTTCTCTTATTTCAGACAAAATTAGAGGATGGTGATGCAGATTCACGTATTTGAACTGACACCATCTTGTAATAGTTGGGGTTGGCGGTGACAAGAGGAAAGCGTAATATCTCTGGTTTGTTGCATGGGTTGTTGGTATGTTTCCCATAACTATATTAGCACGTGCAAAAGGAGCATGAGCTTTAGTGGTGAATATAATACATGCTCAGTTTATGCTATATCTGTTGTGATTGTGGGAAAGCCACATATTTATGCCTAGAAAGCAGTTTAATATCCTAGAACAGGGTTGGCCATGGGACCCGGAAATATTAACTTGGAAAACAGACACCTAAAGGAGGTATGCTGTAAGTGTGTAAGGTTTCTCTGCTCAGAACCAATGAACTTGTATGTATATATGCATAACCCGTGGGCACAGACATTGGGGTGGTGAGGGCCTGGGAGGGGAGGGGGGCAGGAGCCGGCTGGAAAAGGTTAATGGGGGAAAAGGAGGACCTATGCAATACCTTCAACAATAAAGATTTTTTAAAAAAGAAGAGAGGTGGCAGTGGAAGGGAGGAGGGATTAGAAATGCTTTGTGAGACTATTGGGTTTTTTGAATGGGAATCATTTTATAGCTTAAAGAACTTGAACATAAATTTAGAATTATCCTAAGATTTTTATAGTTTGAGAGAATTTATTTTTGTCTTTAACCTTCGCAAGTTTCCTTTGAATTTTTTTGTTTGTACCAATCTTCCTTATAACTATTACTTCTTCTCAAACTCATCTTGGCTGATAGTTCTGAAGTTTAGATATAGTATTATTAGGAAAACCTTTTTTTAAAAATTCCATTATTCTTTCAAAAAGATTCCCTAACATTTATAGCTCCCGGACTGTAGCATAATTTTTCTAGAGGAACTATGAAATTTATGGGGTTTTTAAAGATATTTAAACCCTCTAGAAAGAATGAAAAGAAGGAAGAATTACTAAGAAAAAATTTAATAAGAAATTTGTCTACTTGTGTGATGCCTGTTTAAATTTTTCAAATACAAACTCATGGTTCTATTATGAAAATGCCCTGCCAACATTCAAATGAGAGAGTGTCTGTAAAGAGATGAATTATATATACACTATTTTTTGGTTCAATTAATAGCTCTTATAAACATATTTGATATTTACCTGGCAAATGGAAGGGCCAAAGAAAAACTAATATGCTTTGAAATGCTTCCTGAAAAAATTATTTCTTTCTAATTCATGGAAAATTTAAATATATGGGTTTTTTAATTTTGATAATTAGTTTTAAAATAGTCTTGTCTATAGAAATTTAAGTATTGAAAAACTGGAAGGTTATGTCTTTAATTGAAGTGCTCTTTCATCTATTCCCTTTTACATGTGTCACTATTATAGTTCAAGTTGCTGAGTTCAGCTATGATAGTTTCTTCCTACAAAATAGAAGCCTTTTAAATTCTACTAAACAAACATTTAATATATTTGTTGATCCCAAACTTATATACAGAACACTTTGCTAAACACTTTTGGAGATACACAGATGAATAAGACAGACCAGTAAGATGTAAAACATACCATGTAAGCATTGTTATAATTTCCTGCAGAGGTTAAGTGTAGGATTAAGCATGTTGATAGCTTTAAAAAAAAAAAAAAAAGGAAGAATTTCACTTGTCTGGAGAAAAGATATCCACCACCCTCAACCTTTTAAAACACAATTTTAAAAAGAGAGTGAATGAGAAAAATATTTGCTACTAAACCATTTTACTTTATCTGAAAATACATACATTCCACCTTAAGAAAAAAGGCAATAACATTTAGAAGGACAACTATCCCTTTACTCTAATTGTCCCATTTTGTACAGGCAATGATGCTCCCAATCATTATCAAAACAGTTAGACTTTATCCAATATTTCCAAATTAAAAGAGTATGTCAGTGTTCTACACATTTTGTAGAACAAAGTCACCTTTTAATTTTTAATTTTTGTGGAACTAAATTCTTTAGTTATCAAGAAACTTAACCATATTATGAGGATATAATGCATCATGACTTAGTGTTATTGGTTTGTATATAAAATTCATATATTTCCTTTTCAAAATATATGAGAGAGGCTTTGTGAACAAGTAGCTATTATTTATAGGGTTCTCACAGTAAGAGCTTTATGTATTCTCTAATTGTCATAAAACCTATCTGTACTAGATTTTATTCTTCCCATTTTCAGAGGAAGAAATTGAGGCACAGTTTATGAGACTCGTTCAAGGTCTTTCAACTAGTAAGGACAGAATTTACTAATCCTGTAAGCAATTAGCCGATTTCACAACCCTGCTGCAGCAGTTTGGTGAATGTTCAGGATGATCATGATTACATTTGTTGATACGAAAAAGAGAAACCAACTTGAATTTGCTTAAGCACAATGGTCACCTATCATAAAGAAGCAAGGATGACTCCCAGAACCCAAGGGCAAGTTGTGAAGCTGAAGCCACGAGGCCAACGGTCTCTGCTTCTTTTTGTGCACCTGCGCCATTGATTTTACTTTGCTGACCAGCTTTCTCTGTAGCTAGCTCTTCGCATGTAGTGCTGATAAACACCCACAGCTCCTGGGTTTCCATTATCATCCACTCTATCCACATAGAAAGACTATGTCTTTACCCCAGTTCTCAAGGGGGAAAAAATAGCTCATCCTCCTTGGTCCAGCAAGCAAGATTACCTAACAGTAATGTGACTGAGGCTGTACCGACCCTGAGTAATGGTGGTGATGTGGGGAGCCAGCATGGCCATGGCATACTCATGCCGGCTCAACCTGATTTAGTGACCCTGAGTTGGGGCGATGAAAGGCTTAGAAATGACAGACAAGAGAATGAAAGCTGGGTCTTGGTGGGACGCTGCTCCTCTGATGGACAGCACCCGAGCCCACTAGCCATGTCTTTATTTTATAACAGGTGCCACGAGGCAAAATAAGGGCGTGATCAAGATGTTTACAGCATTCTCATTGGTTTCAATCCTACTCAACTATATGCACCTGAACTCTATCAAGCTCACATCACTCAGGCATGTGGGGCCACGTGTTTGGACCACAGGCTCAAACTTACAACTACAGCTGTTGGCTATAATTGTGCTGGGAAGGCTCTGCCCTCCAAGCTGGGACTTGCACGTGGCCATGAGAGGACTGTGCCCTCTCCTCAGTCCAAGGCTTGAACCTGTCCAAACACTGTAGCCGCGCTCCATACTGTGATCATAGGGAAATAGATCCCAGACAGGACATGGGCAGACCGTGTGGTCCTTCAGTTCAGAGAGCAATGCCTGGTGGTTAAGATCATGGTCCCTGGAGCAAACTTTGTAGATTCATTTCTCAAATCTGCCATGACTGTTTGAATGACCTTGTGTAAGTCCTAACCTTTCCTGCCTACTTATTTCTTTATCTCTAATATGGGCATAAATAATGTTATAACATGTGAACTATTTGAAAAGTTTCTGGCAACATATTAAACATTTTATACATCTTGGTTATTAGCTTCTGATAATGGCCAACTGTAGCATATATTCCACTTGTCAAATAAATTAATTTAAAGTTTAGTCATGTTCCATTACTCTTGTGACCATCAATGCTTCAAAAACTAAAATGATGTTGCTTTTATTTTGCTAAGCGTTATATTATTTACAAGCCTATTCAAAATACAGATTACAAAAGGGGGAAAACAGAAGGTTCTATAATTGGCTAGTTATTTATTGTAGTAAGGAAGACTGATTTCCTAATAAACTTGAAAATATATTCTAATTATTTCTGGTGAGTATAATGTTTATGTAGAAAAAAAACTATAATAAAGAATATTTGCATAATTATTGAAAAATGTGAACACAGTTTGTTTATTAACTGCAGTTGTCAGATGAGCTCATTTAATTTTCTGCTGATTCATCACACATTTATTTTCAGGTACATGACAGATGGAGGACTCAACCTGTACACTAGAAGTCTGAACCGAATTCCAGACCCAGTGACTTCCAGGGATGCCGTTCAGAGAGGTGTTCACGATGTGACTGTCGATGCAGACAGGTAAGGCCATCAGCATATATGATAATGAGGAGTGTATTAAGCAATTTCATACATGAGACCCTAGGAGATTTACAGTATAAATCAATGGACTTTTATTTTAATATAATCATTATTTTGGAACATTTAAAAAAAACTAAAGTGATTTCACTTCAAGACTTTAAGACTTCAAGAGTTTTTAAACTCTGTATACTGAAAAAATTTGCATTGCTGGTGAGAATATTTAACAAATTTCAGGTTACATGGCAACAAGTTTTAATAGATCTAAAGCAAAATTATAAACATAGACTTATGTTCTTTATTTAAAAAGAACCCTGACTGATAAATTCCTTTCGATTTCGATACCCTCAGATGTACCTGGAGGCTAATGATATAAAGATTAAAACATAATTCAAATGATCAGGTACAGTAAGCTTGATGCTTTTCTTGAGGGGTTTGTTGAAAGCATACAACTCTTGCTTTAGGCTAATTTCTGATTCATAATTGTTTCATATTGCTTAAAGGTAGGGGTGTGTGTGTGTGTGTGTGTGTGTGTGTGTGTCTGTGTGTGTGTTTGCTGGACATTGTTTTGTCAATTTTATCAGAATCACTGCTGTTTGAGAATATTGTATGTGTAAAACAATGCTGTAAGACGTAATTCTGACCTAATTTTGCTCCCTCTACACTCAGAATTTTGACTTTATTGGGTGGGAAGGGAGTACCCATTTCCAGCACTACTATGTATCAATACGTAGAGTGGTCCTTTAACCCAGCATTATGAAAGGAACAAGAGGTTAAGATGTCATGTTCCCATATTCTGAAACAAGAGCTGGCTGCTTGTCCTTTGTATTCCACTTGGTGCAAGGCACACGGGTACAGTCATGGGGTGTCAGGTAGGCTGGTGTGTGGCTTGGGTAGTAAAGAGCGCTGCTCTGTCAGCTTCCTTGTTGGTGCTTTGCTATTTGGATATAAAGAAGAACCTAATGCTGCTTGCTGAAGCCTGCCTACTCTATGGGGTGGGGTGAGGAGGAGCCACGGAGGGAGAGGGGAAGGGCTCAAACATACCTAGCACCTCTGGAAGTCCGGTCACTCAGGATGGGGCCCCAGGGTGGCTTTGCAGGACTGGCCACCAGGCTGCTTCCTTGTGGCTTCCTGAGCCAGGTGACAGGTGCTGGTGCCGCTGGAGGCCTGGGGAGATTCCAGGTGCTCTGGGGACTCCAACACGGTGGCCATGAACCAGAGAGTGAACTTCCCAGAAAAGAAGCTCGCCCACTGATGAGCCGGGTGGGCCTTGGGGAGAGCCGAGTGGTAGAAAGTGGCTTCCCCAGGGTACTTGGCACTGGCAGAGGAGCTGTCACTGGGAGTGGAACCCAGGTGGCGCTGGTAGTAGTCAGGGGTGGCCACGAGCGAGCCGCTGGAGGGGAAGGCTGCCGTGCTCTTCTTGCTTGTAGACGGGTGCGAACCTGGGTGACCACCCCTCAGGGACCTTGGGATGTGATCACAGGTGGTGGGAATGGGATGCTAGGCTGGAGAGCCCATTTGCTCCACAACTAAGATTGTGGGGGCCTTTTTTTTGTCCGGTGCTGTTTAGTGAGTCCATCATCACAAAGAAATAAGAGCTGTGTATGATTCCTGTGCATTTTAGTACAGCCAGCTGCAAAGGCTGGACAGCTAATTCTCATGTTAATGTTTAGCTTCTCCTCTACCAAATGCTGATCTTTTAACTTCTGTTGGCCAGAGGAAGTGTTGACACTCATACCACTCTTCTAGTCTGTATCCCA
>NW_006287951.1:294746-302731 GCF_000327345.1 Myotis davidii | reverse complement strand
GAGAGAGAGAGAGAGAGAGAGATAGAGAGATGTAGTTATCAGTGGCTTATGAAAATTTTTGCCACCCCCTACCCCAGAATTCCTCTGCAGCCATTTCCCTGGCTGACTCGTTCACCAACTTTCTGCTTTTGCACTGATGCTTTCTCTGTGGGGAGTGCTCTTCTCTACATTCATTGATTTATTGCCTCCATCGCAACATTTCTGTTGCAGCTTAATGTTACCTCTCAGGGAAGTGTTTCCAGAGTCACTTTCACTTCCAGTCACTTTCTCAGCCATTACTTTATGCCATTTTCTTCAATTTACACATCACTTCTTGAATATATCATACTTATATTTATATTTATTTTATATCTCCCTCATGACAATGTGAGCCCATGAATGCAGAATTCTTGTCATATTTGTGATATGTTGAGCCTTTAACAGACGTATGTGGAATGCATGAACACAGGAGTGAATATAGGCTACATACTCAAGTAGGCTAGCAGTATCGTCCACTGGTAGAGAGTCAAATGATGCCAGGAAAGAGCCAGGACCCTGCAAAAATATTATGTAAGAGAGGGAATGAGTTTTGTGGAAAAATAAAAAGCAGTGATTAGAGGGGAAGAAATCCAAAGTGTGGACAACATTTTGAATCTAATGACCTTACCCATTATTGGCTGATAGTGGGAAACATTAAAGAGGGGGGAAATGTGTTGCGTTTGGGGAACTGAGATAATTGTGACAGAACCTAGGAATTCATTCAGAGGTGATGTATTTTGGAGGCAGTTGGTATAACCAGCTCTCTTGTTCCTTTAAGGCTCCTGAGTGGGGCCTGAAGGAGGAACCTCAGCTCACAGAAAGACCCAGGTGTGCACTAATCAACTGGAACCTATGAAAGCAGTGGTTCTTCAAGTGTGTCACCTGAGCTGGCAGCTTCAGCACCACTTAGGAACTCATCAGGAATGCAGAGTATCAGCTCCATCCAACACCTACTGAATCAACAACTCTGTGGGTGGACCAGCAGTCTGAATTTAGCCAGTTATTCCAGTGACTCTGATATACTATAACGTTCTCAAACCACTATCTTAAAATTAACAGATAGATGCCAGACCTATGGAAACAAACACTTAACATAAAAAAAGACATTTTAAAGTCTCTTATTTGTTGTATTAGCTGTTTGGTCAAGGTTTTTTTTTGAAAGAGAATATAAAAATAACAATGGTACTAATCTTTAAAATAGATAAGCTAATGATATGTTGCACCTGAAATAATTGTCTTGAGTTATATTAAGCTTTGGACAATTATGTGTTTTGAAAGAATTATATAATTTAAGAAATACAAAAATACACTGTAGTCACTTGTGTATATTAAACAGCAAAAATACTATAGTGAAAAATCCTACCATTAGCAGAGCTAGGACCTTCTCCTTTATTATAGACTAGAGGCCCAGTGCATGGGAAATCATGCACTGGTGGGGTCATGGCCTGTGGGATCGCCTCGCTGTGGGAGCACTGCTCATCCAGGTCAGCTGAGCAGCTGTGGACCTGCCCTCTGAATGGCTGCTCTCTGGTCTGGCATCTTCTGTGGAGCTGGAACACTCGCCTCTCCAGGAGACCTGATTGGGGCCAGGCCCAGGGGCAATAGCACTGAGAGGAAGTGGAGTAGGCTTCAGTCCCACTGTGGCCACAAACCCACCTCCCAGCCTCCAGGATCAGCTCTGGGAGCCCGGCGGCAGCGCTACACAGTCCGCAGGCTGTTCAGAGAGGAGGCAGCAGGGAGAGAGGAAGAGGAGCCTGGGATGAGGAAGCTACGATCACAGCCTGAGTTCCTCTCTGTCAGCCCAGGGTTCGCAGTGAGAGCAGCCACTCATCCCAGTCAGCCGAGCGTGCTCCCACTGTGGTAGCACACTGACCCCCACCCTACCCCCTAGTGGTCACTGCATGTCATAGCAACTGGTTGACTGGTTGTTCTGGTCATTCCACTGTTTGGTCGCTGGGCTTTTATTATATAGGATAGGTCTGAAGCTCTTTTATTTATTTATTTTTTAAATATATTTTATTGATTTTTTACAGCGAGTAAGGGAGAGGGATAGAGAGTTAGAAACACTGATGAGAGAGAAACATCGATCAGCTGCCTCCTGCACAACCCCTACTGGAGATGTGCCCGTGACCAAGGTACATGCCCTTGACTGGAATCAAACCTGGGACCCTTCAGTCTGCAGGCCAATGCTCTATCCACTGAGCCAAACCAGCTAGGGCAGTCTGAAGCTCTTTTACAGTCCTATAGTCAGGAAATGATTCACAGTGTATATCTTTTTAAATTGTATTGTCTTAAATACTATAATTGTGTAAGTCCATCTGTTAATTTAAAATACTTCCTTATACAGGATGTTGTTTCATAAAATTTTCTTAAAATTCTGATACCCATTCCAAATAGGATAGGCAAGGATGGCAACAAGGTAATGAATACCTCTGGTTTTACTCAAAAAAGATACTGAGAAGTCCTGCAGTTCAAAATAAAACCTCCTTAACTTTATTTAATGCAGTGCTCTTTTAAGTATTTTCCATCACAGGTTCCCCCATTTTTTCTTCTATAATGATATTTCATCTGTTCCTGTAGTATTTTAGGAAATGCTGGAACTATAGGAGGTAAAAGACCCAAGTCTTTGTGCTATTATAGCCACCAAATGAATTGTAGCCTAACTTGCTCCCTTGGTGACTATAATAGCACAAAGGCTTGGGTCTTTCACCTCCTATACTTCCAATTTCCAGCTACCTTAGTGATGGTGTTTTAAATAATATGAAACATATTAGTAATTGTTTTATTTTAGTAAATTGGTAAATGATAAGGCCTGTGATAGATAATTCACTGATAAGAAAGCTTAAAAGCAAAAAACAACAGTGCTTTATTAATTTTTCATATTTCTTAGATGCAAAAGCTGCATCAGTGAAAATGCACTGACATAGGGCAAAGTAGCCCGCTGGCTGGAATAGCAATGGACCTGGATTGTTTGTGTTGCTGTAGTGGGTGTTGTAAGTTCCCCTTTGATCAAACTCTGGTTAAAGTGTGATGGCCATAAAGAACAGCTGGTTTCCTCTTCCCAGTGGGTTGAAATGGCCTCAAAGACAATAGGAGGGCTTTCAACAGCCAACTGGAGTGTTTTTTAAGTATTTTATTACTCAAAAATATTGTAATTCCTTTATTTTCCATATCTATCCTACACCAACCACATTTCCTTGTTAAGCTAAGAAAAGATTACAGAATGGGACTAGACCTTATAGACATATTGGAGACTCTGGAAAAGTCACAAGTAAATTCCTAACAGTTAAAATATGTGGGCTTTATCCATTTGGCTCTGGCTATAATGAGGTTAATTATAACTCATATACACTTAAAATTGGGTTGTGCCATATTTAAAAGGTAATTTTGGGGGAAAGGAAGGGGATTGTTGTTGCTTTGGCCTTTATTTACTCCTATTATTGTCTTTACACTGACTTCCATGCTAGCATTAACAAATATTTGATTAATAAATATATAATTACCTCTTAAGTGCCTGACAACAGAATAGCACCTTGGGTAAAAATTAAATAAATAATAAAGATGAAAGGCCCTGAGTTTTATGGTTAGAGAGAATAATGTAAAAAAAAAAGTGATAATAAAATAGACCAAGTACAATAGATGTGTATACAAAGCACCTTACAAGCACCAAAAGGAAATAAATAATAATTTGTACCCTGAAGACTTCAACAAGCAGTATGATTTAAATGGGCCCATAAAGAAAGCATGAGCCTTTTTTACATGTAGTCCGGAAGAACTCAGAAGGAATGGAGGAGTAAAAGAGCAGGGATATATAGAAAAATTTGGTTTAGGAGATGTTAAAAAAAACAATAGGTGGAGAGTAGTTAAATAAAAATATTTTATAGGGGAAAAGAGACTACAGTGTAAAACTGAGCTTAATTCTGAACACAACAAGAAAAAGTGGGGAATTATAAGCAGATAAGCAGAATGTGGGGGTTAGTGGGTGAAAAGTTACTAAGAGGACATATCAGGGTAGAGGGATTTATGCTAAACCTACTCAACAGGAGTCTTGCTGAAGGTTGGCTAGGATGATCAACTGCTGAGGGAGAGGGATGAGAAATTTGACCAGATATTGAGAGTGATCAGATATCAAGAGAGGGGATTCTCTCTGAACTGATCTAGCAGGATTCTTACTAAAACTGGGCATGGAGGCCCAGCAAGGGGCCAAAGTCAAAGCTAATGTGATTTTGCTAGTGCCTTAGGAATGTGGGCAAGGATGATAAGAAACAAAGGGTCTGCAGGGCCATTATAAAGTGTATGGACCTGTAGGTGTTAATTTTAGGATTTTTTTTTTTAATTTCAAAGCAAAAGTACATATTATAATCATTGCATTTTTAAAAAAAACTTGCTCAGGCAGAATGGCTCAGTGGTTGAGTGTCAACCTATGAACCAGGAGGTCACGGAGTGATTCCTGGTCAGGGCACATGCCCCCGTTGTGGGCTGTGTGCTTGATCTCCAGTGGCGGGGAGGGACATGCAGGAGGCAGCCAATTAAGAATACTCTCTCATCACTGATGTTTCTATCTCTCTCTCTCTCTCTTCCTTTCTGAAATAAATAATTTTTTTAAAAGAACTATTCCATGGCAACTATTGAAAATGGATGATGCAAAGACACGTAAACTGCTTAGGAAGTGACTATAAAAGTTTAGGTGGAAGAAGATAAGCACCTAACTGAAGAGTGGATGTGGAGAAACCATGTCCAGAGGAGTCTGGGTTTGGTCTATGTGTATTTCTCTGCTTGAACATCCATAACAAAATGTCACAGACTGGGTGGCTTAAACAACAGATATTTATCTTCTCGCTATTCTGAAAGCTACAAATCCATAAGTACAGTGTTGGAAATTTATTTCTGGTGAAGACTCTCTTTATGGTTTATAGACAGCCACCTTCCCACTTTGTTCTCATGTAACTTTCCTTCTTACTTTCTCAGGGTGGAAGAGAGAAATAGTTTCTGTTTATTTCTCCTATAACAACACCAGGTGTATTGAAATAGGGACCTACCCTATGACCACATTTAACCTTAATTACCTCAGTAACAGCTCTATCTCCAAAATAGACACATTAGAGGTTGGGGCTTCAACATATGGGTTTTGGAGGGGCTGAGGAAACAATTCAGTCCATATCACTGTGTAACTCTCAGGTAGTTCTATTCTTGTAGCTACAAGTTCAGTCACCACTTACTCACTGGATGAGCATTATGCTAAGTGAAATAAGCCAGTCACTGAAAGATAAATACCACATGATCTCTCTCATTTGTGGAATATAAAGAACATTATAAACTGATGGACAAAAATAGATACAGAGGCAAAGAAACATCGAACAGACTGTCAAACTACAGTGGGAAGGCAGGGAGGGTTGGGTGGAGGTAAGAGATCAACTGAAGAACTTGTATGCATGCATATAAGCATAACCAATGGACACAAGACACTGGAGGAGGGGTGGACGCATGTGCTGGGGGGTAGGGGAGGCCAGGGAAAGGTCAATGGGGAAAAAAAGGAGACATAAGTACTACTATTTGTAATATTTTAAACAATAAAATAATATTTAAAAAATAAAGTATACATCATATACACACTTTAAGGTCAAATCCTACAGGAATCAGGAAGATCACACAAAATGAATGAAGCAGAAGAGAGATGGTAAACATGACCATTCCAAAGGGGGAAGTCACCCTGAGGTCTAGCGGTTGCTTCCTGTAGAAATGCACAAACATGGAAAGGAGGGCTGAAAATTGCCAAACCATTAGATTCTTCAAGTGAAGTCAAGAATCTGGGCTTTTGTTAGGAATCTCCTAATCTCTCTATATAAAAGCCTAATGTGCAAATTGTCCCCACGGGAGTTCGACTGGGAGACCAATTGGTTGCTATGACATGCGCTGACCACCAGGGAGTGGCATGGAATGAAGGAAGGCCCTGGCTGACAGCCAGAAGACCCCAATCAACCCTGATCATTGGCCAGGCCTAGGGACCCTACCTGTGCAAGAATTTTGTGCACCAGGCCTCTAGTTTAAATATATTGTTAATTGTCTTAACTATAATCTCAATGGATAGTTAAACATATAAATTTCTTCAATGGCAAATAGTCTGTGAAATCACAGAGAACCTAATACCATAAGAGACAATGAATATTCTCATATATGGCCATGTAAATTTCCTAGGTACCATAAAGTTTCCCACAGAGGTACGGGTGCTGAAACCTGCTGTACAGAATGAAAATGTACTACTTATGAGAAGCTACCACACAGGCGCAAAACTATCTGAGGTCATTTCCAAGGGTTTAGTGCAAGACAGGACAAATGTAACTCAGATCCATTTCCCAGCCACAGCATCCCTCAGCGGAGCTGGCCTCAGATCTGCCTGCAAGCCCTGTTATGGCAATAACTAATTAATTTTATTTAAACTATTATATGAATCAACACTGTACAGGCTAAGCACACATTTGTATCTGTGATGTAGAGGGCGAACACAAGCCCTGAGAATGAACCCCTGACATTTAAAAAGTAAATAAAGGAAGAATAGCCATTAAAGAGACAAAGAAATCAGCTCTGAGATGATGTTGAGGAACAAATAGGGTTACTGATAACTTTGAGATGGAGAAAAGCGGGAAGAGGCAACTATGTCAAATTCTGGATAAGTGTAGTTAAGTGAATGTTTGTGCCAAAATATAAAAGAGAGTAATAAGAAGTTTAACATTTGAAAGGTAGAAGTCCCCTGGATGATTAAACAAGGTACCAGCCACAGCCTGAATTTCTAAAATAGAATGGTCATAGAAGTCAAAATGTGGTTATGTAGAGGATGTATCCAGGTGATCATAATGATGACTGGCTGAATGAGTCTTAAAGGAGAGGAAGACAAAGCTCCAGATATCAAATTCTTTATTAAATATGAACAGAATTATACAAAATGTAGTAACAAAGATACTTCTTTTAGGTCCATTCTGGATTGTCTATTACATTGTTAGCTAAATTATATTCTTAAATATAGTGATGGTTGATTTCAATTACAAACTAATCACTATTCATAGTTTTGTTGTTGTTTTTGTTAATCCTCACCCTAGAATATTTTTCTATTAATATTAAGAGAGAGAGGAAAGGAAGGAATAAGGAACACTCCTGCACGTGCCTTGACCAGGCTGGGGATCGAACCTGCAACCCCCATTTGTGCCCTTGACCAGGAATCGAACCTGAAACTTTTCAGTGCACAGGCTGATGCTCTAACCACCAAGCACACCAGCCAGGACTACTATTCATATTTTAATTAATTTTGCATGTTTAATTATGATTTTTTGAATGTTTAAAACCTTAATGCATAGTAGAAATTATTAGTTTTGTATTGTAGCTACTGACAGATTTGTTTGTGTTACCACAATCCAGATGCTGAAGTCACAGCTGAGGAAGGAGTTTGCAAAGGGCCCAAAGGAATTGTCATGGTTTCACATGCCTCTCAGGTTACCAGTCATCACAATTCCTAACATATTAGGAGCAGCCCAGGTCTAAACATCTACTCATACTGCAGCACTTGATTCAGTGGGCGGGGAGAGAAACTTTTCCTCTATCCTCTTAGGTTTAGTGTTTGGGGGTGTGCAAATTACACTGACAAAAGCTAGATTATCAGGAGAAAAGAGAGATTTTTTTATTCATGTATGTATGTAGTTGTTTGCAGAAAATGTGGCGAGGTGGTTAGAATTTGGCTCTCATCTTAATAGGGGAAAGGGAGTGGGAGAAGGGCACTCATGGAAAAATAAAGGAATTTTTGGAAAGATAAGTGGGCCCATAGAAAAAGAGATAGAACATATGGTAGTTTTGTGACAATGTCTGTTTAGGTGATTTCTTACACCCACTTCTTTTTTTTTTTTTTAAGTGCAGAATATTTTATTTATTTATTTTTTTTATTTTTTATTTTTTTTTAAGCAGATTTTTTTTTAATTTTA
>NW_006287951.1:290061-293360 GCF_000327345.1 Myotis davidii | reverse complement strand
TTTTCTGAGTAGAGGTCTTTTACCTCTTTAGTTAAGTTTATTCCTAGGTAGCTTAATTTTTTTGGTGCGATGGTAAACGGGATTGTTTTTATAATCTCTCTTTCTGAAAGTTCACTATTGGTGTATAGAAATGCCTCAGATTTCTTGGGGTTAATTTTGTATCCTGCTACATTGCCAAATTCATGTATTAAGTCTAGTAGCTTTTTGATGGAGTCTCTAGGGTTTTGTATGTATAATATCATGTCGTCAGCAAATAAGGACAGTTTTACTTCCTCTTTTCCAATTTGGATGCCTTTTATTTCTTCTTCTTGCCTAATTGCAATGGCTAACACTTCCAGTACTATGTTGAACAGGAGTGGTGAGAGGGGGCACCCCTGTCTTGTTCCTGTTCTTAGGGGAAATGGTGTTAGTTTTTGTCCATTGAGTATGATGCTGGCTGTGGGCCTGTCATATATAGCTTTTATTATGTTGAGGTATGATCCTTCTACTCCCACCTTACTGAGAGTTTTTATCAAAAATGGGTCTTACACCCACTTCTTGTCTCAGGTGATAGGAGGCAATCTTCTCTGAGTGTAAAATTCGAAGGAGGGGATATATGACAGAATTCCTTGGGATGCTCTGTTTTTAGGGAAATAATGTGAGTTCAGAAAACAAAAGCAAAAAAGACCCAACTCTTCACCCTATATTTTGGATCCCTTCACCCTAAATCTATAGTTGTTATCAACGTGCAGAAAATTTCACTAAATCCACAAAGGGAGTAAGGCAAATTCTCATATTAAACATTTTGCCAAGGTTGGCTTATTGTTTTTAATTTTTTTGTTGTTAATCCTCACCTGAGAATATTTTCCCCCATTGCTTTTCAGAGAGTGGAAGGACGAGGAAATGGGTGGGGGAGAAACATGGATGTGAGAGAGATACATTGGCTGGTGGCTATTGGCTGTCTCCTGACTGGGAGTAGGGAGTGAACCGGACACCCAGGTACCTGCCCTTGACTGGGAATCCAACTTGTGACCCTTCAGTGCATAGGCTGATGCTCTAACCACTTAGCAACAAAGGCCAGGGCTTAACTTTATTTATTTTTTATTCCTCACCAGCGGACATGCTTAGAGAGAGGAAGGGAGAGCGAGAGCGAGAGAGATCAATTGGCTGCCTTCTATACCTGCCCCGACTGGGGATCCAACTGGAAACCCGGGTATGTCCCCTGACCAGGAATCAAACCAGCAACCTTTTGGTGCACAGAATGATTCTCCACCAAATGCGTCATCCCAGCTGGGCATGACAAATTCTTATTAAATCAGGTGGGGAGTCAATTCTAAGGGGGGAGGCCTTTGATAGTTACATGACTTCACCAAATAGGAGGGGTAAAGGCAACGGATTCTCTGAAGCCACCAAGCAAACATCTCCAGGGTTCAGACTCATGATGCTTGCCACTAGCCTGTGTACACTCTCAGAATTCATTCTATTCTGTGCTGATTTGTTCCAGCATAATCACAGAATCAGTATAGTCCCACATCTTAAGTATTTCCTTCATTAGCTTACTGACTTTTCCATACTAATTAAAAGCAAACACAGAAAAGATTAATAGGTTGAGATGGAGATAAAGTAAATATAATTATTTCATTTCATAATTAAATGGCCTGCATTTTTTTCTCCCACATTTCTTCACTTTAAGTAGAGAGATACAAATGCAAAACACTGGGGAAGTAGAAAATATTTGATTTTCCTTCTCACCTTTCCCTGGCCCCTGCTCTCCAACACTGGCTTGTGAACTGATGCTGAACTTTGTCCCAATTCTCAGAACTAATTGAACTCATTGTAAATAGCCTCACTAACTTCTAATATTTTAAGTAATATCCCTCATGGAATTAATTCACATTGTAGACCAGGGGTGGGGAACCATTTTTTTTTTTTTTTGCCAAGGGCCATTTGGATATTTATGGCATTATTCTCAGGCCATACAAAATTTATCAACTTAAAAAGTAGCTTACTATATTTGGTCAAACATTAATGAACCCACCCCCAATGCCTTGGCAGGGCCAGACCAAATGATTTTGTGGGCCCCTGCTGTAAATACATATTGAGAACTTACTCTTTGCCAGGCACTATGCTCAACCCCATGGACCCTGCACTCAGAGGTCTTAATTAGAAGGACATTAGAATAGGGATTATTAAAAAAAAAAAGAAAAAAAAGAATAGGGATTATTAAAGTTTAAAAAAATTGAGACTCAAAGGATACTGGATAGTACAAGTAGCAAAAGTTGTAAATATTTTTGATTGGGATACCTTTTAACATATATCAAAACATACATGTAGGTAGCTCTAAGCTCTCTTATTTTATCTTATTATTTTATTTTATTGATTTAATTTAATTTAATTTAATTTAATTTTATACTATAGGCCTGGTGAACAGATTCGTGCATCGGTGGGGTCGCTTGGCCTGGCCTGCGGGAATCAGGTCAAAGCCAACTCTCAGACATCCCCTGAGGGGTCCCAGATTGCGAGAGGGCAGTTCTTGGGTGATGCACCCTGGAATTGGGCTCTCTCTTCTCTGGTTCCAGGTGTGTCACCCGAGAACCACAGCTGCCAAGTCACTGCAGCTCGGCAGCTCCTGCATTGAGTGTCTGCCCCCTGGTGGTCAGTGTACATCATAGCTAACCGTCAAACGGTCAAACTGTCCAAAGGTAGCTTAGGCTTTTATATATATACTAGAGGCCCGGTGCACAAAAATTTGTGCACTCAGGGGGGAGGGGGGTTCCTCAGCCCGGCTTGTGCCCTCTCGCAGTCTGGGACCCCTCAGGGGATGACCACCTGCTGGCTTAGGCCCGCTCCCCGGGGGATTGGGCCTAAGATGGCAATCAGACATCCCTCTGGCAGCCCAGCAGCCCTTGGGGGATGTCCATTTGCTAGCGGGGAGCAGTCCTAAGCTGCAGTTAGTCATCCTTAACGCTGCTGAGGAGGCAGGAGAGGCTCCCTCCACCACTGCTGTACTGGGAGCCATCAGGCTGGCTTGTGGCTGATCAGATATTCCCCCCCTGTGAAAGCGCACTGACCACCAGAGGGCAGCTCCTGCATTGAGTGTCTGCCCCCTGGTGCTCAGTGTGTGTCATAGTGACCAGTCATTCCCAGTCCTTCTGCTGTTAGGGTCAGTTTGCATATTACCCTTTTACTATATAGGATAGAGGCCTGGTACACGGGTGGGGGCCGGCTGGTTTGCTCTGAAGGGTGTCCCAGATCAGGGTGGGGGTCCCGCTTGGGTGCCTGACCAGCCTGGGTGAGGGGCTGATCGCTGTTTGCAGCTG
>NW_006287951.1:282270-289757 GCF_000327345.1 Myotis davidii | reverse complement strand
GGAATTTATTTACCTACTGTAATTGAAACTCTGTAGCAGCTCCAGCACCGATGCCGGCTGTCTGAAAGCAGGTCTCTGGGGTTTGTTTTGCTTCTATAATTGAAACATAGTTGCATTTTGGAGCTGTTGCTTTCAGGCTCAGAGACAATAGCAGCAGGCGGGCAACCTTGGCTTCCTCCATTGCCGGGGCAACCAAGCCTCATGTTCGCTTCAGCTGCATGGCTGCCAGCCGCCATCTTTGTTGACAGTTAATTTGCATATCTCGCTGATTAGCCAATGGGAAGGGTAGCGAAGTTATGGCTAATTACCATGTTTCTCTATTATTAGATAGGATATATATATATGTATATATATATACCAGTAGATATCTTTATTGATTTCAGAGAGGAAAGAAGGAGAAAGCGAGATAGAAACATCAATGATGAAAAAGAATCACTGATCAGCTGCCTTTTGCGTGTCCCCTACTGGGGATCATGCCCACACCCAGGCATGTGCCCTTAACCAGAATTGAACGTGGGACCCTTCAGTTAGCAGGTTGATGCTTTATCCACTGAGCCAACTGTCTAGGGCTCTAGCACCATTTTAAAGACTGCCCTGACATTAAAATTGAGCAGAGCTAAACTTTACCATTTTAGAATGAATCTCTCAATAGAGGAGGTGGTCCCCACTACTCTTATTTATGCAGTATTTTTACCTTATCTTCTTCACAACAGTGTACTAATGAATCTTATGAAATGGTCCTGGTGGTAACAATGATGATGATGATGAAGTCAAGGTTGTTATAATAAAAAAGCTATAGTCATTATCAATATTGAGGATCTAGATGTGTAGTCAACATGCCATATTATTTAAGTACATTATTTTGTTTTATCTTTAAACAGCCCTGTGAAGTGGGTTTTATTACTGCCATTTTGTAAGACAAAGAGTTCTTAGAGCAAATAACTTGCCTATAGACTCTTTGTTGATAAATGGAAAGAATTGAATTTAGTTATTGTGTTCTTACTATTATTCATAAAATATTAATTTAGATAAAGGGTTTTATAATGCTAGAAGACATTTTCTGATTTTTAAAATTATTTCATGTTTCCATTTTGATCTAAACATACTTGCATAGTAGGAGTAGATATATTTTATTCAACTTCATAACTGCTGTTAATGATGTTCCTTCAATATGTAATCATATCTAGTTCTACTATAGATTGTCAATAAATCTAAAAACATAATTGACAACAATAATTTCACGTGCATTAGAGTTTCTAAAAGGCTAGTTAAGCTGTTCATACCAATAAAGCAATTTAGCAGTATATATATGTGTGTGTGTATATATATATATGTATATATATATATAGTATGTGTGTGTGTGTGTATGTATGTGTGTGTATATATATCTATATATGTGTGTGTGTGTGTGTGTGTGTGTGTATACACACACACACATATATATACATATATACATCTCATAGTCTGAAAATCTGTCTGTTGAGATATCTATTTCTAACAAGCTCAAGAAAATTACAGGAAAATGGAAAGGGAAGAAATATGTTCAGCTTATATACAGAAAATTCTAAAAGAGTACTTATATGAAGGAAAAAGCAATTTGGGCCTTTTATGTTGCATGATTGTTTTGCCACAAAGAGCAATAAAACAGAAGAGATTGTCAGCTAATTTAATTGTTTAATTTGATTTAAGGAGTTACATCTACACATGAAACACTTGTTTTTTCCCTGCAAGAACTAAGGGTGAATTCTTTTTGTAATAGAATAGGCTAACTAATGGGGTGAGACGTTCAACTTGGGATAATGAAGTTGAGGGCTTCCAGCTGACAACTGATAAATTCTGCATCTTCTTCACCCCAGCTATGTAGAGTAGGGGCACAGACTTCTTTATTAGAGTCCTATGTGGTCCATTTATATTCTTTTTTTATTGCTTGACTTAATTTGTGTTTGAAATGGTTAAAATTATTTATATAAGCTGGATTTCCTTTTAGGAAGCAACAGGCTTTCCATATGTTTTTTTTTTTTTTTCAGATAAGTTGTAAATGAAAGTGTATTCATTACAAATGAGTGCTTATTTTCTGAATTCAGTAGTTATCTTGTTATTAGAAAGCTTTTCTATGATTATTGAAGCAAATTCACAGAATAAATAGAAGTATAAAGAATAATCTACAAATAAGCTATGAATCTCCCATCCCCAAAACAACCAAGTGTATTATTCTGATGTTTTTCCTACCAGGCTTGCTTACCTGCTCTTTTTACACAGTTTGGGTTACACCATCTATACAATATATTACCCTGCTTTCTTCACCTAATTTACATAATGGACAAGCACTACCACATAGTATGAAATATTATTTTGAATTATGAATTTTAATGATTGTATGCTATTCTAACATATGGAATAAATTACATATAAGGAGGTTGTTTAGTCAACCATTACATTTAAGAAATTCATCAAATTTCTGATTTTATCGGCAGCCTTTAGCAGAATCTTCCTGATCTGATTGTATGTCTATAACCATGTATTTTTTTCTAAAAAAACCCCAGCTATTTGAATTTAGATTTATAGCTTATGTGCCTGAAACCGTCCTTGGAAAACTTCATCTGTAGACATCAATTTTGAAAGCTATGTACTTTAAAACAGAGCATGCTGTTCAATCTCTTAGAAACCTTATTAGCCTGCCCTCAATCCATGCATTATTTTCATGACTGGTGGTATTTTTATCAGCAAAATGAGGCAGTATATTTTGGTATTTGTTGCTTGATAGTTGGCATTTGATATCTCTTTTATCATCCTAAATCTACTTTAGTGGAACTATTGTAAAGAATGCATGAGATAACACCCTAGCCAGTATTACTCAGTGGTTAGACCAAAGAGTCTCAGGTTCAATTCCTGTCAAGGGTACGTACTGGGTTGCATATTTAATCTCAGTCCTGATTAGTGTGTGTGGATGGCAACCAATCAATGGCTCTCTCTCACATCGATGTCTCTCTCTCTCTCTCTCTCTCTCTCTCCCCCCCCCTCAATCCTACTTCCTCCCTTCCATATTCTCTAAAAATCAATGAGCCCTAACCGGTTTGGTTCAGTGGATAGAGCATCGGCCTGCTGACTGAAGGGTCCCAGGTTCAATTCTGGTCAAGGGCATGTGCCTTGGCTGTGGGCACATCCCCAGTAGATGTACAGGGGGCAGCTGATCGATGTTTCTCTCATCGATGTTTCTAACTCTCTATTCCTCTCTGCAAAAAAATCAAAAAATATATATTTAAAAATAAATAAAAATCAATGAAAAAAATGGCCTTGGATGAGTATTAACAAACAAACAAGAAGACAAAATAATATATAAAAATGATCTTACACAATGCCAATGACAATTGTCTTTTTCATTCTCTACACAGAAGAAAGTGATGAGTAAATTTTTAAAAACATTCACTTCTTTACAAATAAGAAAACAAACCTGAGGCTTTAATTAGTTACAGAATGGCTACTCTGACCTTACCTCTAGAAGGGAACCATCTCCAAAGTAAACACTGGAGAAGTGATTAGGCCTGTCCACCAAATGGGGTTTCTGTCAGTTCCATACAGAATAAGTGACACATGGCAGTAAAGAAAGGGAAGGGGACTTACATCTGTTTAACTCTATGAAACAGGCTGTACCAAGCACTTTATATTCATAACGGAAGGTATTGTATTCTGCATTTTGCAAAGGAGGTAACTGAAGCATGGAGAGTGAGCATATTTACCTAAATATGTTTTGCCTAAATGTTACTAAATGTGTTCTGTTTATATTTTAATATTTGTGAGCGTGTACCTGCCACTCCCATTTTACTGACAATAGAATCTCGAGCTGTATCCACATGGGCTTTCTTGACTGACACTTCAGTCTGGAATAGGTTAGGGATAGAGTACAATTAAGATTTTCTAGCTTTAAAGTGTCTGTTGCCTAGTAGGCATTCACATGGAGTGGGGTGAGGTGTAAAAGTTCCACAGCCAAGAGAAAGTGGAAAGGGGAGTGTCTCATCCCCTAGAGCAGTGGTTCTCAACCTGTGGGTTGCGAACCCTTTGGCAGTTGAACGACCCTTTCACAGGGGTCGCCTAAGACCATCCTGCATATCAGATATTTACATTACAATTCATAACAGTAGCAACATTACAGTTATGAAGTAGCAACGAAAATAATTTTATGGTTGGGTCACACATGAGGAACTGTATTTAAAGGGCCAGAAGGTTGAGAACCACTGCCCTAGAGGAAGCTGGAGAGCTGGCCGTCTTCTCTCCTTTTCTAAAGATCAATAGTAACCCACGTGAAAATTAAGCTGTCTGTGTGATATATAGAGTGAGCCTGAAATTAACTTTTCAATGTTTTCTATCTTGAAACATGCATTGAAGATAAATTTTCACCTGCATAAATGCACTCTTTGGCTTAAAGGCTTAATCACCTTTAAAGAGAGGCTTTTCTTAACCTGATTCCATTGTTACACTAATGACAGCGACTCCTTAACTCAGTGGGTGTCAATATTGATTATGACTTTTAGATTTTACTTTTCCTCATTAGAGTTTAATTTCTATCTAAAAATAGATCATAACTCTCAATCTGCGGCCACCTTGGAGTTTTTCCAAGATGCTGGATTCATGGTAAGATAATAGTGTTCAATTTGACACTGGAGGTCACCAGGGAACCTGGACTATTTCTTTTCCTACTGCAATTCTCTGTTTTGCAGAATACAATAGTGTCTGTGGTCTTTTCTGCAGAATTAATCACAAAAGTCAAGTGCATACTGCAGGTACAATCAGCACCATCTAATTAACTCAAACTTGTTTGTCTTAAGACTTTATTTAGCTGAGCACATGCACATGATAATAACAAATAGGCTAATTCCAGCTCCTGTCAACCGCAGGCAATGCAGTAATTGTAAATGGGGTCTGGTGCGTTTAGAGACTGTGTCCATGTGACATGCTAGCAGGTATAAAGTGGGAAGACAATAAGGCAAGAAATAGAGAAGCAGATTTTGATTTTTGTTTTCTTCAGGAGAAAAAGCTACCAAGCGTATGTGTGTCTTTAATGTGTATGTGAAACATTCAGTTATTTGTCTATATACTAGAGGCCTGGTACACGAATTCGTGCACCAGTGGGGTCCCTTGGCCTGGCCTGCGGGATCGGGCTGAAACTGGCTCTCCCACATCCTCCGAGGGGTTCCAGATTGTGTGAGGGTGTAGGCCAGGCTGAGGGACCCCACTGGTGCACGGTCAGGGCCAGGGAGGAACACAAGAGGTTGGCCAGCTTGGGAGGAACCACAGGAGGGCTCCAGGGTGTGTCCGGCCTGTCTTGCCCAGTCCGGATCAGCCAGACCCCAGCAGCAAGCTAACCTACCAGTTGGAGCATCTGCCCCCTGGTGGTCAGTGCACGTCGTAGAGAGCTATTGAGCCACCTTAGCATATCATTAGCATATTATGCTTTGATTGGTTGAACAGACTACTGGGCACTTAGCATATTAGGCTTTTATTATATAGGATTGTTTAATCCATCCCTAATATGTTATTAGCTGTATATCTTTCTAAAATAATAAGAGAAAGTGAGGTTGATGTTTCAGCCTCACAGGAATATTTTATGGGTTTTTTTTTTTAGAGAATCTCTACTAGTCAGTCAAGAGACACTCTCATACCTTTTGTTATTCTCTATGGATAGCTATAGCTGATGAGCCTGTTAATTCAGTGCTGCAAGGCAGATCGGGTGCTCCGCCAGCTTGAGGGCCGCAAGGAGGTGATTGCAACCCTTAATGGAATGTGAATGGCAGTTGAATAGGGAAGAGTCCCCTGTCCTAGAGGTTCCTCTGAGCTTCTTTCCATCAGCTGTCTGTCTTGCTGACAATCTCTTGCTCACTGTCAACAATCATTACTCTCCTTGTTCTTTGCTGCTTTCTCTTTGAAAACCTATATACACATGTGGGAAGTCTGATGGGGACGGATCTTGCAGTGGGAGAGAGGCTTGCCTGAGGAGCTCTGCTGTTCCCCCAGGTGGTGTAATACTTCTCTGTGCCCCACGGGAAGGCCTAATCCTTCGGCCTCCCTGGGTCAGGCATCCTCAGTGCCCAGCCTCCACGTTCATCTGTCCCTTTCCTTTGTAACTTAAATCCTGTATTTCTGCCCCTGACCACACCCAGAGAATTTTTTTTCATTTTAAAGATGCCAAACTTCTTAAGGGTAAAAATGTGAATTAGCAGTTTTCCTGAGGGCTCTGTAATTTATCTCATTCACTGGCCATATGCACATTTTCCAATAGGAATGTATGGGCTGATTGAACTATTTCCCCTTAATTGTTTCTGTCAAACCAGTGACTTGTTTTGAAAATATATGTGCATAGGTTTTAAGAAAAAAGCACTGCTCTTTCAGATCAGTTAACTTTATTCCTGGTGATTTTTAACTTGAGGGTCACACGAGTGTGTTGAATACTTCGGTGTTTTGTTTAAGATGTGCTGGGTGTGATTTCTGTTCATCTATTATTAAACAAAACCAGTTTACTATTAATATTTTAGCAGAAGATACTTGATTTACAAACTGGGTCAAACGCTTAAGACATACACTTCTTGTAATAATTAAAAGGTTTTCTCTAGTCCTAGCTGGTTTGGCTCAGTGGATAAAGCGTTGGCCTGAGAAAAAAGGATCCCAGGTTCCATTTCGATCATAGTCAGATACCTTGGTTGCAGGCTCCTCCCTGACTCAAGCCCTGGTCTGGACTCCTATGGGAGGCAACCAATCGATGTGTTTCTCTCACATCCCTGTTTCTCTCTGCCTTTCCCTCTCTCTTCCACTCTCCCTAAAAATCAATGGGAAAATATCCTCCGGTGAGGATTAACAAAAAAATAAAAAATAAAATAAATAAATAAGTAAAAGTTTTTCCCTCATACTTGCATCCCCACAGCTGTGCAGTTCTGTAAATCCACCTTTTGTAAATCCTTCATTTTTCATACCTTCCAAATATCTGAATCCTTTGCCTATTTAAATAGCAAAACTTTTAGTTAAACTCAACATTTTTTAGTTAAACCCAACATTTCACCTACTCCGCACCTACCCAGCAGAAAGTGATAAAAAAATTTTCAAAAATCATATAGGTTGATTTCATAGTAAGTTTATAACTAGGGATCTCAAGTGGACTCCTTGTGTGCCCACAAATTCCCTATTTCCCTGGTGTACTCACTCTTCAACCTCTTATCAAATAATTCACTCCTAGTTTTCCCCTCAAACTTCTAGTGTCTTCCCATTCTGATTCTCAGCATCTTACTGATAAAGTGGAAGCAGTGCAAATATAATTGTCATCACTCTCCCTCCCAACCTGCTTACAGCTCACTTACTGATTACCTCCTGTTACTCTCTAGGAACTGTCTTATACATCACAAGGCCAAACACTCAAATAGGCACTGGGTCCCACCCTGCCCTTCCTCCTCTCCCTACCCCATGCCTCCCCCCACCCCCCCCCCCCCCCCCTCCCCAACCTG
>NW_006287951.1:275946-282191 GCF_000327345.1 Myotis davidii | reverse complement strand
CCCCGCCCCCCCCCCGCCCTGCCCAACCTGCATCATCTTTTTGGTTTGTTTGTTTGCTTGTTTGTTTCCCTAGCTGATTCCTATCAGTACACCAACATGTGAAATTTCTCTCTCATGATAAACAAAATAAGACAAAATAAAGCCAAAGCCACCCCCCCAAATTTCACATTTCTCTGCTTTACACCAAAACCCTTGAAAAGATTTATTTAAAAAAAAAATCTCTTGATATCTCTAATTCCTCTTTTGTTTTTTGAATCCACTCCACTCTTCCAAGTCTGATCTTCCTTAGGTAATGAATGGCTTTTTAAAAATATTAAGGTCAGCAATGATTTTCCTTGATGTCAAATACATGTTGCTGAATCCCCAGTGGTCATTTCTCATTTTTCTTCTGACCTATCAGCCCTGTTTGATAAATTGATTACTTAGTCGTGTGTGAGACCTTCCCCACCTCTGCCCCTTGGAGAATCATTTATGATGTTGGAATAGGGCAGTGATATAATCAAGGCTCACTTGAGGAAGGGTCACCTTGATAGACCAGAAACTAGAGAAAAACTCTGGCATAAAGAATTGCAGTCATCAGAGGGATGGATAATGATAAAAATAATTAGGGTAGCGCAGGTATAAAAGTAAAGAAAGTAGAGCATAGAAGATAGTTTACAAATATGGAACTAACACAACTTGCAATGGATTTAATGTTAAGGTGAAACTAAAATTAAAATCTGCATTTGCAGTAATAAAAAGAACCCCCTAATATCAGTGGCTTAGAACAACACACATTTATTTCTTATTTACAAGATATGCACAACTGTGGGTTGGCTGCTGTGGCTTTACTTCACTTGGTATTTTCCCATTCCTAGACCTAGACTGGAAGGGCTCGGCCCTGTTTGGAATATCTTCTCTTGAGACAGAGAGGAAGAAGGAGAGAGCTGACGGAAACTTGTAATGCTCCTTAATACATGTGGCATATGTCGTATATGTCATATCTGCTTACATTCCATTGGCCAAAGCAATCATATGGCCAAAGTCAAAGTCAATGGCACAGGCATGTATAAGCCATAGAATGGAAGGGGAATGAACTGTTTCTGAACAATAATTCCATTTTCTATAATGGCAGCTCAGACTCATTTCTATCCTTTTAAGTGATTGTAAAAATAATGAGCAGAAATAGAAAATCTAGTAGAAAGGATGGATTTGGGATGGAAGATGAATTCAGTGAGAAACATATTGTGTGTGGGCTGAGCATCCAGGAGGAGATGTCAGGCAGGCAGTTTGAAACGGGAAACTGGCACTTAGGGAAAGGTCAGGGCTGGAGATTTCTGGTAGAGCCAAGAACAGATCATTTGGGGACACCCACATTCCAGTGAAGGAGGATGAAGGATACAACTATAGGGAACAGAATTAAAGAACTCACAAAGTATAAAAAGCCAAGCTCAAATATTTAGTAAAATGCATCCTGATAAAAATATGAATTGTTTGGCCCTAGCTGGTTTGGCTCAGTGTATAGAGCATTGGCCTGCAAACTGAAGGGCCCTGGGTTTGATTCCAGTCAAAGGCACATGCCCAGTTGGGAGCTTGATCCCCAATGGGGGGTGTGCAGGAGGCAGCTAGTCAATGATTCTCTGTCATCATTGATATTTCTATCACTCTCTCCCTCTCCCTTCCTCTCTGAAATCAATAAAAATATATTTTCAAAAATATATGAATTGGTGATCCACTATTAAGTTGCCCACACTTACCAGTAGGTTCTGAGTTCTGTGAATTCATCAGCGACAATATGGCATACAAATTAAAAACACAAGCTCAGGCCCCACCAGTGTACCTCTGTTGGTTGAGCATTATCCCATGCACCAGGAGGTTGCCTGTTAGATTCCTGGTCAGGCACATGCCCAGATTGCAAGCTAGATCACCAGTAAGGGGTGTGCAGGAGGCAGCCAATCAATATTTCTCTCATAGATGTTTCTATCTTTCTCTCTCCCTTTCCCTTCCTGTCTCTCTAAAATCAATAAAAAAATATTTTTAAAAATTAAAATAAACAAACTCAGGAATTCAAGATATGGGTTTACTTTCCCTCTCAGCCATTTTGTAACTCTTTCAGATTGGGCAAATTGCTTCTCTTCTCTAAACCTGTTTCCTTCTCTGAAAGATAGTAGCAATAACATACACTTCACAGGAGTGTTGAGAGGCTAAATGAGATTATGTCTGTAATGTGTTCAGACAGCTCCTGGCTTGTTTTAAATACTGATTGGCATTTGTAGTATTGCTAAAAGCATTACCAAAAAAACAGTTTGACTCTGGCTTTGCTTACCTTTGCTTTACTTAAAGTCTTTTGTTGAAGCATATGTTCTTTATTTACTAGTGTTAAAAATTCTGTTGACAACTTAACAAGAATGCCTGGGATTCGTATTATTAGCCAATTATGTGAAATGCAAATAAGATTAAATTTTAAAATTTATGCAGCATTTTGAGTAATAAGGTATTTATCTGGATTCATTATGCCCAAATGCTTACTGCTTGTTCCTTGCAAGAGTGTGGCTGTGCCTCATGCATATTTACTAGTGCACGAATTTGTGCACCAGTGGGGTCCCTCGGCCTGGCCTGCGGGATCAGGCTGAAAACAGCTCTCCAACATCCCCTGAGGAGTACGTGATTGTGAGAGGGTGAAGCCCAGGCCGAGGGATCCCACTGGTGCACGATCAGGGCTGGGGAGGGACACAGGAGGTTTGCCAGCCAGGGAGGAACCACGGGAAGGCTCCAGGCTCCAGGGCATGTCCAGCCCCTCTCGCTCAGCCCTGATTGGCTGGACCCCAGCAGCAAGCTAAACTACCAGTCAGAGTGTCTGCCCCCTGGTGGTCAGTGCAATTTATAGCAAGCAGTTGAGCAGCCTTGGCATATCATTAGCATATTATGATTTGACTGGTTGAATGGCCGACCGGACACTTAGCATATTAGGTTTTTATCCTATAGGATATTTTTATCTCAGTGGAAGTATGAAAGACTATGTGGACAATGTTGGTATTTTTTATCTCCAACGTCTTAAGCTTTTTTTGCTTAATGAGATATCATATGGTAATGAGATAATTTTAAAGGGATTAAACATTGCTGAGGGACAATTTCATTTAGCTGGAAGTATAAACAAAGGTGACCTTTGAAAACTGGCTAGAATTAAAAACTTGGAAAGATATGTCTAGTTCACTGCCAGTATTTCTGCATCTGCAGTCCACTTGCAGTCTTGAATCACTTTGCATTTTGTTCTCTACGGGCACTTCTTTCCAATTGACATATGAGTTCCGTTGAGATAGATTTGTGTGTTGGAGTTATACTGGTCTTACTGCCCATCTTTCATACTGGTAGAAAAGTTAAGTAATCTTTAGTAAAGAAGATTTCTTTATGCCTCCAATACTCATTTGTATTTTTGAATTAATTTCCTTTGAACACTTAACAGTTGTCAATGAAGCAGCATGTATTCTAGACCCTATAGCCCATATTACTCTTTAATGCTATCTTGGGGTTTTCTTGTGAAATGGTTTTTGGTGTTTATTTTCTATAAGCATCACTAGACATTTGTTAGACTGCAGGGCTGATTAAAACGCAGACTCCCATATGAGACTTACAGATGTTCTAGAATTAAAAGAAATTAGCTTCAGGTCTGGCAGCGATTTTCTAAATGGTTCTGTTGATCTCCCTGAAATTGAGGATTTCTTTGCTAAGCTGCCAAGATCCATAAATCTTCCATGAGAGCTGATTTTGGAATAGACCTTGACAAGTACTATCTAATTCCAGAAATCAAACTTTTAGCTGCAAATCAACCGCCTCGGGGAGGATTACAGGTTATAGTGGCATCCACATGTGTGCTCTGTCAGGTACTGCAGAGATGAGTTTGGAAGTTGTCCGATATATTCATAAGGAACCCCAGTGTAACTTTCCCAAGATTGCAGTGCACAGCCAAAAAATCTGTGCTTAGAGGTAGGGTGGCGACTTGGGTCAGATTTAACATGCAGTTTTATATTGCTTGACATTTTACAAAATTTGATGACAGCAAGTAGATTTATTGTACAGTATAAGGCCTCCCCTTCTTGTCTGTTCCTATAAATAATAGTTTATAAATGCAGCCACTAAATTGAATTGTCCTCTTTTGAATTTGTTCCCAGTATAATATACAAGGAATGTTTTAGAATTAAAATATTCAGTTAATTATGTTTATAGTCCTGTATGGATGCTTGATATTTAATTAAGAACACATTTATTTGCTCTAGTTTAACAGATGAACTCCTAAAGAAGATTAATTTGAATATCCACTTGTAGATCAGCATGATTAATATGAAGTATTATTTTTTGTTGCAAAAGCAATATAACATCATAGAAAGCTTTTGCTCAATAGAAAAAATCCTCACCTATCAAAGCAGTTTGTCACCATTTTTATCTTCTTTCGCAGTCTTTCTTCACACACATATCTGTTTTTAGCTAAGTTGAGATTATTCAGTTTTTTATACTGCTTGTTCACTTAGCATATTAACGTTTTTATGATGATAGCAATAAACTTTATTATTATAGCTATATAACACATATAATATAAAATACATTATAGTCAATTAGTTTATGGTTCTGAATTACAAATGAAGAAAAATAAATATATAGCATATTATAAACAAATATTTACAGGTTAAAATAAAAAAGTCATGAAATCATTGAATTCCCTTTCCAAATATCTTTGCAACAATAAATAAGACACTATTATTACAGAATGCGTGAATGGATTGTCACTGAAAACAATATTATCTTAAGTAGATTGACCAAGAGGGAAGACCTAATGATCAAATTCATTTTGCAAATTGTTTGCACTCTCTTTGCAAACATGGCAGGTCAGGTATT
This sequence comes from Myotis davidii, assembly GCF_000327345.1. Classification (NCBI taxonomy): domain Eukaryota; kingdom Metazoa; phylum Chordata; class Mammalia; order Chiroptera; family Vespertilionidae; genus Myotis; species Myotis davidii. The sequence goes on along the minus strand of NW_006287951.1, from coordinate 277,322 downwards.
TTATTATTTTTTTATAATATACTAGAGGCTCGGTGCACAAAATTTGTGCACGGGTGGAATCCCTTAGCCCGGCCTGCACCCTCTCACAATCTAGGACTACTGGCTCCTATCTGCTGGCCTGCCTGCCTGCCTGATCACCCCTAACCACTCAACTGCCTGCCTGATTACCCCTAACCACTCTGCCTGCCTGCCTGATGGCCCTTAACTGCCTCTGCCTTGGCCCCCACTGCCACAGCTTCATCTGGAAAGACATCTGGAATGACACCTGGGAGGTTGTTCAGCTGTCCAGTCTAATTAGCATATTACGCTTTTATTATTATAGATTTTTATTGATTTCAGAGGGGAAGGGAGAGGGAGAGAGATAGAAACATCAATGATGAGAGAGAATCACTGATGGGCTGCTTCCTGCATGCTCCCTCCCCCCCTGGAGATCAAGCCAGCAACCCGGCATGTGCCCTGCCCGAGAACTGAATCATGACCTCCTGATTCATAGGTCTACACTCAACCACTAAGCCAAGTTGGCTGGGTGGTCAGGTATTTTATGTACACTTGTGAATTAATCAACCATTTTACTTCCATTACCACTTCATCCCCAAAAAATTTTTATAGAATTCAACCCATTTACTAGATCAGATTTTCCGCCTCTCGGGTTTTCATTCAAGCAGAGATAAAGCTAATAGAAGTGAAACACAGGAGGGCTTGGCCCTCGTCGCCGTGGAGGCTTACCTCAGCCCTGGCAGCCCCGGCTTCATCTTGGAAGGTTGCCCGGAAGGGTGTCTGGAAGGTCGTTTGGCTGTCTGGTCTAATTAGCATATTATGCTTTTATTATTATAGATTCACCTCTATTACCTTTTTGTAAGATTAGAATCATTATCTAGGCTTCTCCTGCTCTTGTATCTTCACTAAATGATGGCTACTCTACTTTGTAGACAGGCTCCTCCAAAAAACATTTTGAAAATTGAATTACATTGCAAGGGTTCCTATAACTAGTCTCCTTAGGTTCCAGTACTGTAAATGAATGTGGAGATATAATCCTAAGCAATGGAAATTCACAGATGTTAAGAAATTTATCCAAGATGCCAATTTAAGCTTGTCTATATTTAAAACCTCTGCTGCCAACATTAGCCACAGTGCCTAAAGATGCCTGTTAGTTCTCCCCAAAGGAACTGTACCTGATGTGATTCCAAACTGTTAGATTGACAAAGTATATGATGAGTGAGCTTTTGGAATATTTCACTCAGGAGTCTTGTGCCATTGACATTAAATAGAGCTTTGTTGTCAGTATATTGTGCACTTTATTACAGAGTAACCCTAGGCATTTCTTCTGTAGCTCTTCTTAAAATTACCACCAAATATATTTTTTAAATTTTTTTTTC
>NW_006287951.1:269482-275847 GCF_000327345.1 Myotis davidii | reverse complement strand
ATGAAAGAAAAATACCACATGATCTCACTTATATTTTTTAAATTTTATTTAAAAAAATAAACTGCTATGGTTGACACATCATGCAACTGTATGACCTGTCTTTACAGGGATAAAAAGATTATATAATAGTTGCTTTCAAAGTTCTAAAATTCATAGATTTCAGAGATAAAAGTTAAAAAGATTTGAAAATTCCATAAGTCTTTTCATAGGACTCACCCATTAACTTCCAAATTCTAACAACAAAAGTGAAAGATGAATGGTATTGGGCAAAGTGTCAGAGCTATTTCGGTGCTCTTCTTGTGTGTCTCTGTGTGTGTGACCATATCTAGGAGACACCGATTTAGTTTTCACTCAAGTACCTGTTATAATGGAAAATGGCATAATTGAAAATGGTGTTGCCACTATTTTGAAAAGCCTTTTTAAAATATATCTGATTTACTAGCCTGGCTAACTAAGGAGACTAGGTTTAAGAGAGGTGCTTGAAAAGCTAAAGATCATAGAAATAAACATCCATTGAGTCTTACTGTTGTTTTAACATTTAACTTTAGTTTTGTATACTTGAATTTGGCTTCAGAAGAGGATTGTGATAGGTTCCTCAGAGGTGCATAATTAGCCCTTTCTTGTTAAATGCATTGTTCTTTGATTAATGTTGACAATTTCCAAATTGCTGAAAATTGGAAATTCAGGAACTGATCCTATGATGAATCCCTATTACCCAGCAGGTTCGATTTACCAAAAACTTAAAACAAAATTAAAATAAAAACATGCCAGCATGTTGCCCAGCCAGCATCGCTCAGTGGTTGAGTGTCAACCTATGAACCAGGAGGTCAGGGTTCAATTCCTGGTCAGGTCACATGGCCGGTTGCAGGCTTGATGATCCCCAGTGTGGGGTGTGCATGAGGCAGCTGATCAATTATTCTTTCTCATCATTGATGTTTCTATTTCTCTCTTCCTCTCCCTTCCTCTCTGAAATCATATATGTATGAAACAAACAGAAAAACCAGTGTAATAATCAGGGTCTTGCAAGTAATTTATTTGTTGATGGGCTACATTTCTTTCTTATTCGGTATCTCCTTTTCTTCCTTTTTGAGTTTCAGTTTTTAAACTTAGATAGAATATCAAGAATCACTATCATGCTCAGTCTATTCTCAAAATAGCACTCACTCTAAGTGAAAGCAATCATAATGGTAAGAAAGAAAATGGTAATTTAATTTTCCTGATATTATTAAGCCTGCAGCATTCATTCATTAGTCTTCAAGCAACTATCCCACCCTGTGCACAAAGCACGGGGAATACAACAATGTGCAAGATGGACCAGGACACACACTCCTCTGGCCTAGATTTTTTCAGAATTTCCTGAATTTGTAGAAAGTTCACATTCAAGTTCAGGGCTATTTCAAGTAACATTACAAATTGGAACCTGTATCAGTTGGGAGTCTCAGACAGGAAGAGGTCGGCTCCATATGCAATGTTGGCTTCTGCTAAGGGAGCACTGTAGTATATAAAAGAAATACCTCTTTAAACACCTCCTTGTACTTGGTATGGTAATATTTTTTCTAATGCCGGAAGAAAACTTATGTCACCCTTTGAAGGTGTTCCTTATTTGACAAACTGTTTCATTCACTTGGGCCTTAAACCAAATTCTAAGGCTATGTCATTGTAAGGAGATGCAGGTGTTTTGTTTCTCCCTGTCACATAGCAGAGAGCAAGGTATGTATTTGGCTTTCATATATTGGTTAAATATTTATTGCCTGGTTTGTTGGTCAAATACCCCAGAGAAACTACCCAAGCCATGTTTTATTTACTGCAATCATTTTCATTTAAGCATATGCTAGGTGGCTGGATTTTGTAAACACCGAAATCATAAATCCTTGGAAGATGAATGAATAAATGAAAAGAAAAAGAAATTATTTAACATCAAATAATGGATATGATTTTTTCAATAACATTTTAAAGTTTCTGTGGCTATCTCTGTGACTGCCTTTTGCGGGACCAAGCAAATTCAGGCATAGGTTTTACATAATGCATTTTTATTTTTCTGTTATTTGACTGAAAATTAGCTAAAATTCAGGTTCTCAGTTACCAATGTTTACCCATCTTTCTTTTCCTGCATTTTACATTCTTACTGAAGACAGAATATAATTTTTATTTACCCCTTTACTATCATCCATTAATACAGAGCCTGGAATATAGATGCTATTCAATAAATCAAGAATAGACTAAAAGAACAGAGGGGGCATTTTAAGCTTTGATTAGGAAATCTGAAGTAACTTTAACTCTCATAGAATATGAAGTTATGCTGGAAGTAGTACAACAAATCTAAATATTATGTTTAGAAATAAAGCACACAGGACTATGGTATATAGATTTGTAGAGCACTGGGAAAGCTGTAGGGACTAGAGAATATAAACACTCTGCTTTAGTTTGGCAAAGCAAAGGGACTCTAGGGATTAACAAAAACAAAAGAAGCAGAAGAGGGGTGAAAAGTAGATAAGCTTTTTTTTTTTTTTCCAGGAAACATTTTTCCTACCTGAAATCATCTTTACTTTTATATTAAAAGATATATTAATTTCAGAGCATATTCAAAAGACTGTTGTTTTCTAAGATGAGTCTTAAAAATGACAATCATTTCATTTTATTTCAGTTTTATTTTTGAAGGGAAAATTCTTAAGTACCAATTGTGAATACATCTGAGAATCAAATGTTTAGATGTTCATGCTGTGTTCCTTTACTTAAGAGTTTATCTAAAAACACTGTAGAGCCTGGGCCGGCATACCTCAGTGGTTGAGCATCAACCCATGAACCAGGAGGTCAAGGTTTGAATCCTGATCAGGGTACATGCCCAGGTTTCAGGCTTGATCCCTAGTTTTACACATAATATATATAATACATATACATATATAGAGAGAGAAAATAATTTTTCAAACAAAAAATGCAATTGATAAAGTACAAAGAATTACTGAGATGATTGAAAATGGCACATTTAAAAGTTGAAGATTATATTATCTTCATATCTTTATGAATATCCTGAAGCACTTAATCTTGAGGTCGTAATTATAACATTATCCTATATAATAAAAGCCTAATATGCTAAGTGTCCAGTCGTCAGGTCATCCGTTCAACCAATCAAAGCATAACATGCTAATGATATGCTAAGACCACTCAACTGCTCACTATGGTGTGCACTGACCACCAGGGGGCAGATGCTCCAACCGGTAGGTTAGCTTGCTGCTGGGGTCTGGCCGATTGGGACTGAGCGAGACAGGCGAGACACACCCTGGATCCCTCCCACGGTCCCTCCATTGCTGGCCAACCTCCCGCGTCCCTCTCTGGCCCCGATTGTGCACTGGTGGGGTCCCTCGGCCTAGCCTGCAGTCTCCCATAATCTGGGACCCCTTGGGGAATGTCGAAGAGACGGTTTCATCCTGATCCCTCAGGCCAGGTGGGGGGATCCCACTGGTGCACCAGGCCTCTAGTGTGGATATAAAAGTATAGCAGTGTATTATTTAATTCTTCTTTAAAAATTCCTCAAGAATATGATGGTTGACGAAAAACTAAAGGTGTTTTTAATTACCACACTATAAATCAGAAGGTAGAACACCTAGTCACATTGACTTACACTTCAAAGATATTAAAGATATTGCTTGATAAGACAGAGAGCCTAATTGATGTTTCCTACTATAAATTTACTTTGTTAATACCGAAACATGGTATATGAGACCCCGTTTCATAGAACCTTGCAAGTTACATAGGTTCCATAAGAGGGTATTCCAGTTGGTGGAATTGACTTCTATAAGCATCTACAAACTTCCTCAATCAAACTCAAATCTTGAAGAAAGAATAAGGAGAGAGAGCTAATATGAATGAATATGTTTATAAACATAATTGATGCATTCCCGGTGTTTATTTTACTACTCTACTCAATGAGCCCATGTCCCAGAGTGAGCACAGATGGCACAGTTATATTTGTGGTTCTTTTAGTCTTATTCTTCACTTGTCTCTGGCAGAGAGAGACAAGCAATTATTCTAGTATTGGAAATAATGTTTCTTTCGTATATTTTGATCCCTCAATAAAACCTAGCTACCTTGTATAGGGCTGAACTAAAGAAACTGCAGTATGTTGTGATGGAATTGATTGAGGTCACCTAGGGAGTAATTATTAACAAGGAAAGGAAGATGAGTGGAGAGACTTTGGCTTAAAAATGCCCAAGTTTGCATCCTTTGCCTCACTTGAATTAACTTGACTCAAACCAGTTTCTTATGTTTAACATTTATTGAGGAAAAAATTACCAAATTGCTGCATTTTATTTTTTCACAAATTTTGCTTAAAGGCAAGTAGGAAGTACAGGTTTATATTTTAGCTTTCTGAGAATTAAATCCACCAATTTTGTATACCTTTTCTAATATTTCCAAATTTTGTACATGTATTAAATCTGTCCATCACTTAGTTGGAGCATATTATATTCTAATGTAAAACATAGAGAAATAAAATAAGCAATATTGATTTGGTGAGAGAAGTGTTTTAATAAGGATGACTAATATTTGAATTGGATACTTACAGAATACAGAGGCTTCGGGTGTTTGAAGAAAGTTTTTGAGAAGGGAGTAGATGTAAGTGAGAAAAAGTAACCATCTGGGAAGAATATATGTGTAGCGACATACATTAATGAATGTATGAATTCTTGAAACTGAGAACACACTTGAAGTAGTAGAGTAGCTCAACATAACTACACACTGAGAAGCAATGTGAAACTAGTCTAAAATACAAGTTTTTGATCATATTTTCTGGCTCTTTGAAGGATGCATTGAAAACCCAGACCAGTGTCAGAGATATCACTTAGGAGATAGCAACCATCTATAGCAAAGTCCATTTGGAAATGGTGAGATCATTAATTAAGACATTGTCAATGAGGATAGAGAGATGCAAATGGAGGAAATATAGGTTGGATGGAGTTTGGTGACCAATTAATATAGATTGAGGTCAAGCAAGATGGAGAAATCTAGGTTTTTGTCCTAGGCAGTTGTTTCATGGGAGTACTCAGGATGGGTACCTATGATTGTGCAGGTTCTATACTACTCAACTACACACAGCTAAATGACTGTGTGGCTGAAATCCAGACCACACTGTTTTCAAAGCCTTGCTCCCAGAGGGCATGGAGCTATATGAAGGTGCTTGCTGTATAGGCTATGGACAGCTCTAGAAGTATCCCATATGGAATATAGAAAATGGAGTGGATTTGGTATAAATCCTCATAGTACAATTTATTTTCTGAATCTAACACTTTAACTCATAGAAGCCCAAGAAAAGTATTCCATATACCTTATTCTTTTTATTTATTGATTGATTTGAGAGAGAGAGGAAAACATCAATTTGTTTTTCCACTAATGAATGCATCCATCGGTTGCTTCTGGTACATGTGCCCTGACCTGGGATCAAACCTGTAACGGTGGCATATTGGGATGACACTCAAACCAACCAAGCTGCCTTGCCTGGGCAATATATCTTGTGCTTGGAAGTAAGACAAGATAGGATTATGTTCGCTATTTGGAGAAAAGACGTGATTCTCAGGATGAATCCCATGAATCAGCACATATAGGATATGCTCCAACCAATTTTCTGACTATCCTCAGGCTTATAGAATAAAACCCAGCACTCCTCTCTTGACAGGAAAAGGAATAACATCACAACCTGCATCCCAAACTACCTGGAAAGGAGTTGTCTTTCTCCACGTCTTGACATCCTTCTTTTTGTCAGGCCCTTCTGTTTGCTGTCACCAAATCCTGGGAAATCGATTTCTGCTCTAGTGATGTAAATGCTCTCTGTTTGAGATGAAAGACTGCCCCAGTCATCACAGTCTTTCTTGGATATCACATCTTTTCCCCTGTTTCTGTTCTGAGACTTTTAAACTCCTGCAAATCCCCTAATTCTGGATAGTGGTAGGACTCAATGACCTCTCTCTTGCTTGCTTCGGTTCTGCCCTACCGTATTTGCCGGCGTATAAGACGACTGGGCGTATAAGACGACCCCCTAACATTTCCACTCAAAATACAGTTTGTTATATACTCGCCGTATAAGACTACCCCCTCTTCCGCACACCTTCCACACACCAAATAAAAGGTAAAACAATATCAGATTTGATTTTAACATTTTAATTTATATTCAAATGCTTATGACATGCAGGAAAACTGTCACAAGGCTGTATGTAATCAAACATATACATAAAACAGTGCAAGTTTATTACCGGTAAACATACCGGTAATTCACTAAAGAAAACACACTCTATAGACTGGTACCGTAGATGCTTCTCAGGAACACAGGCAAGCAGCCCACAACCTAGAGGGACTGTCAATGATAGAAGAAAGAT
>NW_006287951.1:253793-269141 GCF_000327345.1 Myotis davidii | reverse complement strand
CACCCAGCAGCGCTGCTGATGCCTGAACGGTATGTGGAATGAAGTGGGCGGGCATCGGGAGGCCACTATGGCACGGGGCAAGCACTATGGGCAGTCTATCTGAAGTGTACCTGGCGTATAAGACGACCCCCCACTTGGAGGCATATTTTTCAGGGCCAAAAAATCGTCTTATACGCCGGCAAATACGGTAACTCTCTTTTTGGGTTTGCCTGTTTACTAACCCCTAGATGATGATGATTATTATTTTTAATCTTCACTGGAGGATTTTTTTGCATTTATTTTTTATTTTTTATTTTAGAGAGAGTGGAAGGGAGAGGGAAAGACAAAGAGAAACATTGATGTGAAACACATCGATTGGTTCCCCCCTACATGCACCCTGACCAGGGCCCAGGCTGGGGAGGAGCCTGCAACTGAGGTACATGCCCTTGACAAGAATCGAACCTGGGACCCTTCAGTTCACAGGCCAACTCTCTATCCACTGAGCCAAACCGGCTAGTGCTAGCTGATCTTTTAAGTATCACTTTTTTCTGAATCCTCACTTTATGCTGGGTGAGACACAAGATAAATCAGGTTATGGTCCAGCATTAGCAACAAAAATCTATGGACTAAATTCTTCATCTGGAAGAAACAAATAAAATAGCAGTTGCTAAGCAGGGCTCAGAAACAGAGACAAGGGTGTGGGAAGCAAGACAGTAGCCTGGGAACAGCTGGCAACATTTCAGACCTAGAGATAGTTTAGGCAAAACAAGCAATGAGACTGCCTGGGAAATCTCAAGAAACTAAGACATGGCCAGGGTCATGTCCTCACCTTATTTTTGCTTTTCAGGTTAATACTTTCCCTGTTAAGATAATTCAAGAGTCATTCTTGCATTTTTTTTTTCTTCTCTTCTATACCCATGCATGCAATACAAGGAGAGAGAAGTTGGCTGCTTGTGGTAGGAAATGTAAATGATCATTTTGAAAGGGTGCCAGACAGGATCCGCTGCGAGTTTTCATTGTTACTGCTGCCATCTGTTCTTCAGTGTTGGGCTGTGAATTCCCTGGCAAGCATCTCTCTAATTCTGCACTTTCACTGCCTTCTAGAGATACTCACTTGCTGAAGTGGCTTTTTAAAGAAATGTTCTTTACCAAGGCAATGTTCCAAATGTTTTAAAATGAAAGCATCCAGGGTGTTTTTGATATAACATATTTTCTATATCTCTGATCAAAAATATTTCTCCGCCCTAACCAGTTTGGCTCAGTGGATAGAGCATCGGTCTGCGGACTGAAGGGTCCCAGGTTCGATTCCGGTCAAGGGCATGTACCTTGGTTGTGGGCACATCCCCAGGAGGGGATCGATGTTTCTCTCTCATTGATGTTTCTAACTCTCTATCCCTCTCCCTTCATCTCTGTAAAAAATCAATAAAATATATTAAAAAAATTTCTCCATTGTTAATAACATTTTTCTCTTAAAAATAAAAAAATATTGCCTGTTCAGTGTTGTTCAGTGGTTGAGCATCGACCCACGAACCAGGAGGTCATGGTTTGATTCCCGGTCAGGGTACATGCCTGGGTTGCAGGCTCAATCCCCAGTAGGGGGCGTACAAGAGGCAGTGGATCAATTATTCTCTCTCATCATTGATGTTTCTATCTCTTCCTTTCCCTTCCTCTCTTGGAAATCAATTAAAAATATATGTAAAAAAAGTATTTTATTGAGTTCTTGTTGTGTTAATGTATGCTATTTCAAGCAAGATAACACAGAACAGATTTCGTTTCAACCTTGTTTGCAGTTAGGTCTATCTAAGTGTTGAGCTCTTTTATTTTTTTATATAATGTTTCTCTTTTCACTGAACCTTGAAATTATAGTAATTTGGTACTTTTATTCTTCTGAAAGAAATAGCTAATGTCAAAAATATTTCAAGTGATAAAGATGCTTTTTTGAGAGGGGAGACAAGTTAGTTGAGAAGTAATACTTGTGATTGCTTTTTATTAAGTAAAATGCCTGTAATTAAATGTTCAGATAGGAACAAAATAACATGTGAATTCTCAAAAGGAAGAGCTACACATTTTCTACATTAAAGTAAAAGTTGTGTCTCTCTATATTACTGATCTCTGTATTCTCAGTATCTGCCATAATGATACCATTCAATAAATGTTTCATGTACTAATTAGTGAGTAAAGCCAAGTATGTTAATACTTTTTTAGAATAATAACTCCTATAATTTTGAGAAGTTTTTTAAAAGTTTTGAATTCTTAATTAAATATATATTTTTAAATTGTAGTCTTCCTTTTAAAAAACCCTTTAAACATCACTATAATAGACTAGCATGGTATTTCTGTAAATATTAACAAACTAGAGGTCCAGTGCATGGATTTGTGCACCAGTGGGGTCCCTTGACCTTGTCTGCACCCTCTTGCAATCCAGGACCCCTCGGGGGATGTCAGAGAGCCGGTTTTGATCCGATCCCAACATGGCCAGGCCAAAGGACCCCACTGGTTCACAAACCTTTGGTGGTCAGTGTGTGTCATAGCTACCAATCAAATGGTCACTTAGGCTTTTATATCTCTACTAAAGGCCCAGTGTATGAAAATTCATGCACTGGAGGAGGAGTCCCTCAGGCTGGCCTGCTCACAGTCCGGGAGCCCTCAGGGGCGGGAGGCGACCCAGCCATCAGGGAAAGGTGCTGCCCCCATCACACCTCTGCTGCTGCCACTGCAGGCAGTGCAATCCTCAGTCAGCCCTGGTTACCTGAGCCTCGGGTGGCCCTGGGCAACTGGGCAGCCAATATCCGAGGCTTGCCTGCACCTTGGGCCAGCCCTGGGCATCTGGGCAGCTGACATCTGAGGCTTGCCTGCGCCCCAGGCCGGCCTTGAGTGGCTGGGGGGCTGAGGGTAGGTCTGGTCACACTGTGCACCTGCCACCTCCTATCTGGGCTGAAAGGACTGGGGGACTCTGGCGGAGCTGAGGGGACTGGGCGCTGCCATCTTGTGGCTATGGGTGCCGATATCTTTGTGATGGTGTGATGGTCAATTTGCATATTCCATCTTTATTAGATAGGATATATATAAAAACCTAAGCAGCTGAACAACCAATCGACCGGTCGCTCTGATGCGCAGTGACCACCAGGGGACAGACGCTCAATGAACAGGATCAGGCTCCCTCCTGTCTAAATTGGGCCTGAGGGGATCAGGCCAAAATCAGCTATCTGATATCTCCCCATGGATTCTGGATTGCTAGGGGGCACAGTCCAGGGTGAGGGGGACCCCACCAATGCATGAATCTATGCATCAGGCCTTTAGTGTATAGATAGTCTATAGAACAAATTTGATAATCATTTAAAAAACACTAATACTAATGATTAAATAATACTAAGATTAGGATATATCACTTATTAAGATTTGATAAGTGAACCATAAATTTTAAAAAATATTATCAGTAAATTATCTCTAAGAAATTCAATAGTTCTTTGAAAAAAATGTTTCTGACTTTAACAATGAACTATAAAAGAAGAAAAAATCAAATTACATATTAAATAATAGATACACAGAATGGTATATAAAAGAGGGAAATCAAATTACATATTAAAATTTCCTGGCAAACAATCAAAGATCGATAGAAATGGTTAAAACAGTTTTGAACCCTATATATAAAAATATCATGCATAAAGTTTAAAAGTCAAGAAATAGGTTAGGAAAATAGTTGAAACGATTTTGATGTAAATATCTAATACAGATAAATTATTTAAACTCTTTTGTAAAATATTCAAAGGGCAGAGACAATTTATCCACATATAAAAAAGCCTAAGCAACCATTACAACCAAATGACCAGAATGACCAGTCGCTATGACATGCACTGACCACCAGGGGTCAGACGTTCAAGACAGGAGTGCACTCCCACAGCAGGAGTGCTGCTCAGCTGACCTACCTATTCTAGCAGCCCACCAGCATGACGGCAGCCACTCACTCCTTCAGTAGTCCTGCAGGTCCAATCTCCGGAGAACGGGCCAGGCACTGATGGACCAGTGCTGCTGGCACAATCCCAACAGCACCGCCAGCCTCCTGGAAGTTGGCCTCAGACACTTTGGCTTCTTCCCCTCCCTAGATGCTCCGCAAGGAAGAAAGGATATAAAAGCTGCCACCAGGTGGCTCCCGACAACCAGTGTGAATGTCAGCAGGATGGATCCGGATCCTGGGCCAGCAAGGGCATCCCACCACCCACCCAAAGAGCTGATTGTGTCTTGGCCCCTTTCACCCCCCTGGGAACCCCACCCATGCATGAAGTCATGTACCAGGCTTGTAGTATAGATATAAAAATAGGTAATAAATCTATAGTAAGTTTAATCTTATTTATAATTTGATCAATGTAAATTGAAACAACAATGAGCAACTGTTTTACATTTCAAATTGTTATGTACTGACAGAAAACATTACCTGAAAGCATCCAGGGTTTTATATGATAGGCACTCTCCTATGGCTGGCAGGAGTATGCAATGATGTGTTTCTTAATTGTTATGCAGCAGCTGCAATCTCTCAAATGTTTATATCCTGTGAATCACTAATTATTTTTCTAGAATTTATCCTAAAAAATAATCATAAATGTAACCTAAATATTTATATAAAAGGGTATTAATTACCGTATTATTTATAACAGTAAAAAATTGTAAAATATTTCATATATCCTAAATCAGAAATGGTTAAATATATAATAGTTCATATGATATATTTATGTTAAAAAATTTTAAGGACAATAAATCATTACAATGTAATATAAAGAATGAATAATGTATAAATATTATAATCAGCAAGATCTCAACCAAGTAAATTTGCATATGTATATATAATATTAACAGAAAATGACTAGACAGAAATCATTAAGATGTTAATGGTGGCTTCTTCTGGGGGGATTACAGATGGTTGACTTTGTTTAGTTTATATGTTTCTGGACTGCCTTGTTTTCAACAATGAGCATGTATTAGTTTTTAAATCAATATGAGATATGAAAAGATACCAAGTGGATCTTAATGAATCTTTGAGTTAACTTTCATGTATCATAACTACATTCTCAGTTTATCACTAATAGAAAACTTTTAAGTAAACTTGTACATATTTCAAACATATGGCAGCATCATTAAAATGAAGTTGGAATATACTAGCAAACCACTAAGCACTGTTTCAGCAAAAAATAATTTTAATAAGATAATTTTATCTCTTGATTTCGTCTATAAAATAAAAACAAAAATAGATGTTTCTTATCTGTCTCAAATATTATTAAAACATAAAAAGCTGCCTAAATTAATTTCAAGCTAACATTATTTATCACACTTATTCAATCTACGTAGGGCTTTCTTTCTTTCATAAAGGACAAGAGCTTTTTATTTTTTGTTTATCTCACCCTATCTGATGCCACAATAGAATAACTATAAATTTTTATTATTCGTTCCCTGGCGGAAATCAAAGTGAATGAAAAGGTCAGTTCATAGAGTTTATTGATTATTCTTCTAAACCCAAACCTGCTGAATATTAATAGTAGTTTCTATAAAGATTTCATGGATAAATATATACCATTCTGTGTATACTAAAAATAATGATATGGAAAGACTTTAACCTTATATTTGCATGAATTGACAGTTTATTAAGAGTTATACACTTAAACTGTGATACAGTAAACTCAATAATCTTCCCTTGATATAAGAAAATAATGATGGCAGGATGAAACATCTTTGACAGTACAAGGAAATTAATTTTTTAACTGCAATAAAAACCACATATATTTTGTAAGGTGAAAGGAATATTTTTAAAATAATGTTATTTTTAGCATATTGATATTTTATATACTTAGATTCTTCAAATTCAAAAGTCTCTCTTAATGTTTTGTTTATTTTTCTTGGTAATAGAATATTTTTCCAGGGAAATGCTGAATAAGTCTTTGTTGAAATATACTACCTTGCTTTTATCAATGACCCTGAAAGTAATATATAATTTACACTTAGTGGCTGCAGTGCTCAAACTTGACAAGTAGTGTAACTATTTGCTCATAAAAAAAAAAAAAAAAGGTACTGAGTGGTTTTGTGCTCATTTAGTTTTGAGGAGAAAAATTATTGACTTAAAATGTTGTTACCAAAGTGTAAAGCCTAGACACTTGATTCACAGTATTATTTTTATTATTGCAAAGTCATTGTGTATAAATAATCCTATATAATAAAGAGCTAATATGTAAATAGACATCATGCCCTCACACTGTCATTCCTTAATGGCTCAGACACACAACACTGGGGAGGGAGGAATGGGGACCAGCCAGGCACAAATGAGCTCACAAGAGAGGAATGGGGACCAGCAGGCTGTGGCCCAGAAGAGGGACAAGCCACTCGTCCTATGGTCCTGGGCACCAGTGGCTGCGCCTGCACCTGTGGCTCAGGAGAGGAACAAGCTGCCCACCCCCCAGCCTGTGGCTGCAGTCTGGGCAAAGTCGCCTGCCCACAGCCCCCTGCTGCTGCGGCCAACCTGGGCGAAGCTGGCCCAGGTTCCAGGTGCCTACAACCAGCCAGAGGGGGGACTCCTTGGTCCCAGGTGCGGGGTGAGGCAGAGGCAGTTAGGGGCAATCAGGCCTGCCTGAGCTAGTAGTCCTGGATTGCTAGAGACAATTGGACATCCCCTGAGAGGTCCCAGATTGGAGAGGGTGCAGGCTGGGCTGAGGGACCCCCGCCTCTGTGCATGAATTTCGTGCACCGGGCCTCTAGGATCTTAATAAGTATCAATATATTCTTATGTTTATTATTTAAATTCCTATAAACAATAGAAATGGTGAGTAAAGCTATCTGGAATGCGGTAGGATTTTTAAGTGGTACCTACATTTGTTAGGCAAATGTTATCTTCCCTTAGAAACTAAAAGCTTATCCAGAAGTTTTTACAAAATGATCTCAGGTATCACTAAGGTTATTTAGTTTTTCTTTTTATGAAATAATAATTATTAATCTTAAAAATATTTAGTAAAATTCTTAGAACTTACACTTTATCATATGTTATTATGTTTGTCAATTTTTAGGTTGGAAGAAAATAGATAATTTTTCTTGGTATGTCTATCTCATGAGAATTTTGATATTGGCATGCCAATGAAATTTTAGTTTATATCCTCTTTTCTTCCAACCTCTAGATATTTTGTTTCTGCTACCTCACCTATATCTTTTAAAAAAAACCACAAACCCATTTTATAAAAGACACCACAAGATGGCCGTAAGGGGAGGGTAGTTGTGGGTGATCCAGTAGTTGTGGGCTCCCCTGCCGGCCTGATCACCCCCAACTGCCCTCCCCTGCCAGCCTGGTCATCCCTAACTGTCCTTCCCTTCAGGCCTGGTCTCCCCCAACTGCCCTCCCCAGCTGGCCTAGTTGCCCCCAACTGCCCTCCCCTGCAGGCCTGGTTGCCCCCAACTGCCCTCCCCTGCAGGCCTGTTCCCCCCAAACTGCCCTTCCTTGCTGGCCTGAGGGATAAAAGTTTTTTATCCCTCAGCCCGGCCTACACCCTCTCCAATCTGGGACCCTTCGGGGATGTCCTATGGGATTGGGCCTAAACTGGCAGCCGGACATCTCTCTCACAATCCGGGACTGCTGGCTCCAAACCGCTCACCTGCCTGCCTGCCTGATTGCCCCTAACTACTTCTGCCTGCCAGCCAGATAACCCCTTAACCAATCCCCTGCCAGCCTGATTGACACCTAACTGCTCCCCTGCCGGCCTGATCACCCCCAACTGCCCTCCCCTGCCAGCCTGGTCATCCCTAACTGTCCTTCCCTTCAGGCCTGGTCTCCCCCAACTGCCCTCCCCAGCTGGCCTAGTTGCCCCCAACTGCCCTCCCCTGCAGGCCTGGTTGCCCCCAACTGCCCTCCCCTGCAGACCTGTTCCCCCCAAACTGCCCTTCCTTGCTGGCCTGATCACCCACAACTACCCTCCCCTTACGGCCATCTTGTGGTGTCCATCTTTGACCACATGGGGGCCTCCATCTTGTGCAAGGGTGTGATGGTCAATTTGCATATTACCTCTTTATCATATAGGATATTTGTGGAATAAATGGCCATCTCCACTCGTCAAAGTGTCTGACAATGCCTTAGTACATCTAGCATAACATTCTGTATATTTGTTGAATGTCCACAGATCTCAAGCAGTTACATTATCTACCATTATGTATGTTATTTATCAACTAGAGACCCAGAGCATGAATTCATGCACAGGTAGGTTCCTCAGGGTGTCTGGTGGGGATCAGACCCCAGCTCTTGCACCCAGCCTCACAGCTGAGCAGCCCCACCTGGCACCCTGCCTTGGCCTGGCACTGCCCCCCTCATCTGCTCCAACTTCCCACCTGTGGGGTGATCAATCAGGGCTGGGCCCCCCCCTGGCTCCCTCAGTGCCCGGGAGCTGGGCAGTGGCCCCACCCCCTGCCGCCACCACTGCTCCCGTCTGCGGTCAAACTCCAGGTCTCCTGGTCAAACTCCTGGTTGAACGACCACCTGAGGGGACAATTTTCATATTAGGCTTTTATTGTATAGGATGGCATACTTCATTCCAGAATTTGCATTTAAATCAAATATTTAAAATGTTGAATTTTCTTAACATTTTTAATTTTTTTCTGTTCTGAAGTTCTTAAATATGGAACCAAGGATATCTGAGTTTTAATTTAGAACTCAGAGTGAGGGTGTGGTGGAGGAAGAGTTTAGGTTCAAAACCTGTCCAATAAATCAAAGTAATGTCTAGAGGACTGAGGCTTAACTAGGGGTGGCATCCAGGAATCTAAAGTATGGTTGGTGATATAGAGTCTGGCTAGGTGATTACTGCCAACATTAAGAATTGTGTGTGTATATCAAGGATCGTAATGAATGAGGGATGAGATGCTGGAGGGGGAACATCATCCTGCTGGACCAGTGCTGGCATACCCAAAGAGCTTGTTCCACAGTGTTCCAACAGCACTGGCCGAAGGACACTCAGATACCGACATATCTTACAATGTCCATAGTTACGGTTTTATAAATAACCATGCAATATATAATCAAAGCATTCAAAAAGATATGCAAACATTGTTTATATGGCTCTTTCTTCAACTTTTAATACAACAAGCTAACAAGAACATATATTGTTAAAAGGTAGGACTAAGAAGGTGTTTTTATAGAAATCAGACATAATGTATGAGGTATAGGAATTATTTATTGAAAGAAAATCTCTGTGTTTTACATGTGCATGTTTAAGTAGGACAGTTGACCTGGCAATATGAACTATCAAAGAGGTTGATTATCCCTGGCTGGTGTGGCTCAGTTTGTTGGGGCTCCTCTGTGCACCAAAAGGTTGTAAGCTTGCTGGTTCAATTCCTGGTCAGGGCACATGCCAGGGTTGCAGGCTTGCTCCCTAGTAGGGGGCATGCAGGAGGCAGTCGATGGTGTTTCACTCTCACATATTGATGTTTCTCTCTCTCTCTCCCTCTCCCTTCCTCACTGAAATCAGTAAAAACATATTTTCAAAAACAAGAATCTCTCTCTCTCTCTCTCTCCCTCCCTCCCTCCCTCCCTCCCTCCCTTACTCTCACTCTCTAAAGATAAAAAATTGTTTTTAAAAAAGAAGTTGATTAGTACTTGTTATATGAAGTACTGCTACACCAAAATGTAGGAATGTGTTTAAAAATTACCTACAAACAGGACTAGCATTTTCCCCTGGAATTAGTTTTAAATATGCAAAATTATTCAAACAATTATTTAGTTAACATTTCTGGATTCTTCATAAAAGGAAGGAAGGAAGGAAGGAAGGAAGGAAGGAAGGAAGGAAGGAAGGAAGGAAATAAAGAAGTTGAACATATAAAGCATTTATTTTCAGGCAGATCTGCCTCTAAGTATGCATGAGGGTCAAAGAATCAAATGCCCTACCAGATAAATAAAATAGATTCTTGGCCCCACTGAATTATTGAACATTAAAAATATAAATAGTAAAAGGTATGCCTTTTTTCACTATTCTTCATAGAATTATTAGTCATCTAATGTAGACCCAAATTATAATTTGCCAACAAGTGAATTTTTAAAAAATTTTACATAGTTTTTTTTTAAATTTTCTACAAATCTGAATTTTGACATACATATCAAGTTAAGTAACAGCCATCACAAATATTCAACACTCCTAACCACTAGCAATTACTGATCTGTCCTATGTATTTATAGTTTTGCCTTTTCTAAAATGTCACATAAATGGAATGTATGTGAATGTTCTTAACAGATTTATTCACAGTTTTTCAAATGGGAAACAACTCAAAGAGTAAATACAAGATGCTCAGACTTGTAATTTATTGAACTGTCCTATATTGTTGAGAAAAATTTATCAGAGTTATAGATCTGTAATTTGGAGGAGAAAAAAGAGCCCTTTTATAAGGCACACTAGAAGCCCGGTGCATGGAAACCATGCACAGGGGAGGGGTGGTCCCCCAGCCCAGCCTGCATTCTCTCCAATCTGGACATCCCTCTCACAATCGAGGACTGCTGGCTCCTAACTGCTCAGCTGCCTGCCAGCCTGATCACCCCTAACCACCTCTGCCTGCCAGCCTGATCACCCCTCACTCACCCGCCCCTGCCTGCCGACCTGATCACCTATAATTGCCCCCCGCTGCCGGCCTGGTCACCCCCAACTGTTCCCGCTTGCCAACCCGGTCATCCCCAACTGCCCCCCTGCTGGCCTGGTTGCCCCTAACTGCCCCCCTGCCAGCATAGTTGCCCCTTACTGTCCCCCTGCCATCCTGGTCGCCCCTCAATTCCCCCCCTGCTGGCCTGGTCGCCTCCAACTGCCCCCCCTGCTGGCCAGGTCGCTCCCAACTGCCCCCCCTGCTGGCCTGGTTGCCGCCAGTTGCCCTCCCGCCCGTCTGGTCGTCCCTTACTGCTCCCCTCTGCTGACACGGTCGCCCCACAGCCCAGCCTGCAGCGTCTCCAATCCGGGACAACCCTCTCACAATCCAGGACCACTGGGTCCTAACTGCCTGCCTGCCTTGATCGCCCCTAACAGGCCCTTCTGCCAGTCTGATCACCCTTAACCGCCTCTGCCTGCCGACCTGATCACCTATAATTGCCCCCCGCTGCCGGCCTGGTCACCCCCAACTGTTCCCGCTTGCCAACCCGGTCATCCCCAACTGCCCCCCTGCTGGCCTGGTTGCCCCTAACTGCCCCCCTGCCAGCATAGTTGCCCCTTACTGTCCCCCTGCCATCCTGGTCGCCCCTCAATTCCCCCCCTGCTGGCCTGGTCGCCTCCAACTGCCCCCCCTGCTGGCCAGGTCGCTCCCAACTGCCCCCCCTGCTGGCCTGGTTGCCGCCAGTTGCCCTCCCGCCCGTCTGGTCGTCCCTTACTGCTCCCCTCTGCTGACACGGTCGCCCCACACAGCCTGCTGCTTGGTCGTTTGGCCGTCCCTCACTGCCCCCCCTGCCGGCCTGGTTGCCCCACACTTAATGAATAAAAGAATATACTACTAAATATATACATTTTCTTGTGGAAGGAGAAACAAGCAAGAGCAGTCAAGATGGCTATGTTACCTATAGCTGAGATGGATTTGCAAGGATTAGGGAAAACTTAAGAACGGAGCTAAGCAAGTAAAGAAAGGTAATAACACTAATATTGCCTGGCAGAAGAATTAACAAGAAATGTAAATAAAGAAGAGGGAAAATAATTTTTAACGAGAAATTATGTAATCTAGGCAGAGTGAATTTGAGATGTTGACAGGACATCCTTGAGAAACTTCTAGTAGAAATGTTGACCCTGTAGTCAAGAGAGAAGTCTGGCTTAGAGATGTGAATGAGTGTCATGATCATGGGAGTGATATTAAAGTTGTGGAAAACTAGGAAATTTCCAAGAAAGAATGTCTAAAGTGAATTAAAATTAAGTTCTGAATATTGGGGAATTCCGAGGAATCCCAATGAAGAGGATTCTGAGGACTCCAGGGAAGTTTGCAGGGAGCCTTCTAGGCTCTGCATTGATATATTTTAAGAGAGAAGGGGTGAGAAGCTGGCAGGCAGGGGAGCATGCTACTAAGCAAGCTCTGCGACATAATTCCTGGATGCACATTTCGGCTCCATCATGGGATCTTGAGCATGTCATTTAACCTAGCTCTGTGGTCGGCAAACTGTGGCTCGCGAGCCACATGCGGCTCTTTGGCCCCTTGAGTGTGGCTCTTCCTAAGCCTTAGGAATACCCTAATTAAGTTAATTACAATGTATCTACCTATATAGTTTAAGTTTAAAAAATTTAGCTCTCAAAAGAAATTTCAATCATTGTACTGTTGATATTTGGCTCTGTTGACTAATGAGTTTGCCGACCACTGACCTAGCTGAACCTCTCCCATTCTAATGCCTATCTCATAGATTTGTTGGAGGATTAGATCTATACTAATAAAAGGGTAATATGCTAATTATACCAGGCTGACTGGACTTCTTCTGGATGTCCGACTTCCTTCTGGACAAAGCCATGGTGGTGGGGGCCGAGGCAGAGGTGCTTAGGGTCAATTAGGCCACAGGGGAGCAAGCAGTTAGGGGTAAGATCAGGCCTGCATGGGGGAGCAAGCAGTTAGGGGCGAGATCAGGCCTGCATGGGGGAGCAAACAGGGGGCTATCAGGCTGGCAGGGGGCGATCAGGAGGGCAGTTGAGGCTATCAGACTGGCAGGGTAGCGGTTAGGGGGTGATCAGGCTGGCAGGCAGAGGCAGTTGGGGCGATCAGGCCGGTAGACAGGTGAGCAGTTAGGAGCAAATGGTCCCAGATTGTGAGAGGGATTCCCAGATTGTACAGGGTGCAGGCCGGGCTGAGGGACACCCCCCACCCTGTGCACAAATTTTGTGCACCGGGCCTCTAGTAATAATATAAGAGTAGAACACATAATAAGCATTCAATTCATGGATGTCATTGACCATTGTGAAAATAGTTTCAGTAAAGTATTAGGAGAAAGATCTTAGAATCCAGAGGAAAAGAGAGAAATAACACTATGCCTTTGGAATTTGAAAAAAAATTACTTTTGGATAAAACAAAATTTCTAAGGAGCCCTGAGAAATCACCTGAAGTTAGATAACTCGAACCTATATGCATTCAGTCATTATAGTTTTTATAGATAATAAAATATATTAAAAATGCTATATTATAATAACATAATATATAATATTATAATAAAATATTATTATATTAGTCATTATAATTAGTTGACTTTTTGTTATTCTCCAAAATGAGAAAGAAGAAAACATATATTTAATTACTATGAAATCAGGACAGATATGGAAGAGTATATGGTGGCAAGAACTAGAATATAGTACTAGTTAGACTATCATTTTAGCGATCCTTTTCCTCTAGTATCTTTGGGTACTGGACCATTTGATACAAAGCTCAGTGGAGTAAAATACACAAGAAGACTTAACAATAGATAATAGAAAGTATCTATAAATATATATGACAATTAGGAATGAGTAGATTTTAGAGTACTCAAAGTATAGAAAGAAGATGGTGGTCCAAAAATGAGATTATAGAATTTGAGTCATAGAGGTATAGTAGATTGAGAAGATGGAAAAATGAAAGGTATTATAAAATGCCCACTAAGTGATATATTTGCTTCCCACGCAAGCCTGTGAGATAGAAAATTCAGAATAGCAAGTTTAAGTGAATATACCAGTTAAGCACCTCTACTTATATCTTTTTAACCATAACGGTATTGTGTTCACATGAAACTTCAGTGGTTTTAATGCAGGATGTATGTGGTGGTTGTGATTCCAATAAAAATTATTACATTTAACTTTATAGCCACTGATGCTAGGATTTAAATTGATAGAAGCTATTATTAGAAATATTGATGTCTATCTCCTTACCAAACAAATAATCACTTTAAAAATACTCATTATAAATTTTACCTTTTTGTTTAATTTTATTATTTGAATGCAGGATATATTGTGTGCTAGGCATTCCTTTAAAATTCACTTAAAGTGTGAGATATTACCTCCATAATTGCTTTTCTCTTAATCTCCATAAAACAGAAGACTTTATTCAACATTTAGGTGTTAGTCATTGACATAAATAATAGAAATTCAAAGAAAAATTATGCATTCTCTATGCTTACAAAGATCAGAGGCTAATGGCCCATTTAAACCTGTTTTATTGATTTATTAAACAATGTGTCAAATCCAGTCCTGTAAGACTGTACATGGTATTATGGCGGGCAGAGACAAAGAGGCTTACTGGAAGAGGTCTTATAAAGGTAAGGATCACTTGGTCAGACAGGCAAGGGGTAGCTCGAGCAGTAGCAGAGGTTGGAAATATCATAATGGTGATGGGAACTGAATGCAGTTCTAAGTTAAAGTTCAGAAAGTGAGGCAGGGCATGCGAAATGTTGACACTGAAGATGTGACCTAGAGCCACATAAGAAATAGCCTTGATGTCTTTTTAAGGAGCCTGAACTGTGCTTTAAACTAGTGATTATTAAAATGTGTATATTTATATTCATATAACTTATATGTATGAATTACTGTGAGAAGATAGTTTATAAATAACATATACAGGTATCTATACTAATAAAAGTGTAATATGCTAATTAGGGCAGACGTCCATCTGGACAAAGCCACAGTGGCTACGAGGCCAGGGCTCAGGCAGCTGTGGGCTCAGGCAGCCTTAAGCCCTAGTGGCTGAGAGGCCAGGGGCTTATGGCAGCTGTGGGCTCAGGCAGCTGTGAACCTCGGTGGCTGCAAGGCTTGGGGCTCATGGCAGCCATGGGCTCATGGCTCCTATGGGCTCAGGCAGCCATGAGCCCTGGTGGCTCTGAGGCCCAGGGATCAGGCCTCGCAGCCGCTGTAGCCAGCAGTGGCAGCAGCAGCGGGGTGATGGGGGTGGTGCCTTTGCCTGATCAGCCTGGTCTCCTCCTGCGGAGGGAGGCCAGACTGCAGCTTACACCCACTCCTCCCAGGGGTAGCGGGCCTAAGCCGTCAGTAGGACATCCCCTGAGGGCTCCCAGACTGTGAGAGGGGGCAGGCCAGACTGAGGGACCTCTTTTCAGTACATGAATTTTCATGCACTGGGCCTCTCTGAGTGGCCAAATTATTATGACCACCCCATCAGCACTTTGTTGGGCCACATTTTGCCTTCAATACAGCAGCGATTCTTCTTGGCAATGACTCCATGAGATGTTGAAAGGTGATGCGAGGAATCTGACACCATGCCTGATGAATAGCACTGTCCAGTTCTGTGAGATTTGATGGCTGTGGAACCAGCTGCATGATGGCTTTTAACTTCGTCCCACAAATGCTCAATTGGATTGAGATCTGGTGATTGTGGGGGCCACCTAAGCAAGGTAAAGTCTCCCTCATGTTCTTGAACCCACTCCTGCACAATACGAGCACA
>NW_006287951.1:243360-253777 GCF_000327345.1 Myotis davidii | reverse complement strand
CTTGTGTCGATTTCCGGGTTCTCTATTCTGTTCCATTGGCCAATATCATACTCAATGGGCAAAAACTAAATGCAGTGTATGGCACACAGTGAATTCAGAGATCATTTGAGAGGATCCCTGATTAATATCTGCAGTAATTTGATGCACTGTTGCCCTTCCATTGTCTTGTACCAGTGTTTCCACTCTCCATTATGCCCTAACATTGACTAGTCGCTGACCGCCACAATTCGCATGTTCAGACCCAGATTTTGGGCTGACAGTCCAGTCTTTAAACACTTTAACAAAAGCTGCTCTTGAACATTTAATGAATTCAGCTGTTTTGCTGATACTAGCTCCATGGCTTCAAGTGCCAAAAATCATCCCACGTTCAAAGGCTGTTAAATCACATTGTTTACCCATATCTTCAGGAAAAAAAAATCACTTCTACTCTCATGGTAAACAACCTGCTTCCCTATTTATAATGGTCTGGCTCTCTATCAACTTTAGCATGAATTTATAGCTAATTTGCCTACAAATGTCAGGTGGTCATAATAATCTGGCCACTCAGTGTATATAAAAGCCTAAGTGATCGAACGACCGAAGGACCAGTCAACCGGTTGCTATGATGTGCACTGACCACCAGGGGGAAGACACTCAATGCAGGAACTTCCCCCTGGTGGTCAGTGTGCTCCCACAGCCAACCTCTGGTAGCCAGCCAACCTCTCGCAGTCTCTCCCTTCCCCTCTGGCTTGCTTCCATGGCCCTATATGGACTGGGCAAGACACCCCCAATGGGCCTTGATTACTGGCAAGGCCGAGGGACCCCACCCATGCATGAATTCGTGCACTGGGCCTCTAGTGAAAAATATAAAGTATATTGTAAATAAGAAGTTTTGAATTATGAATGTATTGATTGAGATTCTTATGTGCAAACTGCAGAATCTACTCTGGCTAATTTAAAGAATTATAGGATATTGGAAGGCTCTCTGGATTTTTGGTCTGATTGGAGAACCAGGCTCTTTGCAGGCTCTTAACCAACCATAGCCACAGGGCATCACCACTTTCTCCAGTGGGTACCGCTGACACTTAGCCAGATATCAGCCACTGCCGATGGAGAACTGAGCAACTCTGCTGCTATGTTTCCCAGAAGACTGTTTTCCACATTTGTGACTCTGTGGGTACATATGATAGACAAGCACTGTGTTACATGCTGTACTGTCTATCAGGCGAAATAGAAATGTGAGTGTTTTTGTAGTCTACCTTGGGAAGGTAAGACTCATAATGTAGGAAATTATCAAAATGAGATATAGTGAGAGTATTCAAAAGATTTGAACAGCCACAAATGACAGTAATTTACTGCAGTAATACAAAATACCTCTTTCCTCTCATGAAAAATACAGTTGTTATTGATAATAATCTAACTTATAAATGCCTTTGGTAATCATGATACTTTATGCTATCAGTACCTAATATCTCAATCCCAAAACACACCTAGGGAGGGATCACATTAACAATATTTGCTATAAATTCAAATTTTCTTCTTGACAATACCATTTTTAGTTGTTTTCATATGTTATCTCAATGCATTACTATTATTTTTAATTTATGTGACTCCTAAAGCACACATATAGATATTTTCTTCAACGTGTGGATTACTTACAGGAGGTCTTTTAAAAAGCCCCTTATCCATTTTGTGAAACTCAGCTTTTGCCTCTATCTGATATGTGTATCCAGGGTGCATGAGTTCATTGAATGGAGCACAGGTAAGCAGCGGCACTGCTTCACAGCAGACTAAGAACCAACCAGTAAACGATAGAACTGTGCTCTCCCGCTTTGCACTCAGGAGCCCCATTCTCCTTCCGGTGACCCTGCTTAATCCTTACTTCTGCATCATATGACACATTGACTAGGTGACAGTGCCCATATTAGCCCATTTTACACATTCTTCTTTGGATCAAAACCAAATATATTCAGAATTTCAGGATTTTTTTTTTTTATGCCTCAATGGATTTCTCGTGTGTCCCATGGGGCTGGTACATTCCACTTGAGAATCTACTGCTTTGGGAAAGAAAACTCTTTGAAGAGTGTTAAGGAGAAGAGTGGCATGGCCAGATGTGAACTTTTGACCATTGGCCCAACTTTAGCTGGTGAAGTTGTATTAAGAAAGACCAAAGTCAAGAAGGCCAGATTGTACTGGCCAGATACTGTGAGGTATGACAAGAGGGATGCTATGATAGAATGAATCTTAGTGTTCAAGATTTGGTGAATGATTGGAAATAGTTACTAAGGTAGGACAAAGAATGAAGGATGACTTGATGGTTTCTGAGCACAGTTTTGTTTTGTTTTCTTTATATTTAGAATAAAGGGTGAATTCTTAGGTGCTATGTGACCCCTGATGACTGTTTCTGGAGGGGGTGAAGGGGGAGGCATGGGTAATGTTATTCTTTCCTGATACTATATAATGTTTGTATCAGGGTTTCCATTCAGTCTATATATATTTCCTCCAGAACCCGAATCTGCTCTAGACACTAATTCTTTGCAAATACCAGGTAAGGTTTTTCTCAGGTCTGCATTCAATTCTTATTAATATTATTTTCTAAATATGGACAGTGAATAACTTTTCATCATAAGATTAAAAGAAAGGATTGTCTTCTAAAAGCACGATTAGGGTCACATGGAAATGAGGTGACTAGCATTGTGCAACCCATGTGGAGTTCACTGCTGCTGCATGTCTTGCCTTTAGCTGGGATGACAGCAGTTCGGTGAGCAGTGGCCTCAGTGACACCCTCGATAACATCAGCACTGATGACTTGAACACAGCATCATCCGTCAGCTCTTATTCCAACATCACTCTCCCTTCCAGGAAGAACACTCAGGTGAGAATCACCTGCTTTCTTTTTCCAGTGCTTCTGTCAGATTTTACCCCAAATTATTATATATCAGAACTAAGTGTAGCATAATTTCTTAATCTGAACTAATTGCATAAACTGAAGCAGTTTGTGTGTATATATATTTCCTATTGGTTAAAATCTAACCCAGAAAGATGTATGTTGCCATATCTCTCTTAATAATATGGATATAATTTTTTAAAATCTAAAAATATTTTAATACTCTAAATTTGAATATTTGATTAATATTATTTTATCTCTGAAATAAGTTACTGGATCTCTTGAGGATGGTAAGTCAAGAATAGATATTAGATAATTAAGTTTGATCTTGTCTTACTTTTCCTTGTTAGATTTGACATAGAAAAAATTACCTCTTCTCTCAAGTGTTTAATTAGGGTTTTCTGCACATATATTTATGCTGAAATTCTCTAATATGTACAAGTGAGAATTATGTGGCTAAAATTTGTGAAATGTAAATGAAGACATAGAAAAAAATAAGAAAGTTTTGGAATTCTTTTGAAATATAAATCAGTGTTTGTTTGCTTTTTAACCAGTTAACAGAATATAAATTTCAGTGCCTGATTCACACTTTATAGATTTTTCTGCACAAAGTTTTTCTGTAATATTGTCTTCATAGCTGAAGACAGATTCGGAGAAACGTCCCACCACAGATGAGACGTGGGATGGCACTGAGGAGCAGAAAAAAGCAGAAGAGGACTTCGACAGCCACGGGGATGGTGGCGGCAAGTGGAAGGGCGCTTCCTCGGGACTTCCTGAAGACCCTGAGAAGGCAGGGCAGAAAGCCTCCCTGGCTGTTTCCCAGACAGGTTCCTGGAGAAGAGGCATGTCTGCCCAGGGAGGGGCATCGTCTAGGCAAAAAGCTGGAACAAGTGCTCTCAAGACCCCTGGTAGGCTTGTCAATGATCAGCTGCTCTGCAAAAGTGTTTCAATGTATTGTTTCCATTTAATCTTCTTTCTCTTTAATAATAGCTTTCTTTTTATCAAATCACTAGAGGCCCAGTGCATGAATTTGTGCACCAGTGGGGTCCCTTGGCCTGGCCTGTGGAATCAGGCCAGACCAGCTCTCCGACATCCCCTGAGGGGTCCCAGATTGCGAGAGGGTGCAGGCGAGGCAGAGGGACCCCACTGGTGCACCATCAGGCACAGGAAGGGACGCCGGAGGTTGGCCAGCCAGGGAAGGACTGCGGGAGGGCTCCAGGGTGTGTCTGGCCCGTCTTGCTCAGTCCTGATCAGCTGGACCCCAGCAGCAAGCTAACCTACTGGTTGGAGTGTCTGTCTCCTGGTGGTCAGTGCATGTCATAGTGAGTGGTTGAGCAGCCTTAGCATATCATTATCATATTACGCTTTGATTGGTTGAATAGATGACTGGACGATAGGACACTTAGTATATTAGGCTTTTATTATATGGGATTCTTCCACATATCTATAATAATCTAAGCATTCTCTAGAAATCACTGTCATAATTTGGAGTTATTGAGTATCTTTATTTTGCCACAGCCATTTCTCATCACGTGGTAGTAAAATAAGGCTGTCTAATTTTTTTAAAAGAAGATTGCTTTCATTCTGACTGTCTTGTGAAAGTTTGGAATAGTTATGTTAATGCCTCAAAGTTTCACTACCAACTCTGAGAGGCAAGATCAACCACTTTAATCTAATGGGTTAGAATGCTGGAGATTTGGAACATCATTTATGAATTAAAGTTTATGAAAGAATTCTTCGAAACTGTAGCATCCTTTTTCTTTTCCCCTAAGACTCCCTATTTTTTAAATGGTGCCTAATTTTAAATAGTGCCACCTGAAGTACTGATGTACCAGGGCACTCCAAATGTAATCATCTCACAGATATTCAAATGAACTCTTTTGCTAGTACTTAACTTTATTGGGTGAAGTGCTATCCTTATAAAGGAAGAGTTGCAAGATATACAGCAATAATAAATAGCGTAATTATGTATTTTCAATGATTTTCCTGATCTCTCACCACATTTGTCTAATAGCCCTATTTTTGCAGCTTTTTCCTCGATATATTAGAGTGTATTCCTATGTAGATCTAAAAAATATAAATATCTAGGAACTGAAGTCATATAAAGGTGTAGTCACCTTTGACAGATTCTTGAAAGAAATATCATTATGAAATCACAATGTGCAGGCCAATAAATGTGTGTCTTTCTCATTAACTAGGGAAAACCGAGGATACCAAAGCTTCTGAGAAAGGGAAGGCTCCCCTGAAAGGATCCTCGCTGCAGAGGTCTCCTTCAGATGCAGGGAAGAGCAGCGGGGACGAGGGGAAAAAGCCTCCCTCGGGCATTGCCAGGTCCACTGCCACGGGCTCTTTCGGGTTTAAGAAGCCAAGCGGAGTAGGGTCATCCCCCGTGATCACGAGCAGCGGAGCCACCATCACCAGTGGATCGGCCACGCTGGGTAAAATCCCCAAATCCGCTGCCATGGGTGGGAAGTCCAATGCCGGGAGGAAAACCAGTCTGGACGGCTCCCAGAACCAGGATGACGTGGTGTTGCACGCTAGTTCCAAGGCGGCGCTCCAGTACCGCAGCCTGCCGCGCCCCTCCAAGTCGAGCGCCAGCGGCATCCCGGGCCGCGGCGGCCACCGGTCCAGCACCAGCAGCATCGACTCCAATGTCAGCAGCAAGTCAGCGGGTGCCACCACCTCCAAGCTCAGAGAGCCCACTAAGATCGGGTCAGGGCGCTCCAGCCCGGTCACTGTCAACCAGACAGACAAGGAAAAGGAGAAAGTGGCCGTCTCCGATTCAGAGAGTGTTTCTTTGTCAGGTTCCCCCAAATCCAGCCCCACCTCTGCCAGTGCCTGTGGGACACAAGGGCTCAGGCAGCCAGGATCCAAGTATCCTGACATTGCCTCACCTACATTCCGAAGGTAAGCATGGGTCACGTGATGACATGAGGCTGGGAAGGTACAAAAATGACATATACGTATATACAAATATATTCTGAGACACATATATCTTAGATTCTTTTATTCCATTTTTTAGTACATTGAGTTTTAAGAAACTGATCATATAAATAGCACAAAAGTGGTGCTCATTTTGAGAAATGCTCATACTTTCCAGTTTTATTATTATTGTACCTGGTAATACTAGAGGCTGGGGTGGGGTGGGGGCCATCGGGAGGCAGGGCTGGCCAGGGGGAGGGGCCATGGACGGTTGGCCAACTGGCCCCACCTAGTTGAACTCCTGGTCGAATTCCAGGTCAAGGGGACAATTTGAATATCAGCCTTTTATTATATAAGATTAGCAACACAAGCAGCATTTCTAAGAGACTTAAATGCACATAGCAATATTTAGGGCAAGTGAAAAGATAGAGTAATAGCTTGTAAATTTCCATAGATTTTCATCACTTTTTTCATGATTAAAAATAAAACAAAATAATCTTTATGACTATTATTATTCATTTCCAGTATTTGTTATCCTTCTGCTCTTAATGAGTTGATGATCATGAAGCTAGAGGAAGTGTTCCTTGTAACAGAGTATGCTGGACATATTTATGTAGTACTGTATCTTGACCTTTTCTGAAAAGTAAACTATGATTGACAGAATTTGAAAGCATTCTGATGTTGGGTACAGGATAACAAATAAGGAATGCACTAGGTTTTCTAACTCTCATCAGCTTTCTTTGACATGAGTGTGGTAAGAAAAAATGACTTGGTTTCTGCACCAGGTCTGTCTTTGTTATTGGATATGTAGAGTTCTGCACTGAAATATCACTATCTTTAAATATCTGTCTGTTCTAAGTGACAGGAAGAGACATACAGTTAAAGACTTGGGACAAATAGTTAAACCTCTGCGGGTATGTTTCCTCAACTGTGAAATGATAGAGTATGATTTATATGCTATTACATGTTAAGTATTTTTAATGTTTGTTTTTATTATAGTGCCTAAACCAAAAACCTTACTATCTGAGAGGGGAAAAGAGTCTCAAAACATTTGCATTTCAAGCAATCGCAGATACATGATTGTTTGAAAAACTAGAGGGTGTTAATAGAAATATTAATCCTGAAGAACTGGCTTTTTGAAATGTTGATTCTCAGCAGAAAGAATAAACTATGGCTTGTAGTGAGAGTAAATATTTCCATCGCCTAAGTAAAAGCCAATAGTGCCCTCCAGTGGCCCATTACCTATGAAACAATTTCTCATATTCGTCATAAAATATTTCACTATAGGAAATATGGATTTCATTGCAACTTAATTAGTAATCATTATGCCATTACTTCATATCACTTTATTTCCATATTTACATAAATTTGATAATATCATCTTCACTTACAAAACTAAAATGTTTTCTGAACCAAGCTCCAACATCTAACTTTGCACCAACTATGTTTCAAATCACTAACAAAAATATGAATTTGAATAGCACTGGCAACTGACATAAAATCCTTTGGCCTTTCTTGGGGAAAATAAAGACCAAGCTGACATGTTGCCAGTAGTGTCAAATATTATTTCTAACCAACTACTTCCTGACGGTTACTCAGGCCAGCAACTGTGCAACATAACCTCCCAAACCTTGCCTTACGCATTCCTTTTAAACTTGAATAAAATGTTAAAAATGTTTCTGATGAACCGAATGCGTAGAAGTTGTTTCATTATAATGGTTCTATAAATAGGTAACAGCAAATGCAGTCAAACTACTTAATTTTCGTGAAAGATTCTCAATGTCCCTTACAGTGTGAAAGCCAGGGATCTTCATGTCCGGTTGATTTGGGGTTGCCCACTCCCCCCCATCCCAGTGTGGCCTTACCCTAATGGTGATCTGAGAGATTTTTAGCAGTAGATTAAAAAGTTCAAGCTTACCAAGTTCATTAACACAGAGACAGGAAGCGCTTGGTAGCTGGGGACCTCCAAGCACGCTTGGCTCTGTGTACTGAACCCTTAATATTAAATGTGGATATTAGTTTCTCGGAACAACTGAAGTTGTTATTTGTTTTTCTTTTAGGTTGTTTGGTGCCAAGGCAGGTGGCAAATCTGCCTCTGCACCTAATACTGAGGGTGTGAAATCCTCCTCAGTCATGCCCAGTCCTAGTACCACATTAGCGCGCCAAGGCAGTCTGGAATCACCGTCGTCCGGTACGGGCAGCATGGGCAGTGCTGGTGGGCTAAGTGGCAGCAGCAGCCCTCTCTTCAATAAACCCTCAGACTTAACCACAGATGTTATAAGCTTAAGTCACTCGTTGGCGTCCAGCCCAGCATCGGTTCACTCTTTCACGTCAGGTGGTCTCGTGTGGGCTGCCAATCTGAGCAGTTCCTCTGCAGGCAGCAAGGACACTCCAAGCTACCAGTCCATGACTAGCCTCCACACGAGTTCTGAGTCCATTGACCTCCCCCTCAGCCATCATGGCTCCCTGTCTGGACTGACCACAGGCACTCACGAGGTTCAGAGCCTGCTCATGAGAACGGGTAGTGTGAGATCTACTCTCTCAGAAAGGTGAGCTTTCCTGGAGGCGTTGATGCAGCCCTCCCCCCGGCCTCCCCGCACGCTGCCCACCCCCTCCCCCATTAAAGCCCTGTGATTTCAGTGGGACTACCACGTTGCAAAGGGACATAAAATTGATGTGAATGGGCCTTTCATTTGCTCTTATTACCAGATTTGCACAAGAAAAAAAATCTTTAAGGATAGGATAATTGGATAATTAAGTTTCTTGATATGAATTCATACACATACCCAACAGGCAATTGGAATAAAATTCAAAGCATGCATTTATGTCTTAAATGATGTCTTCTCAAGCCACTTTAATGATTTGGCGTAAGCTCCAGGACAACACAGCTCCTTATGGTAATTTAAGCATTTTTAAAGACCAAATTTAAATCAATTCTACAATTATGCTCTGAGCAATATGTTAAATTTGCTTTGTGAGCACTTCTGTGGAAAAATAGCAAATGGACCACTTTGGAATCCTAGTTGAATTAGAAAAAAAAATCAATTGTCAGATATGAATTCTTAGAGAAAATTATAATAACGCCAGAGACATTTTTATTAGGCCCCTTGAAAATATATCTCATTACAAGATATTTCTCATTGGCTTAATGAGTTATGGGTTTTTAAAAATTAAAATGAAAAGCTTAATGAGGCATTTCTTACCTGATGTACTTAGTAGAAAGCATCACTGTTGACTAAAGTGGATCTAGATTCTCTCCCCACAAAATTCTTTTCTCATATATTTTGGTATTGACTCATTCCCCCAGGAAAATATCTTAAAACTACCACTTTTTTCAAATGAACTTACAACTATTTGTTTCTGGGCACACTTAAAGCTTTCAAAGAAAAAAAAGGTCTTGGGCACATACCTTAATCCTGTTATTTGTGAAAGCACTACTAGTCGCTGAAAAATGCCTGATGCCCTTCCCTAAACCAAGAGTGAGGAACGTCCGGCCTGCGAGCCTTAAAAGCCCACAAAATCATTTGGTCTGGTCCTGCCAGGGCATTAGGAGTGAGTTCATTGAATGTTTGACCAACTATAGCAGGCTAATTTTTAAGTTGGTAATTTTGTATTGTCTGTGAATAATGTTATTAATATACAAATTGCCCTTGGCAAAAAAAACCAAAAACAGAGGTCCCCTCCCCACCTTGCCTTAAATCTTTGTCAGTCTAGTATTGATACTGGCATATCACCACTTTTCCAGACTTCCAGCCTTACTCCCAGAATCATTTTTAAAGACATCAACTAAAGCCCTTATCTAAACGCTCACTACGGTATACCAGTTGTCCCTCAATGTAAGCTTTCCCACGGCTCTTCCCTGTTTCTCTTGCCTCCCTGAAATAAAAACCCAGAGCAACACATTGCTGCCGTGCCACTTACTTCCCACTCCCCTAACGATGGCACATGGACAGCCATGCAAATGAGACTTCCCCTTGAGAAAAGAACTTTAAAGCTAATTGTAACATTGATGCTTTATACTTCTTATGGTAGACTGCTAATTACAAAATACACTTTTCCTCACAAACAAGAAACTGTGCCAGGAGAAATAGAATAAGCAGCTGGGTGATATTTCCCCTCTGGGTCTGTCATTATGGGCAGCATAAATAAATACCAGGTGCATACACAAAAGCACTGGTATAAGTACTGTTGCATTTAATTTTTGATGTAAGAAGTTCGCTTCCTACAGCATCTTAGATTTGAGTTTCAGCACTATACAGCTAAATGGATATCCTCATATGTCATTTTTAAAAATTCTAACAAGTAAATGAAATTATATTAAATATATATTAGCAACCTATAGTTTTAATGAATGTATCTTAGATAGGTTACTAATATGTGAGGAATCCAAATAACAATTTTATAACCAAATCAAGCACATTGCAAATAAGTTATTCTTTATTCATCAAAATGACCCTCCAAAATACTGATTTTTAATCATAAGCATGACTGCAGCAAATCGATCGTTTAGCCATCGACCTATTTCTTTCTCATTCAGACATTAAAAATTCAAAATAATAATCAACTAATTATTTGTAATCAGGTAATTAGCCCTCAAATCAAACCAGATGATAAATTTGTATATATATA
>NW_006287951.1:225913-243116 GCF_000327345.1 Myotis davidii | reverse complement strand
TATACATATATATATATATAAAAAACATAAATGCAATGTTAATATTTTACTTTGATCTATATTTTATAACTCAATATACATTTTTGCTATACAAATGCACTGGCAAATAGACAGTTACTTATTCTCTTTAAGCAAATCTTTAACTGTTGTTCATTCTTTGAAATAGACCAGTTTTACAAATGAGTCTTCTAATATTAGAAATAGCCAGATGAACAATTTTTCTAAAGCAAACTTTAAATTAATTTTGAGTAAGCTAATGTTTTCCATTGATTCTTAGTAAAATATATTGATGACAATTAAACTATGAAAATTAAATATGATATAAGTATTGATTAGTTCCAGTAAATTACTGATTTGAAATAATTTCTAATATAAGAAGTTATGCTTTTTCTTTCTTGGGAACAAAATTGAAAGT
Source organism: Myotis davidii (assembly GCF_000327345.1). Taxonomy (NCBI): domain Eukaryota; kingdom Metazoa; phylum Chordata; class Mammalia; order Chiroptera; family Vespertilionidae; genus Myotis; species Myotis davidii. The sequence continues at coordinate 242,701 of NW_006287951.1, read as the reverse complement.
AGTTTCTTCTACTAATAGTCCTTCAAAGCACATTCAAAACAGTGTATGATCTATTGAAGAGAAAATTAGATCCTATCAGAGATGCTGGCTTAGTTACAATTAAGCAGTCAGTAGAATGTTGAGAACACTAAGGAAACCAAAATGCCATACCTGAAAGAAAGTGTGCTGCAATGTAAATACCGAAGACCACATAATCAGAGTCAGGTAATAGAGGTAAACAGAAGCTCATGACTTAACCTTTTCATCTACAATATCTAGTTTATTGATATCCGTATTCTAGTACTATTGACTCAGTTTTTAATAAAGATTTTAATTTTTCTTTAAAATTATCTTTATTACCTTTAAAAGAAGATAAAATATCATAAAATAATAAACAAACCAGCAATAAGTAAACCAGTAACCTATAAGAATTTTCCCTTTAGCTACTCTAATCATTAGTAGCCCTTAGGCCCGTGGTTGACAAACTGTGGCTCGCGAGTCACATGCGGCTTTTTGGCCCCTTGAGTGTGGCTCTTCCTAAGCCTTAGGAGTTCCCTAATTAAGTTAATAACAGTGTACCTACCTATATAGTTTAAGTTTAAAAAATTTGGCTCTCAAAAGAAATTTCAGTTGTTGTGCTGTTGATATTTGGCTCTGTTGACTGATGAATTTACCAACCACTGCCTTAGGCCATAACCAGTTCATATTTGTTTTGTTTGTTTCGTTTTATGTGACTTAACCAAATTTGAAAAATAATTTAAAGTAGTAACCAACTTTAGGAAGTTCTGGCTTGTCTTTAAATGTCCGATCTGATAACACAGCCTTCATTGTCCTGCACAGTGTCCATTGGCTTTAGACAAACAGTGACTGTCCTTTTCAGTTTACTGACTAAAATCCCCACTCCACTCATTTCCATGGCCTGCCTGGCCCTTGCAGGCATATGAGTTTGTGATGTTTCAGGGTTTGTGGAAAGTGTCTACATTATAAAATCATTAATATTTATATTTAAACAGATATTTCTACCTAAAGTTTTTTAATTTTTAAATATATTTTTAATTTTTAATATATTTTTTAAATTTTTTTTCATTGTTTTCTGCATGATATAAACATATAATTTTTTATACCATTGATAACATTGGCAAAACAGTGCCTATATTCAATTTCCTCTACAATGTTAAACTTTTGTAAATTTGTACACATGAAAAAGATAATCTTTAAAATGGCCTATAATCATATTAATGCTTTAACACAATGTAGTTTAGAAGTTTCTTGTATTTGTTCAGTGTGATTTCTTTTTGTTTGTTTAGCCACACTACTAAAAATACTTTTATAGTCAAGATATATATTAGAACTGGCCTCTCATAATACGGTAATTACCTAATGAGGACACTCTCAAAAAATAAATTAGAGTTTTAGAATGCCTTTGGATGCTTTATATTGCAGAGCCAAGTAATGGAGTACACACAGAAGAAAACATTTTAGCTTTGCTTTTGAGTGATTAAAATTCAAGTCAATGTGAATTAAATTTCATTCATGCTATGTCATCTCATTACGCATATATCCTGTGTATTTAATTTTGATCATTTGAGGTTCTAATGAAAGAGAGCTATAATTCTGCAAATTCAAATTAATTGTATTACTTGGTTATCCACATGCCAGAGATTACAACAGAAATCTCAAGATCTGTCCCACTTAATTGTTGAAACCCTCTTCCTCTATTTTTAGAGAAGCTATTTCTCATTTTCTCCAGACACATTCTTTCATCTCTTTCTACAACTAATTGAGAATTCCTTTGAGAATTCTTTAAAATAGATAATGATAAAGCATATAGCCTTTAAAATACCTAATTTATAATTTCCAAAAATGACATAGTTTAATTTCATTAAAATATGTAAATAAATGATGCCAAGCACATTAAGTTTCAAGCAGAGGTTTATTATATGTCGTTTGTTCTTTTATATGAAAATGGGAATAAATCTCCCTTTGTTTTTATTAAAAGTAATTTGAATACAAAAATAAATACTAAATAATATTTGTAACTTCTCTGCCTGTCAGAACTTGTCAATTTAACTTAATAGAGCAAGTCTATCTCGATTCTACCTCTATGTTTCTCTTGCATAGCTGAAGTCTAGTCAGTGGCATGAAGAGAAAAAACCTATAAACTATTAGGCAAATAGAATATTGAGAGGAATTATTCTAACATATGATTTAATCTATGTTCTAATAATCCTGTCACTAAGTTGTAATTGATTGTAAATGGGTTAGAAAGGAGCACACATGTGTTGCAACAGTAGACATCTGGTCACCTTTGGTAGTCCTTTTCCGAAGAGTTAAGCATTAAATATGTGTTTCAAAAAGTTTATTTTGTGTAGTTCAAACAGAGAACCACTTTTGTTGGATGTGTAACTTGGAAGTTTTGTTTACATTATGTCCTTAGGGATTTTCTTTGTTTTAACAGCATACAACTTGACAGAAATACACTACCCAAAAAGGGACTAAGGTATATATGCTCTTGGCACAATTGCTGCCTTTCTTTCTCTGTTGTTACTTAAACTGTGTGTGCTGTCTTTCTTCCTCTTTGTTTGTTTGCAGTGAAGCACCTGATATTGAGGATGATATCACTTTTAAACCTTTCTCAGGTCTGAGGAGTAGGTGAGATAGCCCTCAGGTAGAGAAGCTCATAGAGGATGAGACCCAAGTTAAATCCAATGTAAATACCATTTATGGGGGCAGCAACTTTGGTAGAATGCAGAAATCACTTCTGGAAATTAAAATTAACTTCCCTAACTTTTGCATGTTGGGGGCATATGCTTGCAAGACCTCAAATCCCATATAGTGTAAGGTAATGTTGAAAGGATGCTCTAATTTGAAGCAAGCAAAACACATTGTCATCATCAGAGGACAAATACCAAATACTATAATTAGGTATGAATTTTTAATGAATTTTTTTGGTAAAAATTCAACAGCTTTAATTTCTGTTGTTGTTTTTTTAAGAGTGGTTATATGTATCAGATTAATTTAAATATTAATTAGTCTAGTGTTACATAATCTCAAAATAACTTTTCAGTTCATCATAAAAAATAAAAAGAAAATATAATTCATGCCCATCCATTGTTGCACACTTTTATTAGAGGGGGGATATAAAATGAACTATAATGGAGCTATGGCACCGTATGAACATAACAAATTGATTGCTCTTTGGTGCTAAGAACTTACTTATTCTGGTTGAAAGTGAGTACTGGCCAAGTAGGTCTTCCACAGTATCCCTTTTATCTCCAGTTCCCCATCAATAGCAAACAGCTTGCAATTAGTCCATTTTAAGATTCTGTTCTACAGTGTATCTATAATAATAATAGTGTAATATGCTAATTAGACCGGACGTCCTTCCGGACGACCTTCCCGATGAAGCCAGGGCTGCGAGGACTGAGGCAAGCCGCCGTGGCTGAGAGGGCCAACCCCCTTGCACAAATTTTGTGCATCGGGCCTCTAGTTTTCTAATAAAGTAAGAACATTCTCCCTTCTTTTTTTTTTTTTTTTTTTTTTAAATCTAGATCTGATGTCAAGTGGCATTTTAACCAGTAAATATACTCCTTTACTTAAAAAAAAGAAAAAGAGAGCTGTTAATTTATGTTCCATTCCCTCTGCTTTTCTATGACCATCACTCCAATTCCCTTGTCCACCATTTTCAGTCTATGTTTTCACCCTTTCTCAACCCTCCTGCGCACTGTGCTTTTGAGTCCTTCTCCATTAACTCGGCTGCCTGCTCCTTGTTTACAGTTTTCCACTGCATCTCTCACAAAAGCATACTTTTTTTTTTTCAAAATTCTCTTTTCATATCCCTGTGAGATTCAAACAGATGGTGTCAAATCATCTGGAAGAACTAAGCACTTACCGTTCAATTCAATCTATTTGAGAACGTTGTGCAGTCTGAACAGTAAGCTCCTCTCACGTGCCCCCTCTCCGGCTGTCGCTTTGCCCTTTAGCTGTGCTCAGGTGCCTCAGCTGTGCTGTTTTGCAGATACACCCCGTCGTCTCGGCAGGCCCACCAAGAAGAGGGCAAAGAGTGGCTGCGCTCGCATTCCACCGGAGGGCTGCAGGACACCGGCAGCCCGTCGCCTCTGGTCTCCCCGTCCGCCATGTCAGCGTCGGCCACAGGAAAATACCACTTCTCCAACCTGGGTAAAATAGTCTGAAACAGCATTCTCACCTCCTTCCTCTCTCCACCCACCCTCACAGGAGCCCCTGTATCTCTCCCCAAAATTGTTCGTTTAAAGAGGTGATAAAGGCGCCCTAGGAGTACTTTTATTTGTGTGATTACTTACTGTTCAGGAAATAATTTCCAAATAGTATGCAGTTTGTTGCTCATGACAACCGCTTGACATAGGTTGTTATTTTACATTCTAAGATCCCAAGGGGCGCAGGCCTGAAAAGAAACCCCACCACTAGTAAGAAGCAGAGACAATCACTGGTTCCAACACCCGACTCCAAGCCTAGGGGAGTTTTTACACTTTAAAAGGAGTAAGACATCTCCTTGTGTTTTCTTAAAATGTATTAAAAAACCCCTATAACAAAATTAATTATCTTATTTGTAGAAAAATAGAAATAATTATTAAAGTTAAAACCCTCAAATGCTTATGAAATTTTCTATTAAATTAATGCACGGCGAAAAACTTTGGACAAATATGATAAAAAAAAATCACTCACTAGCTTAGCCGTTGGCTTACTTTGTGCTCAGTATCATTTGTATAAAAGACAAAATCATTGGTATAAACACAAGGATGTAAGAAGTCTAAACATGCCAGCTATTATTTAATAGACCCATTTTTTCCATCCAAAATACATTTTTGGGTAAAACTTTACGATTGATGACAGTCCCAGCGAGGCATCTCAAACCTGGTAAGACCCATTGTCATCTTCCCACGAGTGGTAACAATTGCTCAGATTGGTTTTTCACCTTGTGCAAGGGTTACCGATAGAAAATTTGCTATCAACCTGCAACTGCCAAGTTCTGTGTATTTGGTGGACTCTCCTGCATACAGAGTGACGTTTAAACACCCTTTTATGGAAGTGCTTTGTATCTATGTTTGTGCTCCCAGGGGTCCCTCCACCTTGAATGACCTTCTACCTCACTTTCTCTGCTCACCCTTCAAGCTATTCAGAATTAATCCCTTTCTTCTATACTTATGGAAACATAGAATCTTAGCTGGAAGAGACCTACATCAAAACTCAAAATGATAGTCTTTTCCTGGAAGCTTGGGAAATTTAGATTTCTTGTTTTTTCTTTTCCCATTAAAGTAGCATATTCTTCTCTAAAAAGAAACCTGCAGACTCTAGGAAGACAATCTTTTCTTCATAGGCTACCAGAAAATGTCATGTTATATTTCTAACATGAACAATAGAGGTAACTTGCTGGTTTTGTTTAATATTACTTTAGTGATTGACATACTGCTCTCATGAAAGTGCTGGGAGAAAAGATGGCCTCCCTGCACCTGTTAGTGACCATTTCAGAGGCAGACTCTTGGCTTATCTTAAACAGGCACACCCTATAGATTGATGCTTCCATAAGAATCAGAATCACGTTTTCACTTTCTATCAACCTGCGAGTTTTATCATCCAAGCCCCATAATAACAGGCTATGTGTGCTTTGTTTTTCAGTGAGTCCAACAAATCTGTCTCAATTTAACCTTCCCGGGCCCAGCATGATGCGCTCAAATAGCATCCCAGCTCAGGACTCTTCCTTCGACCTCTACGATGACGCCCAGCTCTGTGGGAGTGCCACGTCTCTGGAGGAAAGGCCCCGCGCCATCAGCCACTCAGGCTCCTTCCGAGACAGCATGGAAGAAGGTAGGTGTGGGGGGAGATACCAGTGAGGTTACTTTATTTAACTCTGAGATTAAAACTATCACATCACTCATGTCACAAGAATTCCTGCAGAGTAAATAGAGGAGTGTGTGAACTCTTATTTGATGAGCCCTGAAGCTTGAAGAAGTTTCAGTCTGCATTACTTTTTCTTTATGTATTTGGAAATATGCCAGAAATTGTTTCGATTAATAGTGGACTATAGAATAGTTCAGAATAAATTCTCATGCAAAAAATTACATAATTACTATTTGCCCTCACATATCAAATGTCAGAGTGAATGTTTTGTTTGACATCTCTGTTAAAAGGCCATAAGGATACAAGAACCAGAAAAAAACTTATCTTATGAAATTACCATGTTCTCAGAAACTCCCTCTTGTGTTAGTTTTATATCATATCATTTTTAATTAATATTGTATCTACTTTTTGCTTTATAAGTTACATTTCCTTATTTAATGCAATGAAATTCTCACCTGTCCCAATAAATTTATTTGTAGTTGTAAAGTGCTACACGAACACCTTATAAAAACTTCAGGAGGCTTAATTGATTTTCAAATGTATATAATTTTCCAAACTATAAAACCTCAAATGTCAAAGTTGATAATAATCCTGGGAGATTTTCCTCTTTGATTTAATGAATGATTTTTAAGTGCTCATAAATGATACATGGCACTCACATTATAAAGCATATCAGTTAAAGGTAGAATAACAGTAAATGTATAAGTTCAAATTGATTAGAATAAAATCAAACATTAAATTGTCTGTACTCTGCTATTCCTTAATAATTATGTATAAAAGAAAGTACTTCTGGTCTTGAAACTTACTAGGGCTTAAGCCTCTGGCCATCCATTTATTTGTGGAATGAACATGAGCAAATTTCCTAACTTTATTACCCCTAATTTCTGCACCTGTAATTCCACAGGTTTGTTATGAGGATGAAATTAAAGAATAGTTTTGTTTCTTTCTCTGCCCCCTCCCTACCTTCTTATTTAAAGTATCTCTGGTTGAAAGCTCAGGCAGCTGTGAAAATTAGCTCATGGCTTTCAGGTCACCACTGTGCGCGTAAGGTGCTGGCACTAAGATTGGTTCACCACAGTGGCCACTGCTTTTGGGATAGTCACCAAACCACTGAGCTCACTGTGAGAAAGAGTGGGTTCTACCCTGAGAGTTGCCTGATTACTGCAGTGCAGATAGAAAAAGAGATAAATAATCTCCAGTGTTGTCTCTGCTTTTCTGAAATGGTTCTGTCACCCTCTTCATAGGCAGGCCTCTTATAACACTGCAGAAATAACTTCCGAAGCATGCTGATGGGTTTCTAGAGTGCCTCGTTTACAAGCAGAATGCTGTTCATATGCTGGGAGACTCTGGCCTTCCATTTAGGAAGATTAAATAATCTGCATTTCTGGACAAGAGCCCGAGTGGGCAAGATGGCTTTTTGATGGCTATGCATTGAATACTGAATTATTATAATTCTTAAAGTGTGGTCTAGAATCAAGGAATCATTGGGCTAGAGAGATAGAAGGGAGTTTAAGGATGCACTGCCCAATGCTCACAGTGAAAGATCAGGAAACTAAGTCACAAACTCTAAGTTCATAGACCTATAAGTATTAGGTGATCATAAGTAATACAGTAAATGGCAGAAATACTGCAAAAGTAGCAGAAAATTAACTGAAAATGGATCTCCAGATTCATTCTTCCTGGTATACCTCACTAGTGCACACCAGGTTGAAAGAATGTGCTTTAAAAAAAAAAAAAGGCTAACTTTTTTCAGGTCTCACAGAATGGTAATATTTGTAGTTTTCCCCGTCCTCTCCAGACCAGGGTGTAAGCACCTCCCAAGTGTTCTTGTCATACCCATCATTGCTCTCGATCATATTTATGTTATATTGTAGTCATCTTTTTAGTTGTGTATCTTTCTACTTCTTTTTAAGCTCCTAGGATATTGTCATTCATTTTGTAGTCCTGTCATATTGTGTGTACTCAACTAAAGTTTAAGCAGAAATAACTTCATAATATCCCACACTGAAAAGACTAAGGACTTTTCTACAAATATAATTAAGCACAATTTTATCCACATTTTGGGCTTAATATAGTGAATGTGCAGATATATACAGCACTCTGTTAATTGAGATGGTATTTTGATATACCTGGATAAGAAACACTATGCAATTTCCATTCTTAATTTCAGTGAGACACCACCTTGAAAGAAGAAGTATTTTCCTATCACTAAAATTACAAAAGAAACATTAATTCTCCATTTAAAAAATCATAATCAACTCATCAGAAATAATGAACTAGAAAACTGGATAAAATGCTTACTTTCCTAGAAGTACATGGAGAAAAATATTAAAAATGTATTTTTGTTGTATCAAAACAAAATAAAATCAAATACATAAAGCTTTTTAAAGTTTTAAGGTTTATGGCAACTGTAGTTAAGGTTTTTATTCTTTTCTGATTATTAAATCTGTAGGCGTTTACTATAGTTTTCAACATGTGCAAAACATCCCTCTATAACATGATAAATAAGGTATTTTAGGGGATAGGTATGCAATCTTTCCATGCCTCAATGTTTTATGTACAAAAAAATGATAACAGACTTATTCTCGGGTTCTTTTGTCGAGCAGTTCCGATTTTATTCCCTGCTCTTCACTCTCGTAAAGACATAGTGTTCCGGAGCAGATGCTTCAAACTACCTCTTGTTCTCTTTTGTTTTCCCCAGTTCATGGCTCTTCGTTATCACTGGTGTCCAGCACTTCTTCTCTTTACTCTACAGTAAGTATTGGCTGTTAAGGGAAAGCTCCTGCCTTTGCCAGGCATACACATGATTAAGGAGACTGACATTTACACGGAAGTTGCGCAGTGAAATAAGGGCTGTGAGTGAAATGTGCTAAGCTACTGCCTCCCCGATAAGCTGGCAATACTGTAATAGCTCTTCTGTGGTCCACTTCCCTGTGCTTCCACTTGACTTCTGTGTACTCATTATAATCCATTGATGGAAGGAAAACTGAATTTCACAAAACCTGTGAGGGTATAACTTGGAGTCCCTGAAATCATGTAGTATGCGCTACCATAATTTTATAATATTGAATTGTTTTCCTTATTTGGTTCCGTGAGCTGTGACTGATCATTGCATTGTTCTATGGTATTTTTTTTATTGTATTGTTAAAGTTTATTTTTTTTGAAAATATTATACCAAAGAATAAAGGCTTCCAAAGCTTAGATATTTTTTATAATCTTCTGAAATAGAATGTAGTTTTTTTTTTAAATATATTTTATTGATTTTTTACAGAGAGAAAAGGAGAGAGATAGAGAGTTAGAAACATTGATGAGAGAGAAATATCGATCAGCCGCCTCCTGCACACCCCCCACTGGGGATGTGCCCGCAACCCAGGCACATGCCCTTGACCAGAATCGAAGCTGGGCCCTTTCAGTCCGCAGGCCGACGCTCTATCCACTGAGCCAAACCGGTTTCGGCAGAATGTAGTTTTTAAAACTTTATTTCTTAAGAGAGAAATGCCAATCTGTCAACTCATTTTCCCAATATGTGAAATTATATTTTATTTTTACCAAGGTGAGTTTTCTGTCTACTTAACATAATTTAATATTTTTTAAAAGATTAGTCTTTAGGATTTTATTTTTATAGGAGGGTTCTTTCATGCCTAGGTAAGAGTGAAGTATAGTTAGTTTACTGAATTTCACTGAGACTTGAGTAGTATGAATAATTATTTATATATATATATATATTTTATTGATTTTTTACAGAGAGGAAGGGAGAGGGATATCCACTGAGCCAAACCGGTTTCGGCAGTATGAATAATTATTAATCCAACATTGAAAGGTTCATAAAAAGTTCACAGCCTTGGCTGTTAACTGAGCAATTAAGCATTAAGGGAAATACTGATTTTTTTTTTCCACTCTTTTTGTTAGGTTCAAATGTTATTTCCTTCTTTTTATAAATTCATCTTAATATTTATTGGTTTACATAGTTACTCAAAATTAGACTATCACCAGCAAACACAATATATATTTTTTTATCATTTCTCCTTTTAATGATTAAAATTGCCAATAGATTCTATAACTGAAGAAATCACTATAAGTGTTTAGATAAATCTACTATGTTAGGCAACTAGGTAAAGAAGTGAGAAATGTGAAAATGTATTGGGAAAAATGCCTAAAAGGAATATGTTAAGAGCTAGAATCCCTCCTATTGAGCTAATGCCACTATCAGGGAGATGTATTCTGACTGAAGCCATTGCAACTGAAGTCTCTATCTAACATGAAAAAATGCAGCATCATTATAATCATACTGGAGGGGTGCACAAAATGTGTGCATGGGTAGGGTCCCTAGGCCTGGCTGGCAATCAGGGCCTTCTGGTTCCTGGCTGAGGCCTCCCTTCCCTGGCTTCCTGCTGCTGGCCAAGGCCTTTCTTCATTCCGTGCCGCCCCCTGGTGGTCAGTGCGCATCATTGCAAGTGATAGAATTCCGTCTCCTGATTGAACTCCTGCAGGGACACTTTGCATGTTAGCCTTTTATATTTATAGATTTTAATTATACACAAATTTTAAATATTTTGTAACAACATTTGGATAAAACTATCTTTATGAAACATAAGAAAAACTCAAAAATAAAAAAAGCATGGGTAGAAGAAAACAAATGACTAATTAGTGTATTCCAGAGTCCAATAGATCTTCTGTGGTAATAAAACTGTTCTATAACTGCACTGTCTAATGGAGAAACCACACATGACTATTGGGTATTTGAAGTGTGTCTCTCTTGTGACAGAAGAGTCAAAAAATTTTAATTTAATTAATTTAAATTTTAAAAAGCATATATGTCAAGTAGCTACTATATTGGATATTGCAAGTTTACTGGGAACAAAGGAAGTACATTTAAAAAATGCTTCTCATTTAAGTTAGGAAACATAAGTGAGAAGTATTGAGAGTGCAAAATGAAATGTGAACAGAGATGAAAATAAAGAGACTATATACACAAATTTATTGGCCAATATTTAGAGATGAATTGGGTCCTGGTGTTAAGTGTGAAAAGCCACATGGTTAGGTGATCAAGCCACATGAGAAGGTGATATTATTAGGAAATTAGTAAATTTAAATAGTTGTATTAGAAATGATGTAAATTATATACTTGAATTAACAAGTAACCTGCAATAAAACAATGCATAATTGGAGAATTAATAAAGAGAAAAATTAAAGGTCAGGAGGAGTTATTTTATCTCTAACCCTCCTTACATGCACTGAGATTTAATTGACAATGATAAAATATCTGTGGAAGTGCTTTTTAAATAGGAAGTGAAAAGGCAATTTATCATTATTTTTATGCCTTCTTAAGGACTCCGGGTAAAGATTCTGTTGATTTGCATTCTTGCCTGACTATATGAGTAATGATTATGTGGCATCAGGCAAGTTGCTAAATTTCTTTGGACTATACCTATAAAATAAAGTTGGAAAACAGCAGACAGATGTACTCATGTTTTTTCTGAAATAATTAGATAAGACCAGGGACATTGTATACCATAAATCACAAAATGTTGTTAATTGTGTGGTTCTAGAAAGCACCATTTATATCATAGTCCATGTAATAGTATCATTTGAAGTATGCCCTGCACAACTAACACAACTGTACATGGTGTCCCTTCATAAAATAATTAGTGTTTAATATAGACGATGTGTTGTAGAGTTGTGCACCTGAAACCCATATAATTTGTTAACCAGTGTCATTCCAATAAATTCAATAAAATGCTGAGGGGGGGGGGCAGAGAAAAAGAAAAAAATAATTAGTGTTCAGGAAGAAAAAGTTTCCCTTTTTGCACGAACATTAGGCACTATATTAGGTAAAATACTGTTTCTATTAAACATGGGTATAAACCATGTTTACTGCAATGCTCTCATTTATGCAATTTATGGAATTATATATTTTGCTTTAAAATATTAAAACACACTAACAAAGATGGCTTGTTGGGCAGAAACGTTACCTGTAAAACCACCAATCTAACAAATCCCATTGGAAGAATTCTTTCTTCACACGTAGCTTTATTAAAACCTCTACCAATTATAATTGGGAAAAATTTTCATTTGTGTCTTGTTATAAAGTGTGTAAATCACCTTCTAGAATTCCTGAGCCGAAAGATTCTGGGAGGTCGCAAACTCATTACAGATGACAGGCCCAGTCCGATCTGCCAGGTTATTACCTTTCTGTGCTTGTTTTTAATCCAAACCAACGCTGTGAAATCTGAGCTTTGACTTAAAAAAAATTAAATTTATTTTTAAAAATAAACAAAATATCCAAGAACATTGAGATGAAATTCCTCCGGGGTTACAGTGTCCTGGCCTCGCCCCCTGTAGATATTGGCCTGTGCTTTCAGGCCCGTCTGTCTCCACCTCCTCTTCTTTTCGTCCTGAAGTCGAGTTTGGTTGTTGTTATTGTGCTATGGATTTCTCATAGGAGAGGAAAACTCCTCATTACCCATATATTACTTATGGAAAGTGAGAAAATAAAAGATAGCCTAGGAAGCTATGCAATTTTATTCTTAGGTCCCAGAACCCTTTAAAATATATTTTATTGATTTTTTTACAGAGAGGAAGGGAGAGGGATAGAGAGTTAAAAACACCGATGAGAGAGAAACATCTATCAGCTGCCTCCTGCACACCTCCTACTGGGGATGTGCCCATAACCCAGGTACATGCCCTTGACCGGAATCAACCCGGGGACCCTTCAGTCCATAGGTCGACACTCTATCCACTGAGCCAAATCGGTTAGGGCCCTTTTTATTCTTCATATGCCTGAAACTGTAATGCATTTACACTTTTCTATTTTTGCAATAGTTGTTTTCTGAATGGCTATATTGTATATTAAAAACTTTCTTGAACCTGATTTGTGGTCGGAATCTAATTTGTGTAGGTATAATAAGAGCAAGGGACATGTTTAGTTTATTGTAGACCCCTTTAGCATTTTTACTAAGGCACAGCTAATACTAAAGTAAATACATTTTTTAATTTGTAAATTTGAACGGATGAATGAATGGCCAACAATGGCTTACAGAATAATCTCATATATATTTTTTAGGTAAGGTATTTTATAATGTTTACCGTCCTTCAGTACATTGGGCCTGCTTTAAAATCATTGTTTAAAATGGAAACAATATCATGCCATGCCTAACCCACTGGAAAAAATAATATTCTTGTTTATTGCTTCAACTTTATAGTAACACCTAACCAGTATTAAGAGCCAAGTGTAGGAAAGAAGGTGAATATTAAAGCAAAAGATAATGCTGAAAAGTCAGCAATAAGGAAAGTCATTATATAAAGAATTAATATATGTAATAATTACTTATAACTAGTATATGTAACTTATCCTGGGCATGTTTAATGAAAAAAAGTGACCATTTCCTGATTATAAAATATAGAATACATTGGTGGTTTGAAATACACAAGTTATTTATTGAGTATTAGTTTCCTAAAATCTTTGAAAGCCTAGAAGCAGGATTTGGGCAGAATAAACTGGCAATATATATGCAAAGTTCTAGGAAAATCAGGTAGTCATAATTAATTGTGTTCTATATCGTATGGCAAACACCCTGCAGCTTTCTCTTGATTTTATGAAATTTTTATTTTAAAATTTCTCCCCTACTTATGATTCAGAAACCAAACTTATATGAAACCTTGACATTATTAAATTTTAAAAATGTTTTTACTTAAAAATTAAAGTTGAGATGTAAATATTCAAGCTTTATGTTAGCATTTATTTTTTTAAAAAAATTTTCTTATAAAGGCTACTAAGATTCCACTACTTAACCACTTTTTTATTTAACCACTAACTATACATTATTTTTAAGAGTAGAGAAATAAGAAAGACAAAACTCAAAAGATGCTTACACATAAAAATATTTCAATGTTTAAAATACTTTGTTGTGCTTTATGTTTTCTGGAGGAAAAGAAGGTGTAAAGACATAAAAAGTGGTTCAGATATTATCTGCATCAATTAATCAGGCAATCCCCCCAAAAGAGATAAGAGATTGTTTTTCAGCTTTGGATCTGCTCAAAGCAATAAGCAGACTTGTAGTGTTCAGCGATATTATGCATTCTCCAGCTGCTTCCAGAATGAGAGAGTTCCCCAGATGTAACGGTGCGCACAATCCATCCTCTGGCATTGTGCATCCCAGCCCAGAGAAGGAAAGCAGAACTGGAGTCTTCTGCAACTGAAGCCAAAACGCTCCTCCAGTTTTTGCAGCCATCCTCCTTTGCATAATCTGCATTAACTGATTTTCCTCAGCCACTTTGATCACCACCTTTACCCTGGATATCTTAGTGTTTTCCTGACTTGCAGCCAAATAAACATAATTAATAACCATTAGGAAAACTAAAAGAAAATAGAAACTAAAGACCTGATTTCGGTGGTTATCAGTAGAGGTCAATATTTTTCCTGCAGCTTTTTTGGGCATTCTTTATGATCTGTAAATCACAGGATACAATTAGAACTCCTAAAACTTGGCTGCAGATCCCTATAATTTCATGGAGTCTGCATCCTATAATCTGAATTTTAAAAATCCAACATTTTTAACCTTATTTTTTTTAGAGTATAATTTACAACTATTTTGTTTTTGGTCTGGATCTTAGAGCTATACTATCTCAATTTTATCCTTTGCTTTTAAGGCATATTATATATCCATAAGTCAAATAACCTATACTTTAAAGTACTACATGGCTTATATATAAAGAAATATTCACTTGTAATTCTAAAAGTCCCTGTTCTTACTGTTAGTATTATGCAGTTTACTATATTCTTGTTAGATCATAATATTTTAAATACAAAGTATAATTATTTTTCGTGTGAAATGAATCGACATTATAATATTTTTTCGCATTTCTCTTTTTCAGGCTGAAGAAAAGGCTCATTCAGAGGTAAAAAGCTTGTAGCATTTTTATTTTTGACTACGACCTTATACATTTATGCTGAAATGAAGTTTTCTCCCACTAGAGGGCTCTGCTACAATAGCATACCCCTCCAGTGATGGATACAAATAACTGAAGTAGTTGATAAAAGGCCTTGGATATTTCCTCATAAAGAACATGAAAGGCAGTGTTCAGAAGCAAACTCTCCTCTCACATTATAGATTGGAGACTTAGCTAATAAATTGTGTCTGGTAGCAAGCACTCCTAAAATCTTTGATGGATGAATGAGTGTGCAGTCTTTCTATTTTATTAGTCTCTTTTCCCTCACAGCCTATAAAACTAACTGCATAGGCTTGAGGAAACTATTGAATCTTGAGCTGCAGACCTCCACAACGCAGGCTACCAGCATCCCAGCCTATCTCGTCGGTGCCAGGACTGTGCTGCCTGAAGTCACCACTTTCTGTCCACTGTGGTAGATTGTTCTAATCACATACATTTCAGAAATACCACTTCCTTGCAATCACATACAAATGAGAATTCAACCTGGAGAGAATATTCTTTTTCTGACTCTTTGTATAAGAGCTGTGTTGGCCAAGAAGAGCAGGAGGACTTTAATTAGGCCTTTATTTAAGGCACAGTAATGACTATTTGATTGCTTTACACTGAGGCAATCAGACCACAGAGAAAATAAATGTCTTGACAACAGTCTCTACAAAGGAGCTCTTTCCTTTGAAGTCATATTTTATTGCCTTTAATGTAAAATTTGTGATGTGCTTCAAAATACTGAAAAAGTATTGATTATGCCAATTTGATCTTTGCAATTGCTAGACCAAACAAGTGATTATGGTGTGCGTTTTTTTTAAAAAAACAAACAAACAAACAAACATTTTATTGTATGGACATAGCAAGGCTTCTAACATTGATCATAATATAGCTACTGAAGTATAAAAATGCCACATCTTCTTGCCTTATTAGTAGTTAGCCAACTCCCCTTTTATCATTCATGTCCCATAATGAGTCATGGTTGTTTAAAAAAAATAATTTACAGTACTTATATAATAGAGAGTGCTAATTTGAGAAAGCTTCTTTGAATTTGGTTTAAGAACAATATGGATTCTTTGAGTTCTGAGACTCTTTGGTCATCATCATAGGACTGTGACTCAAAAGTTAATTGGGACTGGGATGTATCTCTTTAAGAAAAACAGGAGTGGAAAGGAATCTCATTTTCCGAAATTATAAAAATGTCCTCTATCTCTGCTTCCAGCTTCCAGCTCACTTCTTTTTTAGTCTCTCAATATTGACCACCATTTATTCTCCATAAAAATAGAATGTGAAGGGAGATAAAAGGAAAAAGACAAGTAATGAACTGTGTCAAGAATGTTCTTTCAAACTAAGGCAATATTCCAAAAGTCCAAATTCAACCAAAGAAGACTTATTTTTGTAAAAATGGGAAGCATCAGAGTAGATTATGTGGCATTTAAATAACTAGAATCCCTTGAGACCAGAAATTTACTTATTGACTTATAAATGCTGTGCCTTTATGAATCACTTTATATTTCATGGCAACATGAGACATGCAGGTTAAACTGTGAAAGTGCTTAAATTAAAATTTTAAATATAATATCATATAGTCTTCCACTTTTCTGGTTCAGTTTTATTCAATAGTGAACTTAACTGAAATGGAAAACATTTTTGCATATTTATTTTGTTGTTTTATTTAGTTACTAAAGGCCTGGTGCACGAAATTCATGCATGGGGTCGGGGGGTGTCTCTCAGCCTGGCCTGTGCCCTCTTGCAGTCCAAGAGCCCTTGGAGATGTCCAACTGATAGCTTAAGCCTGCTCCCCATGGGGATCGGACCTAAGCCAGCAGTTGGACATCCTTAGCGCTGCTGTGGAGGCGGGAGAGGCTACCACCACCACCACTGCTTTTGCCAGCCATGAGCCCAGCTTCTGGCTGAGTGGCACTCCCCCTGGGCAGCTCCTGCGTTGAGTGTCTGCCCCCTTGTGGTCACTGCACGTCAGAGCGACCGGTCATTCCACCA
>NW_006287951.1:222304-225358 GCF_000327345.1 Myotis davidii | reverse complement strand
ACCGATTTACGCACTTAAATGTCAAAAGTTATACAGACTTAAGTCATAAACTTTCCTGTACACTGAGTAATAAAATGTAAACCCAAATTGATATGGATGCATACTGTGGTTGAAATGGCTTTTTGTTTCTTATTCGGTTGGAAGTATCAGTAACAGCAACAATGGTTATTTCTTTTCTTATTTCTTATTGTTATCACTACCCATACATAAGACTTTCTCAAGCCACAATGTTATTAGGGATTGCTGGAGATTAACTTTGGAAGATAAAAAATTCATGTGTCCTGCCTCCTTCAGACAATTTATTAGACAATTAGTTAAGCATTCACTTCATTCTAAAAAAAAAAAATAATAACTTGGTCTAATTTTGGGTCTCTTAGCTATATTGTAAATGAGATATATTTCTCTCAACAACCTGGGCAGCCTTCTCATAGTTCAAGCAGCAGAGAACAGCAAAAATGATGACAGTGAAGACCATCAATTATGCTAACATTTACTGAAGATCTAATGTGCCAGGGAGTACATAGATGGAGAGTAATAAACAGCCTGTGGCATTGTGCCTCGTCCTCAGGAACAATGGTGTTAGGAACAACGGTGAGGGGTAAGCAAGCTCCCGCTATTTTGCCATATGTCCTGCCACCTTCACTCAACATTCATCTGCTCAGTTCCACTGCTGAGCTTTGGGCCCGTTGCCTGCCTCACTTCTCTACGCTCTCCATTGAGTTTTTCTGCCCCCTAGGCAAAGCCTTACAGAGCAAGACTGAGCAGGTGTAGCCCCCCCGGGTCTGACTTGAATAAGTGGGATCTTTAAGATGGGAAATTATGGTGTAATAAAACTTTGACAGTATCCAAATAAATCATTTCACTCACAATGAATTCATTTCATCATTGTATTTGAATTGATTTTACCTTTTCATCTTTGGGGGAATCTAAATTTTGGATTGATTGACTATATTTATTTTTTATGCACGTTGTCAGGAGATTCATAAAAATGATAGTATGTTTTAGGGAATTGTTTAGGCAACATTGGAAGAGAACAGTATTATTCAAACTATATTTTGTGTCTAGGTATAATTCTTAAATAGCTCAACAGCGGTTGTAAATTTTATACAATAAACTGTAGAGTGGTATAAAACACTCCTGTCTCGGTACCTGAATTTATACCCAGCGGACACATTACAATGAAAATGCCGAAGTGCTCTGGGTTCTGGTTATCTGCGACAGGGAAGGCTTCATGATAGACCCAGTGCATTGGATAGTCACGATGCATCCAGTTGTTTTGAATGATTACTCAGGGTTTTATTTTATCTTTAAATCTCTCTTTGTAGACTTACATACTCAGATATTGCAATAACAAGTGGCTGCTATACTGTGGAATTTGGGCTTTTACACAGTAATTTTGAAGCTATTTCCATTTAAAAAGGAATACATGCTTCCCCTGACCAG
The DNA here is from genome assembly GCF_000327345.1 of Myotis davidii. Classification (NCBI taxonomy): domain Eukaryota; kingdom Metazoa; phylum Chordata; class Mammalia; order Chiroptera; family Vespertilionidae; genus Myotis; species Myotis davidii. The sequence continues at coordinate 223,915 of NW_006287951.1, read as the reverse complement.
TATTGCTCAGCAGATTGGAGCATTGTTCTGTACATGGCAAGGTTGTGTGTTTGATACCTGGTCAGGGCTCCTACAGAAGGCAACCAGTCAATGTTTTTCACATAAGTCTCTCTCTCTCTCTCTCTCTCTCTCTCTCTCTCTCTCTCTCTCTCTCTCTCGCTCTGTGTGTGTGTGTGTTGTCTCCCTCTCATTCTTCCCTTTTCTCTAAAATCAATAAATGTGTCCTCAGGTAAGGATAAAAACATTTTTAATAAAATAATATATGCTTATTTTATTAAAAAGAAAAACTAGCGTTGGTTGGTATAGCTCAGTTTGTTGGGCATCTTCCTGTGCACCAGGAGCTTGCTGGTTCGGCTCCCAGTCAGGGCACTTGCACAGGTTGCAGGCAGCTCCATTCCCGGTGGGCGGCATGCAGGAGGCAGCTGATCGATGTTGCTCTCTCACATTGACGTTTCTCTCTCCCCTCTACCTACCTCTTTCTCTAAAAATCAGTAAATTATTCTTTAAAACAAAAAATAACACAAAAAACTAAAATTAAAATTTTTTTTAAATAAAAAGGATTTATTTGTTTTCCCCTCTGAGATTCTCATCCCATTCAAGGTTATTGTTTTCTTGTGTTTCCTTTCAACATTATTTTTTTACTAGAGGCCCCATACACGATTCATGCAAGGGACTTGGCCCTCGCAGCCCCGGGTTAGTCCAGAAGGTCGTCTGGACAGTCTTTCGGCTGTCTGGTCTAATTAGCATATTATGCTTTTATTATTATAGTTATACCCATTAACACAAATATACAAAACTCTCTTGCAAAGCTTTACTACACACACACACACACACACACACACGGGGACACACACATGCACGGAACCTAATTCTAACATGGGGGGATGGTCCTGGGGGATCAAATCTTCACCATTGTTCCGAAATCAAGCAAACATTTTAAAACAATGTCAGCCACTTCTGCTCCAAACATGAACATCACACTGTTTTCACAATGGTTTTATGACTGTGGATTATGTATTCTCAGCTGGGTGTTGGTATTATCATCAAAGGGTAAAAATTGGTTTCTGTAGTGGAAAAGTATAAACTCACCATTTTCATGTATAAAGCATTGATATACATAGGGTGTATAAGCAGGTATCCAGTGTACCTGTGGCATTAACTGGCATGGAGGAAGAAGTAATAAGGGGAAAATATATCTGTAGTCTTTCCCTGGGAGGTGATAGTTTTTTTAAAAAGTAATAAACAGAATTAGAGGAAATGGTGCCAAATAGATGATTTTGTTTTAAAAGTCTAGTCTTAGAGACAAAGTGCAAATATTTCCAGCTTCTCTAATGTATCTATGTTATCACTAATAGTGCATTTTGCACATATATGTGCGCTTAAAATATATCGTATTTTGCATGATCTTTTTTTTACTTTATAATGTACTAGAGGTCCAGTGCACAAAAATTTGTGCACTCGGGGGGGTCCCTCAGCCCGGCCTGCGCCCTCTCGCAGTCTGGAACCCCTTGGAGGATGTCCACCTGCTGGCTTAGGCCCACTCCCCAGGGGATTGGGCCTAAGCTGGCAGTCAGACATCCCTCTGGCAGCCCGGGAGCCCTCGGGGAATGT
>NW_006287951.1:208100-221509 GCF_000327345.1 Myotis davidii | reverse complement strand
GGCCTGAGGCATAGCAAAGGTATGGTCAATTTGCATGTTTCTCTTTTATTAGATTAGATAGAGGCCTGGAGCATGGGTGGGGGCTGGCTGGTTTGCCCTGAAGGGTGTCCCGGATCAGGGTGGGATTCCCGCTGGGGTTCCTGTCCAGCCTGGGTGAAGGGCTGATGGCTGTTTGCAGGCTGGCCACAGCCCCTTCAGGGTGGGGGTTCCTGCTGGGGTGCCTGGCCAGACTGGGTGAGGGGCTGAGGGCCGTTTTCAGGCTGGCCACAGCCCCTTCAGGTTGGGGGGGGTCCTGCTGGGGTGCCTGGCCAGTCTGGGTGAGGGGCTGATGGCTGTTTGCATGCTGGCCCCAGCCCCTAGCCACCCCAGCTTCCAGTAGAGGCTGGCTGAAAGCAGGTATCTGGGATTTATTTACCTTCTATAATTGAAACTTTGTTGCCTTGAGCGGAGGCTACAGCCGGCCAGGGCAGGCGGGAAGCTTGGCTTCCTCCATGGCTGGGGCAACCAAGCCTCCTGCTTACGCCAGCTCCGTGGCTGCCTGCCACCATCCTGGTTGGGTTAATTTGCATACAGTCACTCTGATTGGCTGGTGGGCATGGCTTGGGGCATAGCAAAGGTACAGTCAATTTGCATGTTTCTCTTTTTATTAGATTAGATTTTAGAAATCTTCTCAAATCACCTCAGAGCTACTAAACAAGCAAACAAACAAACTGTGAATAACAGCCTTATTTTTTAATCATGAAAAAAATGGAAACAACAAAATGTCTCTTAATAAGTCAATGGATAAACAAACTGATGTATCCATGCCATGGACTACTGCTCAGCAGAAAAAGAAATGAACCATTGCTACTCACAACTTGGTTGGATAGCTCCAAGTTCACTCTAAGCTGAGTGGAAAAGCACCCTTTCAAAATGTCACATGATATGTAATTCCATCTGTATAACATTCTAGAAGGGCACAATTACAGAAATGAACAGCAACTTAATGGTTGTCAGGGATGTGGTCACCTTTCTTCCTGAGAGGTGGGTGGCTGTAACTGTAAAAGTATTTCAATGAGGTAATCATTTCTTATGTGAATCTACATATTTGTACCAATATTGAATTCCTGGTTTTGATATCACCCCATAATTATGTAAGATGTAACCCAGTGTGGGAAACTGGGTAAAGGGTACATGGGTCCTCTCAATACTCTCTTTGCAGCTTTTTGTGAACCTATAAGTATTTCTAATTAAAAAATAAAATAAAACACAGAAGAACTGACATAGTTTTTGAAAGTGATGTCTAGTTTTTAATTTCTTATATACTTCAACCTTATTTCACCATTTATTGCTTCTTTATTTTGTGGTGATATGGATTATTAAAGCTTTTTACTATCATATACTTTTATTGCTGAAATGACAAAAGAAAAGATGAAAGTGAAAAAATTAAGGTAATGAAGATATTCATTATCTCCTACTCTACAAGAAGTTTATTTAAAAAATCACTTTAAGCGTAAATATTTTAGTAGCCAAGAACTTGTATAAATGGATGCATATGTAAATATTTATAAAATAACTTTAATGTCAGTTCTATTTTGAACATTTTAATGGATCATTATAATGAAAAATAATGGAGTTTGCATATTCATGTCAATTTTTATTTTTAAGGATATAATCTTTATACATTTAGAAATTTGAATTATTCACAGGTTACCTTTTTACACAAGTCATGTTGAACTTTAATGTTTGCTTTATTAAAATGACATTTTAGATTCCCATAGTCCATAATGAAATATGAAAGAATTAATTTAATACTTAATTTTTTATCAGTTCTAAGCAAAACTACTACATTTAAATTTCATTCAGAATGTTTTACTTAGTTGCCCCTGAATTAATATCCATTGATGTAAATAATATATACATATATTTTTAATACACATGCCCAGGAATTAGTCATAAAACTGAATAAAACATTCCTATGTAGAATTTGAAATATGAAAGAATTAATTTAATACTTAATTTTTTATCAGTTCTAAGCAAAACTACTACATTTAAATTTCATTCAGAATGTTTTACTTAGTTGCCCCTGAATTAATATCCATTGATGTAAATAATATATACATATATTTTTAATACACATGCCCAGGAATTAATCATAAAACTGAATAAAATATTCTTATGTAGAATTTCCTCAACATAAGTCCAAGTCTTTTTTTTTAATCTTGTGAAGTTCCTATTTGGAGGTAGATATAAGCCTTTCATTTATTAGTTTATTCAGGCTACAAGTAAATGTTTTTTCCTTCATTTTTGGGGTATGTTTTGTAATTGATGTATCACCTGCTTGGACCCGGTATGACTACATTTATGTGGAGTCCCCAGAATAATCCCTGTTTTAACATTTAAACTTGACTCTTACTCCTTTACTTGAAACTTGCTCCTTAGTAAAATGCTTTTAACCCCTTTGTTAAAAGGGGCGGTGGTCAGGCAGGAAGGGATCCTATGAGCCCACCTCCCCTTTGACTGGCAGAGTCTAACCTCCATTCAGTAGAATGTGCACCGACCTCCCCGCCCACTTGAGAAATTCTCTGAACAGAGCTGCAATAAAGCCCTGGCAAGACTCTTTGTAAAGCTAATCTACTAGGATGTCTGTAGAAGGCAGAGCCGGCTTGTTGACAAGAGCTATTGCCTGGCCTTCCCTGAATCAATACCCCACCAAGGAACAGCAAGAAAACAGGAGCCCCAGAAGCAAAGGCAACTGCGAATGTGTGGTCACATCCTACAGTCAGCCAGGGGCCCTCTCTCCTCTCTTGCACCCCTTCATGCAGCCAAGTCAGGTGGGATGCATCTATTTGTGTTTTAATATATTGTCTTTACACATCTCAGCCCTTAGAAAATTTGGAACTAAGCACTAATGCTAATTATTACTACCATTTTTCACAGATAATACTGAATGTACTTTCTTTTGCCTTTCAACATGTAAGTCTTTTACATAAAAATCTCTTGGGTATTATTTTGTTTTGGAATTGTGTCCTATTTCTTTGCTCTATTTAATAGTTTTGTATATCCTGCCAGTTACTCTTGCTTTCCTACATCTCCTTTAAGAGAAAACTATTTTGCACATATCAACCATGACAAACAGTGAAGGGCCAATTATGTATAGTAAAAAAAAAAGTGAAACCTTATTTATGATAGTTTCAGAGTCATTTTCAGCTCATATAACAATGGATTTTCAAATGTAAAGTCATATGTATCTTTTCATTCATCCTCATATTAATATGTGTATAAAGTACTTTTATTTGGTTGACAGACTGTCACTGAATTCTAAATGAACAAATGCAATGCACGCATTTTTCATAATGATATTTCTTCTTATTATTTGGTAGCACAATAATTATCTTTACATGTCTATTCTGATTATGTTGTGTGTTTTCCAAACTAAAGATAGTAGTAGGTGTTATCTCCTTCCCTTAACTAATAGTTAGTCTTGTCTAATTTATTACCTTGACAGACTCCACCAAACACAAGTTGGGGCACATTCATCATCATATTGAGAAAATTTTACTTTGGCTTGAAAATTATGCACCTGCTAAGAGAAAAGCCAAAACCAAGTAAACTATGATTAACAACCCTCCTAAAAATCCACAATTTAAAAAAGTCATCATTTTATAAACTTTTTCAGACAAAATATATTGTCCTGTAGTTTAATCAGTTTTATTTTCTATATTCTCCCCATTAAGGTGAAAAAAAAAATCATCCCTGGTAGAAATGGTTTCCCCTATTTACTTCATGTACTCCCTTTTTATTAAGCCAATTGGTGAGAAATTTAATCTTCTATACATTCAAAGTAACAAAGTTGACCTGATACATTAAGCCAAAGCCATATAAATTTAAAACAATATTTCACTAACATACTTTTAACATATTTTCATTGAGAACAATATGACTCAAAATGTTCTTTTGTAACCAGTTTTCTTGTAAATAATTAATGAAGAGAAATTTTCCAAAGATTGAAAACTGACATTCCCGTGGTGAATATTTTATATGTATTTACTCACAGCTCCAAAATATAAGCAATATATTTGTACAGCATATCCTTCATAGCCTTGCTTTCTTTGTCATATTTTTAACACCTGTTGAACTGATAAAATATGCACAAAGTAAAGGAATTCACTTCAAGTTTATATATATAAGGACTCACAGTCCAACAATTCCAACTTACAATTCTTAGGGAGAATTAAAACTTTGCAATATTAAGTAGAATCTTGCATTTCTTTTATTAAATGTTAACAAAGGTATCCTGCCAGAATTTTCAATATTTTAAAATAAAACAAGCAGTATTAGTTTTATGATGCAGTAACCCATTGCAGGGTCACAGATTATTTCCAATAGTCTAAACTGAAATCAGCACAGATGGTTATCATGGACAAAGGTATTAAAAATTACAGAGAGCAATGCGTTCAGCATAATCTAACTCCTACACACCACATGGATGAATCTGGAAAACACCATGTTAAGGAAAGCAGTCACACACAAAAATCCGCCATTTGATTCTACTTGAGTGTTTTCAAAATAGGCAAAGCTAAAACACAGTTTTAGGGCTATAAACTTGTGTAGTAACACTATAAAGAGAAGCAAGCAATAATTACTACAAATGTTACGACAGTTATCTCTGGGGAAAGGAGAGGGGACATGAGTGGGGGAGGGGCAGGGGAGGACTTCTAGGGCCTTCAGCTGTTCTATCTCTTGATTGGACTAGTGAGTGCATGAGTGTTTACCATGTGATAAACCAGTAAGCGTCACATCTTCATTTTGTTCACTTTTATACCTATCTTTACAATTTAGAAAAGGTTAAGTATAGAAAAAAGTGGGACATGACCTTATGTTAATTTCTGAGGGTACTAAGTGTGATGTAATGATGTTCGCTGCCATTGAAAACATTTTAAACTGTAAGATAATACTCCTGTTTTAAAAAGTGTTATTTACCCTGCCCTGGCCTGTGTGGCTCAGCTGGTGGGAGCATAGTCCCATACACCAAGAGGTGTCTGGTTTGATAAGGGTTGGGGTGCATGTGAGAGGCAACTGGTAGATGTTTCTCTTTCACATTGATGTTTTTCTCCCTCTGTCTCTTTCCCCTCCTCTGTCTGAAGTCATTTTTTTTAAAAGGTGTTGTTTATCCCATTAAGTCTGCTAACAAACTTTTAGTATAATTCTCCAAATGTGTGGGTTTGAGAGAAGGGGAAGGGCGGCACTGAGAGGAGGGGGCCAGAAAAGAATAAAGAATCGAACTGATGGGCTGAAGATGAATAGGCGTGCCCTCTCCAAGTTATCTTTCTCTCTCTATTACAGCATCAGGAAAAGAAAGGCTGCCCAGGATAAATTTAGAGCTCGGAACAAAGATACCTTTGTATCATGATGCTAATGGAAGGGCCTTGTGCAAGCTAGCTGTTGCCAATAATGGAATAAAAGTCTAGCTCTTACTAATGCTGGAATAAACTTGTAGTGCCCTAATTCTTGGAACTCCCATGGTCAATTTGATAATAGGTACCTCAGCTTTTCAGCTCTGCTGGAGTTACCAGGTGATGTGTTGAGAGTCCTCTCACTTCCTTCCCTCAAAAAATTAATCTTAGGCAAGGATTGCTAAATGTCCTCGCACACATAGTTTATTATAGATGTAGGTTGTATCCGTTTAAGTCAGTGGTTCTCAACCTGTGGGTCGCGACCCCTTTGGGGGTCGAGTGACCCTTTCACAGGGGTCGCCTACGACCATCGGAAAACACATATATAATTACATATTGTTTTTGTGATTAATCACTATGCTTTAATTATGTTCAATTTGTAACAATGAAAATACATCCTGCATATCCAATATTTACATTACGATTCATAACAGTAGCAAAATTATAGTTATGAAGTAGCAACAAAAATAATTTTATGGTTGGGGGTCACTACAACATGAGGAACTATATTAAAAGGTCGCGGCATTAGGAAGATTGAGAACCACTGCTTTCAGTGGACATACTATAAAATTGATCAGTTTGAGGTAACATGCCTGGAGTTCTGCCTCACGCCACAGTGAAGATTGCAGCACATCCTCATGCTTAATATTTTGTGGGTCACGCTGTTGCACAATGGCATGTGGATAAAAACTGGCCTATTTCAGAGCTATAATAAGATTGTCAAACACTTAATCATACGACTTCTGGTTATCTCCTGCAATAGGTATAATTCTCTGAGATTTAAAATAAAACCGCAAAGCTCCCAAAACTTAATGTTAAATAAAATAGAACTCATTATTACTTCTAGCTGGCCTACTGCTCTTCCTTAGTTGAAAGGAAAAAGTAGAAATAAAAGCCCTTTTATTGAAAAGAATTTGGAAAGTCAAGACAACTCTTTTCGATTCAATTCTTTGTAAGTAGACAAAGGAAAGATAATGGTATAGCTGTCAGCAGCTGCCTGACACTGGAAGGAGAGTGTCATTATAATCGAGGAGCTAACAATATCTTCAAAGGTCATCACTCAGGTACAAAAATGAAGGCCATTTGTCCATTGACTTCTGCCTGGGCTTTCAGTCTAAAAACTTGGCAACTCAGAACTCTATTCAGTATTTGACGTGTCAAATCCTCCACGATGGGCGAGGTAGAAGATGTCATTATTTGCAAAATGCCTTCAGAAGGTGGACTCACATGAAATGTCAAGAGACTGAAACCCTGGTTTTAGGCTGAAGATGTTAACATGAGAGGTGGAGATTTGTGTAAATGGAGAGGGGCCATTGGAAGGTAACTATCATGGCCGTGGTGCTTCAGGAGTCAGAATGCCTGAAACGAAGCATGTTGTAGAGTGAAGCCTTGTCATCCATCCACATAGGGTCCTGACATTGAACATGTGTTCCTTCCGTTTTGTTCACAGGCTCACCTCGTGGCAGCTTTTGAAAAGAGTTTAGGGAATATGACTGGCCGACTGCAAAGTCTTACCATGACAGCGGAACAAAAGGTATGTCCAGGAATTGCCACTGGGGCTTACAATAAGACGGCAAGTTGCATAGGAAGTTTAAACCTATTACCTGAGATGTTGCTCCTTAAAAAAAAATACTGCAGAACATCCATCCTGTGATAAATTGGAGCAATGACAAGGTAAAGCCTTTTCATATTTTCACTTAAGGATTTAGGATTCAGATTAATCCATATTGGAAGACACACACATATGCACACACATGAAGTTCTTTCTAGGGTATCGTTTTAACTCTGACTGTAACTATTAAGTTACAACTATTATTATTAACTATTTCAGCTAATAAGAAAGAGAAATAAATGTAGAGGAGGAGAGTTAGACTGTTTTAGGCACAATTTGTTATGCAGTTGATAAAATTGCACTCTGACCAGAATTTTCACAAATGCCATGCAGAAGGCCTGTGGCTGAGATACACACGAAGAAGGCCTGGAACAGGTGTTAGGATTCTAAGGGCTTTAGGTTACAGCTCCTATGGGACAAGGGACAATCCTGTGTAATTTATTTTTAGTAAAAAAAAGACTAGTTGGCACCTGGGGATGCTGTCTTTTAAGTAAAATTAAATATACCAAAAACTTAAAAAATAAACATGAAGGATTTTATGAATTAGAAAAAGGAATACTAAAAAGGAAGAAACACAGAATTTTGTTCACAAAAGCAGAAGGATCAACATGTACATGCTTCCTAGGAACAGCCTAGACACTTTCTATCTGATGACCAGTAACCTACCTCTGCCATTAGCGTGGTGGCCCTAACCGAGTCCGGATGGGTGTCAGAGATACGTGAAGATTCTCAAATTGTGTGAAAGTGTTTTTTAAAACTGCATGTGTGTATAATGTAAGCAGATGTCTACAGTTTTCATCTAATGCTCAAAGAGATTCATAATCTAAAAGGTTTTGGATATTTCCAGAATCACTATATCTATCTACAGGGATGCCTTCTATTTTGTCTTTAGTCCTATAAAGTGTGTTATAGTAAAGTTAAAACACACACACACACACACACACATACACACACACGCACATGGAATGAAGAGCCCAATTAAACCAAAAGAGAAAATCAAATAGTCCTATAATTGCCTGCTATAATTAGCAAACTGTATTCTATTTGCCCTTATCTTCCTTTCTCCTATTTCATAGCTTTCTCCTGCCCATGAAAGAGAACTCTGTCCATCCCTGTCAAACCTGTTCTGCAAGGGAAGATAACAAAGTCCTTTTAAGACAAAAATGGTGTCTTAATCTTTTTTGGATGGGGGTTCCCCTTTACCTCTTCACTGTGTAACCTAAGAAGCCAGCAACATAATTACGAGGGCCTTTTAGGACACCCGAATGGGAAAGAATGGAAACCTCGGAGCCCAAGAGGCTTGGGGGTGAATCTCAGTGGAAGCTCCCTTTTCTGACCCTCACAGCCATCATTTTAAATCGGGGCTTACACAACTACTTTGCAGAAGAATTAGGAGGAGTAAGTGAGATACTATAATAATGTCACATTCAGTGGACAGTCAACAAAGATTACCTTCTGTTACATTTCTCTGCTTTTTCCCTTTTATTTTTATTATTTTTTAAAATATATTTTATTGATTTTTTACAGAGAGGAGGGAGAAGGATAGAGAGTTAGAAACATCGATGAGAGAGAAACATTGATCAGTTGCTTCTTGCACACCCCCTACTGGGGATGTGCCCGCAACTGAGGTACATGCCCTTGGCGGGAATCGAACCTGGAACCCTTGAGTATGCAGGCCGACGCTCTATCCATGGATCCAAACCGGTTAGGGCTGCTTTTTCCCTTTTAAAAAATGTAAGAGAAACAAACTCACCATTGGTCATATGCCAGGCATATTGCTGGAAATCTTGAAGAAGTTCAAATTAATATATGTTTGCCCCTATATTTCTTTCAACTCTTTTTTATTTGTAAGTAAATATCTCATAGAAATTGGGGGGAAATATGCTGGTCTGTTAATTTATAATGCCTATGCCTAATGCCTGGATATTTTAAAATAGATCTCCACAAAACAAGGGATTTTATAATTTATGCACCCATTAGCCTTAAAGTAAGGACAAAGTAAATCTGTTAAATTTTCTCAGAAGATACAGTAATGTGTGAAATTGTCCTTGCCTTTTTTTAACTGATGGCTCTTCTCTAATTGAAAGCTGTACACACACATGTTAGTAACCGTGTTAGTAATTTGAGACTGATAACTTGCCTATTTCCAAGTGGTTTTGATATTCTTATAAAATTCATTGCAATACACTGTAGCACAATTCAGTGACAGAATCTAGTGAAATCCAGTGGAGGACTGTATCTAACAAGGTGCCCGAGTCTGTATAATTACTGCCCCAAGCACTGAACTGCTGTGAACATCAGGGACATGAAGGCACAAAGCAAGATTGCCTGGCAAGTTTAGTTCTCATTCTCTGAGCAGAACATAATTTAGATCGAGGAGATAAACTTGGTGGCACTGAATTCAAGAACAAATGTATTGTAAAGTTTTTCAAATTGAGGTCATGGAATAACAAAAGACAAAATCACTGTTCAAATAGGCATTTCTCTAAAAGCTGAGGGCATAACATTTAATCACATTTCAGTAAAGCCATTTCTTCAGGGAGCTGAGATAAAAGGGTCTATTGCTCTCTGGTGACCCAACAATCCCGAGGAAAAGATTAGAGAATTCAGAGCAGAGTTCCTGGTGTTCTATGGTGTATTCAGTGTCCATTGAGTCATTCACCCCAGTTGTATTGAATTTCTACTCTATATGAGGAACTGTTCTAACTTCTAAGAACTCAGTATGTATGTGTGTGTGTGTGTGTGTGTGCGCGCACACACACACACACACACACACACACACTATTTACATCCCATTTTATTATATTTATTTATTTATTTTTAAACATATTTTATTGAGTTTTTACAGAGAGGAAAGGAGAGAGATAGAGAGTTAGAAACATCGATGAGAGAGAAACATCGACCAGCTGCCTCCTGCACACTCCCCACTGGGATGTGCCCGCAACCAAGGTACATGCCCTTGACCGGAATCGAACCTGGGACCTCTCAGTCCTCAGGCCGACGCTCTATCCACTGAGCCAAACCGGTTTCGGCTACATCCCATTTTATCAGTGGTTATAATGTAAAATAGATTTTTATTCTAGTAGGTAACACATTATATAAAACTATAGTTAAAACATGGGATTTTAGGTGAAGATAAGCATCACTGAAAAATTTAAAAGTGAGAATGAGCACATTGTGTAGCAAGGTAGGATACTAATATATAAAGAAAAAAAGGCTGGTCCTGCCCAGGTAGCTCAGTTGGTTAGAATGTTGCCCAATATACCAGGGTTTCTGGTTCTATCCTCAGTCGGGACACATACAAGAATCAACCAATGAATGCATAAATAAGTGGGACAAATTGAAGTTTCTTTCTCCCTTTCTCTCTCCTTCTCTCTCTCTCTCTCTCTCTCTCTCTCTCTCTCTCTCTCTCTCTCTATCATTTTAAAAACAAAAGGCCAAGGTGATTACATGCTCTTGGTTCCATACTTAATAGAGAGATTAAACTAGGATTCAAGGCCAAGTCTTCTGGTTTATTATGGCTCTAAAGTATGATTTTCACAATCAGCTGTCATTAATAGTCTGAAAACTATATCAAAATTTTAGTTCCCTGTATAGACCTAAATCACTCCCTTCAATAGTGTCCTAAAATCATTTCTTGTTTCCAAAAGCCAAATCAGACTGATTTTCTTGCTTTTCCTGTTAGGTGCCTGAACACTGCTTTTAGGGACTTATATCCTGGTAAGAAAGAAAAGCACATGCATGAATAATTCAGGAGGCAGAATGTTTGGGAGACAGTTAGAATATAACAGAATAGAAGCCTGAGCGTTCTTACAGGGGACCTTTGCACCTTCATGCGGGTTTCAGAGCCGAAGTGGCAGGGGAGCCTTGTCAGGTTCTGGGAGGATGAAAAAATTAACCCGAGGAAATGGAGGACCGGGTGTCGTAGAGGAAGGAGCACCATGAGCATGAGCAGCCACGAGGGGAATTATTGGAGACATTAAGGAAAAAAGTAGGAATGTGGAGGAAAATGTGGAACTAAGGCTAGGAAAGTATATAAGAATCTGGTCTTTTGGGAATAAGGAGCCATTCAAAGGGTTTTAAAAGTGGACTAATGTGATAAAAGTTAGTGAAAATCAACTTAGCAGTATTTCCCAATAGTTTAACAGCATAACCTGTAGCCACTGGAAGACCACATGTTATATAATTGCAAGCCCAATGGTAGGGTATTTGTTAATAATGCTAGCTGGTGTGTGAAATTATCTTTAGGAATTGCCCTAAAAGTAAGGCTCAACATATTGTGATAGTGACATAGTTTGATCAAGGATTTACCTGGATTACAAATTCTAAGATTCTTTCAGAGAAGTAAGACCAAATGCCCTGAGATGTTTATGAGATGGAATGACTTCTTTTCTCTGTATCTGGATGGGTATAGCTATGTACCATTTTTGTCAGATTTGAAAAAATGGCCGTCGGATTGTTTAGAGCTTTGTTTTCTTATAGAATGCCAGTTGAGAAAGGCTGAAATTCAAGTCAACACAACAGCACAGATTCTGCAAATCTGTATTTTCATGATTTGCAAATCTATGTTTTTACAGAACTACTGCTAAATCCTTGTGAAATTATTAAAGCTCTCCTCATAATCAGAAGACTTTCTAATCAGTTCCTATAGTTGTCGTTCCAGGGATAACTAGAACATATATTAAGGGAGCTAAGTTAGTCTCATTCGAAGGTCAGAGTGATGGAGCTCAGATATTGATCCTTCTGGTAACTAGAACATACAGGGTTTGTTCTTCCTTACATCTCTGTGAACCACTTTTTCACGGTGACTAGACAAATAGAAACTTAAACCCTAAAAATGCGAAAATCCAAAGCAAAATCTCTGGAAATAGATCATGTAGATGCGAAAGTTTTAGTAGTTAAAATGGGTCTTGATGTTAACTCCTACAAGTTCAGGTTAAAATACTTTTTTTTTAAATCTTGAAGTGTTTTTAAAATTTTATTATTAGGGTCATAAAATATATTCACTAGCCCTTTATGACATAGAATGATTTGAATCCATAAGATATTTATTGATTCAAGTTACTTTACTGGGATTTGGTGAATTTTGTTTATTTAGTTAGAACCAGGGCTAGCCAGGTCCTTTCAGTAGAAAAATTCATGATTTTAAGTCACATATAAAGGGGTGGGGGAGTGTGAGATATTCAGAAGAACTCCAGCTTGATAGTGTGATAATAACTGAGTGTCAATGTGAGGAAGTGAAAGACAGGTTTAGTAGAAATTTTTAAGATCCTAGCCTAGAAGTTGTCAAGTTGGTTGATGGGAGATTTGTTGCCAAGCTTGTGGGATACTCAACAAGGCCTGTGACCAGGAGAGATTTACAAAGAGGTCAGGTATGGTAAGGACATTAGTCGGAACACTAAGCAAGGCTAGTGTTATAGCATAATGTTTTACCATTTTTTTTGAAGCATTTCAAGTCTGGCTTCCATAATTTAGCCTCAGAGATACATATAAAACAGAAGAGGCACTGACTCTATCCAGCTTCTTTTACACAAGAAATTCTAATGGAAAACTGGAGTCTTACGTAGTCAGCGGGTTTTGGGGGCATCATTATCTTGAATGGTTCATTGTAGATAAATGATTTTTTTTTGATTCTCAGGTTTTAAAATACCACTTGGCCTTTAAAAGTGAGGAAGGATATTTAAAGCAAAGATGGGGAATCATATGGAAAGAGAAATATGGTTCTAGTTGGAGTGAAGTCTAAATAGGTCTCTACTGAAATAAGAAAGAAGGAAGGAATTTTTGCACATATGGAGAGAGAACTAGTTCAGGCTAGAAAAGATTTTCAATGTAGAACTTCATTATATATTTAATTAAAGAGGATGAAATAAGTGCTTATTTATACTTATAAAGCTACCCTAAAAATTTACTAATATGAATTTGGTAAACTAATATTTTCACAGATGTGATGTTCCCAAGTTGTATAAAGAATAGTCCTTACCTAGTTATTCTTCCTTTGGGTTTATTGTGTCACACTGCATAACAACTAGTCTACTAATATGTGCTATTGTAAACAAGATACTGTATCCAGCAAAGCTATCATTTAGAATAGAAGGTCAGACAAAGAGCTTCACAGACAAGAAAAAGCTAACGGTGTTCACCACCAAACCAGTATTACATGAAATGTTAAAGGGTGTTCTTTAAGAAGAAGAGGACAAGAAATAAAAAGAGGAGCATAGGTATAAAGAATAGAATGGCAGTAAATAAGTACCTATCAATAACAACTTTAAATGTAAATGCACTACATACTCCAGTCAAAAAACATAGGGTATCTGATAAGAAAACATGGCCCATATATATGCTGTCTATAAGAAACCCACTTC
>NW_006287951.1:206982-207973 GCF_000327345.1 Myotis davidii | reverse complement strand
GGGTGGGAGGGGGTGGAGGAGGGAAATGAAGGAAAGGGTGGACACCTGTAATACTCTCAACATAAATTTATATTTTAAAAATCAAGAAAAAAGATACTTAATATTAGAAAGTGACTATTCTTCTATCTCATATTAAACACAATTTTCTAAAAAAGCAACATGTCCTGAACATTCTACTTCTAATCTTTTCAAAACATTGACATTGGAATAAGTCAGCTAACTCATAAAATTAAGCAAAAATGTTTAGACATTTACATAAGATGCCATTTCTATTTTTCCTATTTAAACCTAAAACCAATGTTCTAGCAGATTTTTAATTCACAATACAAGCACTATTGATTCTAAATTCAAGAATGAAAATCTGATTTCTATTGACATTTAATGCATGGTTATAACATTACTATTTGAATTATGTGATTCATTAAATATGCACCATAGATATCTTTCTGTGGATAAATTTCTGAATGCAGAATGAATTTTAAGTAAACATTTTATCTCTCGGAAGATTTATTTTACAGAAAAGTAAATTACATTTTGGTAAACATTCTGTTACTTGTTGGGCAAGGACAGAATATAGACAGAACTTGGAGAGACTGAGAAATTATGATAAATTGGATCTGAATTTTGTGTATGGCATTGGAAACTTTCCACAAACATGATCTTTTTCCTTTTGATAAACAAATACAAATGAAATTACAGTCAAGTGTTGGAAGATCCCTGTACAAATCCAGGAGGTTGTGTTGATTTTTCATTATGACATTCTTCGACTTTTAAGCTATTAGAGGTCTATAAAAGGGTTGTTTTTTTAAAATCTGTCATCTGTTAGGAATATGTCAGATATCTAATGAAAATAGATACAGGAGGCACCAGGTATCTATTCCAAACCTGGATCTCATTTCAATTAGCATCGTCTATCTTTTTTTGTAAGTGTGTAAGGTTAGAATCATCACTGACATTCCCATGTGTGTAGCAGTTTCCTTCAAAGGCAGTT
>NW_006287951.1:206371-206808 GCF_000327345.1 Myotis davidii | reverse complement strand
CAAAAAAAAGATTAAAAAATATGAACAATAAAATGGCAATAAATACATATCTATCAACAATTGAATCTAAAAATAAACAAGCAAGGAACCTAATGAACAAAAGAAATTGATGAATAATATAGAAGCAGAGGCATGGAAATATGGAACAGACTGACAAAACTCAGAGGGGAGGGAAGAAGAGTGCGTGAAGAGATTAACCAAAACATTTGTATGCATATGTACATTACCCATGGACACAGACAATAGGGCAGTGAAGGCCTGGGGCAGGGTGGGAGGGGGTGGAGGAGGGAAATGAAGGAAAGGGTGTACACTTGTAATACTCTCAACATAAATTTATATTTTTAAAATCAAGAAAAAAGATACTTAATATTAGAAAGTGACTATTCTTCTATCTCATATTAAACACAATTTTCTAAAAAAGCAACATGTCCTCAAAT
>NW_006287951.1:196317-205896 GCF_000327345.1 Myotis davidii | reverse complement strand
ATGTCAGATATCTAATGAAAATAGATACAGGAGGCACCAGGTATCTATTCCAAACCTGGATCTCATTTCAATTAGCATCGTCTATCTTTTTTTGTAAGTGTGTAAGGTTAGAATCATCACTGACATTCGCATGTGTGTAGCAGTTTCCTTCAAAGGCAGTTGTCATAATCCTACCTTTTTTGTATACTCTGGGAAGCCTTGAGTGGGGATAAACTATTTACCATGGGATGAATAACCCAAGCCTGATTCTGCCGGAGATACTAGAGAAAATGATGAATGACAAATATATCATCAAGAAATCCTCCCTCTAAGAGGCTGACAGGAATTCTAATTTTTAGGATTGCCATCACTGCCAAGAAGGATACTTCTTGTTTTTGAGCTCCAGATGGAAATATTGCCTATGCTGAAAAAGCACTCTCATTCTTTTTTTTCTTTGTTATCTTTCTCATAGTGTATCATATCTGGTAAAATAAATATACTTAAACAAATGTGAAAGATTAAATGGATCCAGGGATTTTCCTTGGGGCATATCTTAGAATTACCTTAGTTCAATGAAAAATAGATGTTTTATAAAAATTTTATTTTTAAGATTTTTTTTTGTAATGTAACTATTTATAAGGACCATTTAATACATGTATTTTTATTCACTTTTTTAAAATTCCTATGTTTTTTAGCTTGGTGAAATTTGGTCTCCATATAAGGAATTTTATTGGATGAAAAGTATCAAAATTTAAAGTGATCTTGAATATGACAGAAGAATTTAATAAGATTGCATTTAATAGGAATGAGTTATGGATGAGTTCCATGTTTTATACTTGAATATAAAGAATCCATCCCCCAAGTGCTAAATACAGGAGGCAAAATCTAAAATCACTTATTTGACAAAAACGTGGGATTTCTAGTTGACAGTAAATGCAATATGGTGCACCAGAACATACTGATATTTAACTATGCAACTTGACCACAGATTGAATGAATACGTTTGGTATAAAATAAGCAATGTAATATCATGCTTTATATTGTACTGTTCAGCTCTGGTGCCACCCTTTGAAAAGAATAAGGACTATTCAGATCATATTTATAAGAAAATAACCAAGAAAATTTTTAAATTCTTTTACATTTAACTAAGTACTAAGTTGTCAAATACAACTTGACAAGGTGAGCCAAATAGGCATGTCTCCCAGGGCATTAGCATGACATAAAATCAAACCCATTGGATGGTGAATTTTGAACAACAGGGACAGTTTAATTTCCTTTCTAGGGATTAAAGTTTCTAAACTGTTTGTTTCACAGGAGTCTGAACTTATAGAACTAAGGGAAACCATTGAAATGCTGAAGGCCCAGAATTCTGCTGCCCAGGCTGCCATCCAAGGAGCCCTAAATGGTCCAGATCACCCTCCTAAAGGTATAGTTAGAAATATTGCCATTTTGCATCCAATACATTAGTCCTCTATTTACTAATTGGATAAAAGCTGCTTTTACTCAGTGACTTTTTTTATAATGAATATTTGGTATTAATGTAGTCCGAATCTCAGAATTTAAGAGGGGCTTTCATGTCAAATAATTTTTAAAGAATTAGCTTCTATAATTATATACACATTTCTCTTCACTTGATTTGGTGAAGGTGGGGATGAGTGATTGCTTAATGCATTTATATCTGACCTCAAGCAAAATAAACCCAGTAAGGAGTATGAAAATCTAGATCTATATAAAAAATAAAATCAAAGTACAAAGAGTGGGTTTAGGGGGAGCAACTCATCTGGGAGGTAAGGGCAGTAAAAATGTACACTTTTGTAGAGAATTTTAAAACAGTAAGACAATGACTGAGAGTTGGTGTTTTTCATTATTACTATGCAGCAACAATTCTAAACAATGATGCAATCATTTTCTCTGCCACCACCCGTGATGAGCTCCTGATGGAAATACTGCCTATAACTGAAAAAAATGCTCTATATTAATATCTTATTCCTTTTTTACATAAATTCCTCTTATGCACATTCCACTCTTTTCAATAGCATTCAGTATGCTCACCTCTTTACCTAAATTCTAATGCCTATCATCTCTCTTCCCATTTCCAGATTAATTCTGGGAAAAAAATTTTTAATATATTTTATTGATTTTTTACAGAGAGGAAGGGAGAAAGAGAGAGAGTTAGAAACATCAATGAGAGAGAAACATCGATCAGCTGCCTCCTGTACACCTCCCACTGTGGATGTGCCTGCAACCAAGGTACATGCCCTTGACTGGAATCGAACCTGGGACCTTTCAGTCCACAGGCCAATGCTCTATCCACTGAGCCAAACCAGTTAGGGCAATTATGGGAAATTTTTATGGAATTTTTCAATGTCTTCAGCAGCCAGTCACACTCAGACCACTAGAATGTTGCTTCTCTGCTCACCACTCCACCAAAATTATTCCCTTCAGGATCAATAATGACTTATATGACATTAAATTCAGTAAAACACTTAAAATTCTTATTGCATTTGACATGGTAACAGCATTTGATACTAATGCCAATTCCTTCCTACTTGAAACATTTTTTTCTAATGTTCATGATATCTACATTCCTAGTTTTTCTTCTGCTTCTTTGAAATCTCTTTTAAAGTTTCTCTTGTAGGTTCACTTGTTTGTATCCATTTGTTAAATGTTGGTATTTCTTTGGACCTGGTCCTAAACTCTCTTCCATTATGATTTTTTTATATTATGATTCTCTCCATCCTATCTAAAATTTTCTACAAAATTACCTAGTGCTCTCGCTTTGTCATTTATGTGTTGGCAACTGTCAAATCTATCTCTTCAATCTAGGCTCATCTCTTGAGTTACAGATCTGTATATACAGTTGCCGAAGAGAGAACTCCATTTAGTTACCTTTGGATGTCTGTGTTAGCTTTAACTTGACATCTCCAAATTTGAAATTGTCATCTTCTCTCTCACACCTGCTTTGCCGTCACTGTTTCTTGCCTCAGTAAATGGCACCTTTCTTATAGCCAGAAATCTCCTAGTGTATGTCACATATAAATCCTCCTCGCCTCACTTAAGAAATTGTCAAATTGATTCTACCCCTTGACTATCTCTTGGATCTGTTCCCCCTTTCCCTGATCCAACTATCAACATCCCTCATCTCCTCCCTGAATCATGACCAGAAACTCCTAAAGCCTTCCTGCTCTTCATCTTATACCACTTCACCTCACTCTTCACAATGCAGCTAGAGCAGTTGTCCAACAACATATATCTCCATACATGTATCTCATATTGCCTTTAGGATGAAATACAAACACCTTAGCTTGACACAATCTCTCTTTTTCAGCTTCATTTAGTCAATAAATATTTATTGATTACAAATCATGTGCTAGACACTGTTCCAGACCTTGCTTTTTTGTCAGATTGCATATTTCATATTTCACCTACCCTGAACATCTTCCAATTCTTCACAAGTACTTTATATATTCTGTTTATATTCTGCTTGGAACTTTCTACCCTGTTTGTGAAGCATAAAAACTTTTTGAGACCTTGCAAGAATTAGCCTAAATATGCCTCCTTGACCCTTAAACTGGATGAGGTCCTGTTGTGATGGGTTTCTTGAAATAACCGTACTTCCCCCATCAAAATGCGCATTATACTGTGATGCCTTGATTTATTTAATGTACTGCCTCTCCTGCTCTATGGTAGGGTGGCATGTTTTCTTAATCCTAGTGGCTGTGATGATGCCTTGCCTATGAAAGGCGCTTATTCAAATTTTATAGAAAAAAATATAATTTTTAAAACATAATTTAAATTTTAGGAAAACAATTATATAAAGTGAGACATACTAGTTCTCTAGAGACTACTTCTGTTAAGAATTTAGCAACTTTGCATGTGGGGGAGTTGGTTACATGCTGCATGGAAAATTACTGCATATTTAAAGCTTATCTTAGAGCTATAACAAAGCAGCTCATGTTCTAAATCTTCACGTCCTAAATAGGTCCAGAAGGGATTTTAAAAAGCTGAATCCTTTCTTCAACACAGTGAAAGTCACTGAAGTAAAACTTTCTGGGGAGATTTCTTTTATCTTAGGCAACAGGTAGCTTAATGTTTCTACTAGAATTAAAAAATAGGAATTTCTTGCCTCAAAAATGGGGAAAGGGTGCCTAAGGTAAATATAAGTGATAGAAACTGGTCAAAAAAGATTAAAACATAATTTGACAAGATTTAAAACTGACAAAAACAAATAGTTGCACAAATAGTTATAAAGGGTTCAATATAGGTATAAAGGATATTAAAATTCAGTATTAAAATCAATGAACACAACTTGTATATGGAGAAACTACACAGTAAATTGGACTTATTATGTATATTTTCTTGGGTTATTAAGGTGATTGTATAGGCTATATATTTGTCTTCTTAAATATATAATAAAGGTTTTTGAGACCTTTAAAATCTTTGTCAGGAAAAAATTTAACATGTAATTTTAAGTTATGTATTTGGAGTGAGGCAGCACTTTTATAGACAGACCAAACTATGGTAAAATCACATAGTAATATAAAGTTATCTTAACTTTATACTTTCTCTGTATTTGTGCATCACATTTATTAACAAAGCCTGATAAATAATAGCAGTCTATAATAGAATAAATTTATTTACTCACAAACATTATCTGAGCATCTGCTGTTTTATGCACTCTGTTTGATCTTGAAAGATAAAGATAAAAAAAAAAAAAAGAAAGAGAGAGAGCCAGTGTACTCAAGGGCTCACAATCCATTCTAACAAAAGGTAATTTATGTATGTTATATATAACAATTATGACTTTATAGCTAAATAATTGCTATAAGGCTGAAAGGTAAAGGTAGTGGAAATTTGCATTTATATTTTTTAAAACCTGCTGTTGCTTTTTAAGTCACTACTTCTGTGCATAAACATGGAATAGTATTTCCTTAAAATATACCAAGTACAATTTAACAAAACATGTATTAAGTTGCAGTCAACAGTAAATGATTTTTAGAAATATCAGGCAAACATAGTTGTGTTGAATGACTAATAAGAATAAATTTATTCAATGAGTACTTATTGATCTCCAATCACATGTGATACTGACTATAAAATGGTAAAATAGAAATAGCCTTTGTCTCCATCAATTTTTGATCTGTAGGAGAGCAGAAAGTAAACAGTTGTGATCACTGATGTAGCTAATGTGCATGCCCAAGTAGTTCTAAGTTCTAAAATAGATGAGAATAGGTGTCAGAGAGAGTGAGGGCACGAGGAAACCTACTGCAGGTGGCATAGTCAGGAAAGGCCTCTCTAATTAGCAACAAGTGAGAGATCCAAGGAGTAAGTACCAAGTCCTATTTTAAAATGAGAGAGGAATATTCAAGAAGGGTCTTGAGATAGAAAATAGATTTTAGTACCTTTATGAAATTAATAGAAGGAGGGTGATGAGCAAAGATATAAAGTGAATAGAACCAGAATGGAGAATAAGTACTGACCAGATTACTGAGGGACTTTTAGGCCATATTTAGGAATCTAAATTATTTTTATTCCTATGAAAATGGGAATCTATTGAAAAGTCTTAAGTGAGGGAGTGATGAGGAAGTTTTTCTTTTAAAAAGATTTCCCAGCTACGGTTTGTAGAATGGTATGCTGTGATAAAAAGGAAGGAATTCTTACCATAGATGGAACTGGAGAGTATTATGCTAAGCAAAATAAGCCAGTCAGAGAAAGATAAATATCACATGATCTCACTCATTTGTGGAATATAATGAACAACATAAACTGATGAACAAAAACAGATACAGAGACAGAGGAGCATTTATCAGACCATAAAACCTCAGAGGGAAGATAGGGGAGGGTGGGGGTAAGGGGGAGAGATCACCCAAAGGACTTGTATGCATGCATACAAGCCTAACCAATGGATAGATACCAGAGGGGCGAGGGCATGAGTGGGGGGTTGGGGGATAATGGGGAGATAAGGACACATATGTAATACCTTAATCAATAAAGAAAAAAAGAAAAGAATGGCTTGAAGGTGCATAAGTTTGACAGGTATTCTTGCTGTCGAGCAGGTAAGTGATGGTTGTGTTTGAACTGGGACAGTGGTGATACAAAGGGTGAGAAGTGGAAAATAAATACCAGAACAAACACATACCTGAAATATATACTTTGAGAATAAGCTTCTCCATTCATTCAGATTCTTGCATTCGTTTGGTCAGCCATTCTTTACCTAGTTCTGTGATGTTCCATGTACTGAATCAAATACTTATAAGCCCAAGAAAGGAATTGTTAGAGAAAAGTAAAATGCACCACCTTCATCCTATGATATTATTGAAAGTATGCCTTTGTTAATCTTTATTGAAAATACAGTCATAGTTGAGCATAACTAATACCTCTCAGGACTACTTTTGACTTCTGATTACAAGAATTTACCTATCTTTTTAAAATTGGGGATTAATAAAAGTCAAATACAATTTATTATCTGGATGTAATAAAAACTCTGGATACTTTCATGCTTAATACACCTTCTCTCTTTGTGAAAGTCATTTATTAGGACAAAACTACATCTTGTTCAGAAAAGCTCATAGACAACTGCAGAAGAAATTTATAATACAAATAAATACCTACACACATTTTTTATTGATTACTCATCTAATCTCCATATTAGTTCAGAGATATCATGTTCTTATTATTGAATCAAAATGGCACACATCTATATACCTTGGTTTAGCTTTTTGCTTTGATGATACGATTGGCATGCAAAAACAGTAAATGTTATCGTTATTTTTAGAAATACTTTTAAGAGACCAAACTCAAGGGATTCTGAAAAGTGGCTCTAGTTTTCCCCCCTGTATAAAATGTGTCAGCATGTTATTATATTAAAGGAAAAATTAAACTGCTTATTGATATATATGTATATAACTGTAAGGATGGAGCCATGTTTACATATATTATACACCCACATGTATACTTATTTATTATGTTTTTAAAGTAACCAGTTACAGTTTTATTGGCATGGATCATTTTACTGATAAATCAGTTAACTGGAAATCTTTGATTTTATACTATTATATCTATGGAAAAGTTTTGAAAGCCATATAGTAATTTGCAATATCTTCCATTGTGATTTTTTGCTTGATTAATCTTTATTGATGCCAATTAAGTAGAGTAATAGAAATAGCCTAAAAGCAGATTTGACCTTAAAAATATTTTTAAGCTCTTTATGTCTCCACTAACAATTAATATCAAGTCACTGTAAGTAGATAATTTTTTTTATTTTAATAAGTATAAATAAGTCTTATAAGCTGTTTGTATAGAGTAAGTCAATATCTTCAAAAAGAGATTAAATATAAAATACTATCCTCCTTAAAATATGTAACTCAAGAAGTACCACATGCTTTTTAGAAATACACTAGAGGCCCGGTGCATGAAATTCGTGCGTGGGGGGATTCCCCTCAGCCCAGCCTGCACCCTCTCCAATTGGGTACCCCTTGAGGGATGTCCAACTGCTAGTTTAGGCCCATCCCCAGGATTGGGCCTAAACCGGTAATTGGACACCCCTCTCACAATCTGGGATTGCTGGCTCCTAACTGTTCACCTGCCTGCCTGATCGCCCCTAATTGTCTCCCCACTACGCCCGCTGGCCTGGTTGCCCCTTACTGTCCCCCTGTGCTGGCCTGGTCACCCCCAACTGCCCCCCTACCAGCCTGACTGCCCCCCTGCCTGCCATCCTGGTCACCCCTCATTGCCCCCCCTGCCGGCCTGGTCACCTCCAACGTCTTCCCTCTGCCAACGTGGTTGCCCCCAACTGGCCCCCCTGCCGGCCTGGTCACCCCAGGAAGCCTGCTGTTCAGTTGTTTGGTCACCCCTCACTAACCCCCCTGCTGGCCTGGTTGTCCTATGCAGCCTGCTGTTAGGTAGTTACTGTTAATGTGATGGTGTCCTGGACAATTTGCATATCCCTCTATTATTAGTATAGATAGATGGCAGTTAGCACACCAGACATTAGAATCAATCCAGGTCTCTGGTTGGCTTCCCTGGTTTTCAGGTGAGTGACTAAGAGAAATTACATTAACTGATTCAATTCACTTCAGGGGTTTACGTAAAGATTACAATTAGAAGTTCCCAGGGCAGAGTAAGTACAGAATAAAAGCTAGCTTTATAATTACCTGTTGTTATTGTTACTGTTACTATTGTTCCAAATCATCAGCAGGGGTAAAATGGAATGTTTTCTGTGTAAATCGCAAATGCCGCCTACACATTCTCTGTCTCTTAAGGCTCTTTCTCTCAGTGTCTCTCCCACTTTGTCCAGTTACTTAACTTCCTTGCACTTCAGTTCCTCACCCGTGCGATGAAGTGCTTAGATGACTGCCAAGGTTTGTTTTGGCTCTAACATGGTATGATTCTGTGAAATGGACAGTTAATATACTTGACTTCAGTAACTTTATTCAAAGCACAAATACTAAAACGACACAATTCCCAGGCTGTTATGAATTTCCATTCACTCCATGAAACTAATCATTTGAAATAAATTGTTTTGGAAGTCCAGTTTGATCCAGGTATTGAGTAGAATCACTAGCATAGCATTTCATTTTTGGACAAAACTCAGCACTCATTAAACCACCAGTGCTGGAAACTTATATGAGATGCTTATTAATGCACATAAGCCAGTTAATTAAAGTAAATATGGTTGCATTCTATTAAACTTATAAATGATCTTACAAAGCTATGTTGACTTTTATTAGCAAAATGCCTCCCAGAAAACCTAAATTCTAATTTGTTTGGAATTATTAACTTTTTATGAGCAAATGTGATCCTCTCTATCCGTTGCTAGATCTCCGCATCAGAAGGCAGCATTCCTCTGAAAGCGTTTCTAGTATCAACAGTGCCACCAGCCATTCCAGCATTGGCAGTGGTAATGATGCCGACTCCAAGAAAAAGAAAAAGAAAAACTGGGTAAGCTCTCTTCAGTCATGGAACTCTGAGACTCATTGTTGCACAGTGAGTCAGGCTTTTTATCCTTTGGGGCTTTAGAGATGTGCAGCAGTTTATAAAGAGTCTCATTCAGTGACTAGCACCCCAAATGCTGCACTTGTCACCAAGGTTAGGGTGGCATGGTGCTGAAGAGCATGTTTTAGATTTGGGACTAAACTTGGGTTTGAATTCCTGCTCTGCCACTTTTTTTTTTTTTAAATCTCAGGCTGATTACTTCACCTTTTGTGGGGCCTAAATATTCTCATCTGTAAAAATAGGATGAGTAATACTGACTTTGTAAAGTTGTTGTAAAGAAAAATAACATATGTAAATAGATGACTTAGTGTAGGGATTTCTTGTGCAGAAGGAGAAGAAAAAGATGATGGTGATGATGATGATTATAGTGGCGATGATAGTGATGATGGTAATGGTGGTAGTGATGACAATGATGGTGATGACATTGATGATGATGATGATGATGGTGATGGAGAAAGAGAAGAAATGGAGTTGATAAAAGGGAAAGAAGAGACCATGAAAGTCTCCCCACTCCTCACATCAATAGGGTTTTTCATTTGAATAAAGTTTCACTACTGTGACTACATTAATGTCTGCTTTATTTTTTTAGCAGGAGATATAGCAGGA
>NW_006287951.1:183154-196293 GCF_000327345.1 Myotis davidii | reverse complement strand
AATGTGGAAATGCACTTTAACAGAACTAGTTTGCAAGAGATATTATTTATGATAATATTAAGCAATTTCTTAAAATAACTGAGGGGAAGATGCTATCATTGCAAAAATGTTTAAAAATAATGAAGTAAAGGATTTCGCTTAATGCCATGAAACAAAGCAGATTTTAAATAAGTATAACTCTTGATGGAATCTAAAATATAACTCTCAGAAGATTTTCCTGGAGTACCTTCTATGAATAATGAGAGAAATATCTTTTTTTGTTTTAAAAAATGTTTATGCAGGTAATATTTTAAAATACTGCTCAGTTTCTTTCATGTTTCTGCAAGGTGAACTCTAGAGGAAGTGAGGTGAATATAAACTGTGGGCAATTTGGCATGCATCTATATAAAATACCCTACCTTGGCATGAATGCTATTTATTTTGGCAGTAGGCTTTTATACCCTTTAAAAGCAGATTACCTTGTATGTCTTTCCTTTGTGTCTTTTCACTTTAATCTCAAATTTTAAAAAGAAGAAGTAAAACCATTTTCTGAATAGAGCTGTAGGGGATACCGATTCCGATTTTAAATAGTATGGGCATTGAAAATTTGAATAGAAAACCACAGTTAATGAAGTGTTAGGTGAATTTGATTTAATTTTGCTTTTTAAGTTTATACTGTCAGCAGGACATGACTTGATTGTAGCGCTAAAGTGGCCATTTAAAACAAATTGCCTTGAAGAGAGAATCATTGGGAATGAAATCCCTTCAAGGTACTTAGTTTTAAATGAGTGCTCTGACAGCCATGCCCTTGACCCTGCACTATTTAAAAGCCTTCCATGTTTGCGCTACGCTGGATTAATACAAGAATAAAACAAAAACACAAAACATGGTATCTTTTTTTTTAGAGATACTGTGCTGCAACTGTTAATACTCTGCTTTTACATACTGACCCCAGGCAGTGGCTAGGACGGCACCTGCAAACTAACGCCCCAAAGCAAAATTCTCCAAGTGCAAATAGACAGGAAAGGTAATTTCTGTCCTTTTTTCAGCTGAGAAGCTCATTCAAACAAGCCTTTGGGAAGAAAAAGTCCACCAAGCCTCCTTCCTCACACTCGGACATTGAAGAGCTCACGGACTCATCTCTCCCAGCATCCCCCAAGTTGCCCCATAACACTGGTGACGGTGGGTCGGCATCCATGAAGCCCTCGCAGTCGGCCTCGGCGTAAGTCACTCCCTCTGCAGAGTGCTGAACATTTTTTACCCAACTTCAGGCCTAGCCCATACTTGTGTTCGAAAGGTCATCAGGTTATGCTGCCACACCATCTCCTTCCCAGCCTTTTTCAGAGCCTCCTTAGAATGCCAGACAGCGTTTGTTTCAATCGTTTCGTCTATTAGACTTTGAGTGTTTCTTGGTCTCATCCTCCACTTTTCTAAGTTACTATTCTCACTTCTTTTCACCTGCACCTGTCCATGGATCTGTCTAACTGTGCGTTAAATACAGGTCACCCCTTGTCTGGCCGCCAAAGAAACGTCGCAATGGCCCTGTCATCTACAAGCATAGATCCCGGTAAAATGGAGTGTGATGCATGAAAACTGCAAAGAGCCAGATTCTAACCTAGACGGTGTTTGCTTTTGCTTTTTCTAAAACCACTCGCATGCATTTCAATAATCGAAACCTCCTCTGTCTTTCTGGTTTTGAAGCAAAATTTTGTTTCCTAAAGCCAAACTGCAATCCATTCTCCTTAATTGTATGAGATAATCCACCACTTGAATTTACAAGGTAGAATGTAGACTATACAAACGTGCTCCGATGCTCCTCTTTGTTTTACATAGCATTTGAATCAGATTGCCTTATATGCCCATGACAATGACTAGCATAGAATTGTCATATAGAACAGGGCCATTAAGGACCATGTAAGACACTTGTGCAACCTATAAAACTTTGTAACTCACAGAGGAAGGAAGAACACACTAAGATTTTATGATCAGCAACCTAGTTCTCACATTTTAAATGACAGTGATATCAGCTGAAAAACAAATTCTTTTGACATGTTTTCCACAAAGGTGTCCACAAAACAATAACAGAACAACAATGAGGAAGTAATGTATATGATCTTTCAGCAGCCCTCGATGAGCCCGCTTTTATGGGCTGAAATCTGTGATTTAGCTTCATTAGCTGTGATCCCCTGAGTCAGCTGAGCCTAGCAGGAGGATTATATAACACTCATCTATTATTTCCACGATCAAAACTAATCTCTCTGATTTATTTCCTACAATCTGTATATTGAATTTTCATGGTAACTTGAAGATGGTATTATGGCAAATAAGGTTATTCTTTGCACAATTTTATAAAACAAGAAATCAACATTTTAAGAACATAATAACTTTTCTTTAAAAAGAGGATTTCATATGTTGCAAATAGAGAGTTCAGTCCCTTGGAAAAGCGTAGAATGAAATGTAATGTCACTATGGCTCTGCAGCCCATAAATTTCAGCAACAAGAGGCTTTTGGGGGTCACTTTATATACAGTAATAATAGACTGTTTTCATACTTCAGAAAATAGGAAGAGAAGATTAAAGAAAAAGATAGTTCCTATTTCCAATTGTGAACCCATGACTGTATTACTGTGTGTAAAACCCTTTCTCCTTTTCTCTAGGTTTTGCCAGCAGCAAATAATTTCTGTCCCTGCTGGTTAATATTACAGTCGAGTCTTTGAGAGAAACATTGCTTTTCCTAATCATCTGGCTTCCCTCAACCACCCATTTGTGTTGTTTCCTTTTTCAGCATCTGTGAATGCACTGAGGCCGAGGCAGAGATAATTCTGCAGCTGAAGAGTGAGCTCAGAGAAAAGGAATTAAAATTAACAGACATTCGGCTGGAGGCCCTCAGCTCGGCTCATCACCTCGATCAGATCCGGGAGGCCATGAACCGGATGCAGGTCAGTGCTGATGCAAGGAACGCGTGGAGGGATGGACAATACTGCTTACTTCCGTCTCTCAGTTATTTACAAAAACAAATCTCACTGCACACCTTTTTATGGAAGTGTACTCTGTTTATTCAGTCTTTGTAACTTATTTTTTATTACCAAACGGAGAAATCTCGGATGTTGGAGGAGGGAAAACAAACTGGTCAGTTGCACACACAGGCCATTCAATACACTTACAGGTGATTGGATGCACTTGGCAGCTAAGATTTTACAGACAGCTATAATCCTCGCTTCTTCACTTTTCCGTGATTTGCCCTTATGTTGGATTTTTTCCTGCTCTTTTGAAATCTGATTTTCAAATACCTTTACCTATTTTCTACTGAAAAACAAAAGTAATGAGAAAACTATAGAAATATAACTCAAGCTTTCTAAATCTGAAAGTGAAAGTGATGTCGAATGCCATCTGTAAAAGTAAAGCTTTTGTATGTTTTTTTGAAGCATCTGAGGGCTAAATTCAGACTCAGTCTGTGCTCAGACTAAGTTTTCATTTTATTATTGTGAACCAGTAATCACTTGCTACCGCAGATGACTGAGAGAGAAAGCTCATTGCCGAGCAGATTCATCTGCCGTTGTGTACATTCATCAAAAGCTTTTTGTTGTTTTAAAGAGCCTCGTGCCCCATTTTGAAGGAACAAAAACTTTTTCAGATGTTAGCTAGGATTCTGAAGTAATTTGAAATCACCTTATTTGCATTATTTTGCTCTGATTTTCAACTCTCTGTGAATGCAGGATGTTACAAGTGTCATCTGCTATGAGATTTTAACAGTACTTTTAAAATGAGAAATGTAAAAAAGAGATAAAAATAAAAAAAGAGAAATGTTATGAAGTCTTCAATTATAGTATTCTCAAATGCGGCCATATCCTGAAAACATCTGATATATTCAAAAAATATTATTGAAATTATAATGGGTAGCGTATCTATATTTTTGAATATATGAATGTGAAAGACAAGAAAATATTACTTCTTTTTTGGGAGAAAGTCTGTTTTCATAATTTATATTTGTTTATTTAACACTAGAGGCCCAGTGCGTGAAATTTGTGCCCTCGGGAGCCCACACCCTCTCACAGTCCAGGAGTCCAGGAGCCCTGGGTGGGGGGGATGTCCGACTGATGGCTTAGGCCCACTCCCCTCAGTTGGACATCCCCTGAGGAGTCCTTAGCATTGCTGCCAAGGCCAGAGAGGATCCCGCCACCACTGCTGCACTCGCCAGCCCTGAGCCCGGATTCTGGCTGAGCGGTGCTCCCCCTGTGGGAGCGCACTGACCACCAAGGGGCAGCTCCTGCATTGAGCGTCCGCCCCCTGGTGGTCAGTGCGCATCATAGTGACCGGTTGTTCAGCTGTTCTGTCGATTTGCATATTAGCCTTTTATTATATAGTATATGACCGCATGCTTTATTTAGTAAACAATCTAATTAACTCTGATAAAAGAGATGATACCATTTTCTCAATCAACCCTATTCAATTTTTTTCATGTTTCCCATCTTCACAAAAGAATGAAATTGAAATACTGAAAGCTGAAAATGATCGACTGAAGGCAGAAACTGGGAACACAGCTAAGCCTGCTCGGCCATCCTCGGAATCCTCAAGTAGCACATCCTCCTCATCCTCACGGCAGTCGCTGGGACTTTCTCTAAACAACCTGAACATCACAGAGTCTGTTACCTCAGGTGACTGTGCGCGCACACCTGCCTGAATCAAAGTGCTCCTGTGACTCAACCGGAGCAGGGTGGTGATGGTGTGTGTGGGTGGGGGATGGGAAGGGGTAGCAGATGCTGGAATTTGGAGAATCTTACCCACCACTACTCTCACTCATACCCTCTTAAAATGTAAGCACTCTAATTCTCAGAAGTAGTCCTATTTTTCTCTTGTAAATCTATTCTACTTTGTTATTGTTTTAAAAGTACATTCCCTGGGAAACAGTGAAAGACGGAGAGATATGGTTTATATATCACATTTTGAGAAGTACTTTCTCCATTCTCTCATTTGTAATAGGATAAAGGAACTTGATGATCATTAGTGCTCATGAATATAACACTAATAACCCCATGCAATTTTATAGCGCTTGGAATGTACAGAGCCCATTTACAAGGGCATCAGGACCTGTTCCTATATTTGACTAGAAGACTTTGCGTGATGTTGCTGAGAGAACATAGTGATGCTAATCACTTAATCTGCAGCTCTATTAAACGTTCTGGTATTGTATTCAGTGGCACTAATGATGGAACAAGGGTATAGTTTCATTCAGTTGCAAATAGAATGATGTGACATAAGGTTGTCTTAATAGCTGATTATCTAGTCAGTTATAAAATACTAGTATAACTGTTCCTGTGCATGGAATTGTTTTATGCACATAAGGTTTCATTCAGGAAAGATTTACGAGTATCTGTGGTAATTGCAAAGTACAGCCACCAGGTGACGCTTGATAATCAATAATATACATGTTCCCGGGTAACTGGATTTATAGAACTGAGGAACTTCAGGAGTTGCCCCAAATTACACTAAAATATAGAAGAAGATGGTGACAAAAATGAAGAAGGAAACCAGAGACACTGCATACTAATATTGATGACATTTTTAATCAACTGCATCTCTTGCTTTTACAATATCAGAATTTAAAAAAATTCTACTAATAGATCTGCCCTGAATGGTCTCAATGCATACTTGCTTTCTTCTCATAAAAAAGCAAGTAGGAACTCCCTGAAATTCAGGAAAACAATGTTTATAATAACTTTTGGCGGGGACTGAGGAAAGGAAAACTATTCTGAAAATAACCATCATGTAAACCAAATCCTAGTAGTCAAGACAAAACAGAGAAAAGTCGTAATAAATGTGCTGACAAATTAACAGGTAAAATAAAACTATGGAAATATGGTAATAGCTTGAACATATGAATTGTCTCTGAGGTTCATCCACACTCTTTGAAAGGTGCTTAAAAAGAAAGAACAAGAACTTTAAATATATAGAATCAGAGAACTCTGAGGATATCCTGTGTGTTGGCTTGTTGGTGATGAACCTGACAGGGAAGTGAAGCAGGACCCACACCCAATGGCAGTCCGTGCCTGTGTGTGGCCATGGCTGGGCTACCAAGGAAAGGCAGGGGCTGGTTCCTTACAGGGTGGCTTAATGGCAGGAGTTCACTGCCTACTGCATAGTTTTGTTTTATCCTAGAGAAATATGATCAGGTTTGAAGAAGGCAAGGTTAGTATCAAAGGCAATTTAGAAAGAACAGCCATATAAAAATGAAACTAAAATCCATGTCCAGGAATGTTTAGAACTCATAAAGATTAAATATAAAATGAAAGAAATCAAATTTAGAATTTCTGTGTCCATTGATGTTGCCTTCACTCTTGCTTAGTGAGTTCAACATTGGACATCAGAAGTGTGTCTAGGCTGGAACATTTTAGCAGAAAACTTTCTAAGACTCATGTTTAATCTTTTTTTTTTTTAAAAAAAAAAGAAGGAAGTAGGTAGGAGAGAGGATCATTGACAGATGCCCTGGTCTTGAAACATACCGCAGGTTCCATACATCCCATAAAGATAGAAGTTTGAAAAGGCTTTTTTTTATTTTTGTCAAAATTTCACTTTATTATAATCAAAATAACAGGTCTTTTTATTCTTCCCTCAAAATGTTTACAGAGGATCATAACTAATTTTCCATAAGAATAAACTAGAAGACCCTTAACCTTGATGGGATCTGTTTTTCCTCAGAGCTGTTTCTTCAGGTGGTCAGCCTAACATACTGGGAATAGGAGCCACGATAGCTCCTCCCATCATCAATAGTGAGTCACAATATGCTCCTTCCCCCATCAATAGAAATAGTTAGGATAAACACATGGAGAAAAGTAATATAGAACAGCTAAATTTATACGCCCGGCTAGTGTGGCTCAGTGGAGCATTGACTCATGAACCAGGATGTCACAGTTTGATTCTCCGTCAGGGCACATGCCCAGGCTGGGACTCAATCCCCAGTAGGAGGCATGCAGGAGGCAGTCGATTCTCTCTCATCATTGTTTTTTCTATCTATTTCTCCCTCTCCCTTTCTGAAATCAATTTTTTTAAAAAAATATTAAATACTGAGAATAAAGGGCTTTAAATGCATTATCTCTTATTCTCTCAATAACCCTATGAAACAGATGCTATTTGAGCCCCATTGTACAGATGAGGAAATCAAGAGTTAGGAAAGTGACTATAATAATGTGTTGGAAATCACGCACCTAGTAACTGGCAGAGCTAATTTTTGAACCCAAGTTTGGATGAATCTAGTGCCTGAGATTTTAACCATTATGCTTTCAGTGGCCACATATGCGAGAGCCAAGGATAATTAGTCACTTACTTGTTGACAAATATTTACCCTAATGCTGAGACATTTTATATTTTAAGTCTGTTTTTTAAGAGTAGCATGATATAAAATGAATGACATCCTCTAAGGCAAACTAGACAAGTAGATCAGAAATCAGATGAAATTTCTTACTATGGACTATTAGGTCATACATGAGCTAGCCCCTTACATCCTTTCATGCATTCCTCACTCTCTCCTTAGTCTGTACACTCCTGCCATCCCAAATATTTATCCATTCCTTGAATACCTAGCTCATTCATCAAGACTTTTGAATTTGTCTATGTTGACTGGATCTCTTTTCCTAGGTCTTCATTTGCATAGCACTTCTCAGCCTCCTGGTCTTAGCTTTAAACACCTCCTCCGCCTAGAAGCCTTCCAAGATTACCTACCTGTCTGGAGCAGGCTCCCTTCACTTACTCTATTTCATTACCCTGTGCCTTTCCTTTCTTGCACTTAGCACATGATGAAATTATCTTGTATACTTTTGTAGTATACATTCTTACCTTGGTATTTATTTCGAAACCCCAGCACAGTTTCTGATATATTTTATGTGTAATCAATGTTTGTGCATATTTATCAACATTTATAAATAATTGAGCAAAGTACTAAAAAGTTAATTTGGTCATGAACTATGAGAAATTTAGGTGTGAACAGCTATTAGTGAACCACGGTAAACTTCTGAGAAAAGGAGCAAGAGAATTAAGATGACACTTCAGGAAGAGTTTCATTTTTTAGTGGGATAGGTGAAAAAGTGAGAGACTATGAGAATGGTAATCTGGTAAAATAATTAAATTCCAGTAAGGGAGATAGTCTTTGATTATTAGAAAATTTCCAGCCCTGGCCAGGTAGCTCAGTAGGTTAGAGCATCCTGCCGAAATGCCAAAGTTTCCAGTTCGATCCCCCATCAGGGCACATACACTGAGTGGTCAGATTATCATGACCAGCCAGATTATTATGACCACCTAATCAGTACAATGAAGTGAATTAGTTATGCAAATAATAATAAGAAGAAGAAGAAGAACACTTTGAGAGTATTTGCTTAGGAAGTTTTCAATATTCAGTATTTTTGGAAGTGTCAATGAAGTACTGATGAGGTGGTCATAATAATCTGGCCAATCGTAATAATCTGGCCACTCAGTGTATAAGAATCAACCAATGAATGCATAAATAGGTGGAACAACAAATCTCTCGCCCTCTCCCTCTCTCTCTCCCTCTTCCTTTCTCTCCCCCCGCCTCTCTCTTTCACACACACACACACACACACACACACACACACCTCAATAAAAATTTAAACAATAAATTTCTAGCAAAAATCTTCGTATTCTTCAAATTCTGAATGCTACTTTTTCATTATGGTCTTAAGGGATTTTTTTTTTGCTCCTTCCTTTGCAAAGTTGCATATTCCTCATTATTAAGATAACGGAACCATTCCATTTTCAGAAGCTATTTGATTAGATTATTGATTCTGTGATGCTAGGATGGCAGCCCTTGTTTCTATAAAATTACAGTCAGAGCAGCTGAGTCCTCCTGACACCACACACATGTGCTCTTCAGCACGTAACTGAGTTTTCTTCATCCACAGAGCACTGTCTCCATATTAAATATGGCTCTGTAATAACATCATTGCCAAAGGAAAGCATATATTTGGGATAGTTTGCCTTAATAATTCTCCAAATTAGACATCAATCTTATATAATATATTTTGAAAATTATCTTTAATCATATTTAAGGACTGGAGCTTTAAAGGTTAGCTAGCTTTATCATGCTTCTGTAACTCTTCGCTGACTACTAAAAATAATATTCTGGTTTTGAAGCTATAAGCATAAAGAGTACAGGGGAGAGATAATTAACATATTTTTGAAGGTAAGTATAATGCCATGGTTGAAATTCAATCACACTATCATAATTATAGATATAAGGTAAGCAGTGATGTAGTTGGATCAGTGCCAAATACTTGAAAATAATTTCAGTTGACAGTCAATCTCCGAACCTTTGCATTTATAAATTATATGGATATTGAGCTTGGATACTTTAGATTGGATTGAAAAATCAGATTGCTTTTCAGTTTGTCACAGTTATAATGGTAACTGAATATTATGCCGGTTACTCAGACCAGTGTGTAATGGAAAAGGAAACCTCTCATTTCCTCATCTAAAGGCCATGGCCCAGCACTTGGGTGAAGATATTTGGTAGCTGAAATAAAATCTTAGATTGAAAACTTTAACCCAACCACAGTAATTCAACTTCTTAAGGGCTAAGATTTTTAAGCCTATTGGGCTAATTTGGGAAGCAGAAAAGCTAACTAGTTCCATGGAATTATAAAACTAACTGAGGGAGAAAACAATGATAACAGACAAATTGAGCTAACATGACTCTACTTGATGTGTGTCTGTGTGTTTTTAATTTGGTAGATATTTTGCTAGATGATGCTGGTGATGCAAGCGGACATAAAGATGGACGCAGTGTGAAAATTATAGTCTCCATAAGCAAGGGCTATGGTCATGCAAAGGTATTTCTTTAATCTTAAATTCTTTATTTCTAAAGGCTGAGAATGACCATGAATCAATTGTATTTTGTATTTGAATATTGGTTCTGATTAACATATTATTAGCAGTGTTTGTCTTGGCATTACCTTAATATGTTATAGAAGCAGAAAAATTAGGGACTGGAAAAAAATGACACCATCATATAGGTAAACCTGTGTCTCAGTATGTCATGTCCACTCACTGAATCCTCACTGATTGTCAGCGATCCTTATTTCTAAAACTTAAAAAAAAGTTGCCTTCTTTGTCATAAACATTCATCTAAAATATCCAACAGATTTCACTTGTAGAATACAGGTGATCTTTATGATGTTCAGTAACATATTGCTACAGCTGTCAGTTTGACCTTTGTGCAATGAGACTATCTATATTTATAAAACCCTAAGTGACTGGTCGACCTTTTGCCTGGTCAACCATTTGACCAGTAGCTATTATGCACACTGACCACCAGGGGGCAGACGCTCAATGCAGGAGCTGCCCCCTGGTGGAGAGTATGCTCCTACAGCAGGAGTGCCGCTCAGTGAGCTTAACAAGTGGCAGCGGCAGCAGGAGCAGTGGGGCCAGGATGAGCAGAAGGGCCGTCCCCCACCCGGGGTCAGCCTCCGCCCCAGCCACCTGCCACTTTGTGTACTACTACATCCCTTAGGGGATGTCAGACTGCCGGTTTTGGCCCAATCTTCGGCTGGTGAGAGGGCACAGGCCAGGCTGAGGGACCCCACCAGTGCACAAATCTGTGCATCGGGCCTCTAGTAAGCTAGATAAATATCCTAAACACTGGAAAGACATATTCTACTGAACTCAGTATGATAAGTTCTATTTATACTCCTTGTATGTATCATTTTGAAGCAAGGCCTTAGCTGATTAGGCAAATATTTTAATTTTTCTGGAATCAAATATTGCCTTCAAATTGACAATGTCATTCTGACTCTAGCCCTTTCTTAAAACTAAAAATAATATTTCAAGCTGAAAATGTATTTGAGTAACCAAGAAAACAAATTTGTAAGAATCTAATTCTTTTCAATCAAACCGTAAAACAAAAAGTGCTTCAGAATTTTTAAATAATGGAACTATTTAAATTTTAAATAATGGAACTATTTAAATGGTGAGAATTTTTATACTGAGCAAACATCCCAAGAATAAACTTTCTGCTTTAGCTGCAGATTTTGGCCTGATTTCCTGAAGTGGGTCTTACAGTGAAGGACTATAATAATTTCAGTGAATTTTAAACTACCTCTAAGTTAAAAGCAGCTGCTTATAAAGCACTAGAGGCCCGGTGCATGAAAATTCGTGCACTCAGGGGGTCCCCCAACCTGGCCTGTGCCCTCTCGCAGTTCAGGACCCCTCAGGGGATGTCCACCGGCCAGCTTAAGCTGGCATTGAGACATCCCTCTGACAGCCCAGGAGCTTTTGGGGGATATCCAACAGTAGCTTAGGCCCACTCCCCACGGCCTCCTCTGTAGAAGGTGCAGCACCAGGACCAGGACCGCAAGTCCCCTCTCCCACCATCTCTGCAGAAGGGGGGGTGCCGGGACTGCCTTGGCTTGCCTGGTGGTGCAGGCTCGCTGGCCTCGCCCCCACCCCCACCACCTGCTGGTTGTTCAGACAGGTCGTTCTGGAAGGTCGTTCAACCATCTGGTCTAATTAGCATGTTAACTCTTGGTTGTATAGGATTGTATCCGTGTCCATTTTGACTGGGTTACAATAACACTGGAAAACAAGTTTTCTTTTTCAAAAGAATTCTAAAAGACCGTGTCTTTGAAAATTGAAAGTAGTTCTCTTAGTCTTCTTGGAGTGCTGTAACAAAATACCATAGATTGGGTGACTTCAACAGCTGAATTTACTTTCTCACAGTTCTGCAGTCCAAAATGAAGGTGCTGGTTGATTTGATTCCTGATGAGGGCTCACTCTTCAACTTGTACACCACCACCTTTTCACAGTGTCCTCACATGGCCTTTCCTCAGTGTGTGTAGTGGAGGAGAGAGATCTCTCTCTTCCCCTATTTATAAAACCACTACTTCCACCATGAAAGGCCTACTTCAATTGCCTAATCTAACTCTAATTACCTACTAAAGTTTCTATTTCCAAATACTACCACATTGGGGATTATGGCTTTAACATGAATTTTTGGGCTGTATGGAGAATACCAACATTTAATCCATGGTAGTAATAATAAAAAAAGAGATCACAGTGGTTTTGCTGTGAATTTATCAACTTTTTATGTTAAAGGTATTGGCTTCTTAATCAGTTTATATCTAAATAATGGTGATAATCACCCTCATAGAGTTAAATGTTACTGCTGAAGAAATTGGAGCTCTGAGCTAAGTGACTCACCTGTGGTCATATTTATTAATTTTGTGGTAGATGTTGTTTGTTGTAGAATCCATGTCTTCTAATACCTGACTTAGTTATTATTAGACCACATCTTAGGGAGTATGCAGTTGGTGACTAGACCCAAGATTGTAATCTATATGCCTTCTAATTCTATCTACTGGTGTCATGATCACTATTTCACATAACCATTTGTCATGAAAGAGGCTCCAGTTAGGCTATAAACTTTGAATTGCTTACTTTTCCAATATATGTAGAAATTCCTCAAAATCCCATCCCACCAAAATGATAAATTTGGGACCATTGTTTATATTGTAAAGGGATTCTTTGCTTGCTAAAATGAGTCCTGTACATACCCTGCAAGTCCTTTGAAATCATGACTACTCTGATAAATTCAAAATGGGACCTGTTTTGTTAGTATATGAATGCAATACTACCATGGAAAAATTATTTTTAAAACTGGATTACATTTTAAAGATAATCTAAGTGAATAACTTTAAAAAAAGCTTAACAAAGATAAAATCACAAAAATAGTAAGATGAAGTTCTAGGACTCATATGATATAGTTCTATTCCATCTCTATCACCATTTCCTTCCTACCAAGCTGCTTCTCTCCAGGAATGCACCCTCTGCATTAAAACGGAAGACTATTCTCTCCTGGCCCTTTCCCTTCTACTGAACAGGTCATGAATCCGTTTTCCTTGACCATATCGTTTCATCTAATCTCTTAATTGTTTTTGTTGCTATTGCTGTTTCTTTCTTTCTTTGGTTGGTTGCTTAGTTTGTTGGGGTGTATTTTATTTTACATAATCCACTGTGTGTATCTGTTATTATAAAACCCATAGGCTTAATAAGTATATTAGTCTTAATCATCACTACATCCATACATTTAGTAGCAAATGTAGTGATAAGACAAGGCACACAGGTGGGTTTTTATCTTGTTTTATTTTTGTCTTATGTAGG
>NW_006287951.1:169613-180370 GCF_000327345.1 Myotis davidii | reverse complement strand
TGATGCCAAAACCAGAAGAGGACACTAAACCTAATTCAGCAGCTCATTAATGGGATCATTCATCATGATCAAGGGGTGCTTATCCCTGGGATCCAAGAATAGTTCAACATATGAAAATCAATCATGTGATGCAACATATTAACAAAGTGAAAGAAAGGAATCACATGGTCATTTTAAAAGATGTAGAAAAAGCATTTGACAAAATTCAATACGGTAAAAACTCTTACTATATTAGGCATCTAAGGAACACATCTCAACAAAATGAAGGCCATATATGACAAGTTCACAGCTAACATCATACTCAGAGATGAAAGGTTGAGTTTTTTTCTCTGAAATCAGGAACAAAACAAGGGTGCCCATTCTCACCACTACTATTCAACAAAGTACTGGAAGTCATAGCTAGAGCAATTAAGCAAGATAAAGAAATAAAAGTTATCAAAATTAGAAAAGAAGTAAAGTTTTCTCTATTTGCAGATGACATGATTTTATAGAGAAAGAATCCTAAAGACTCAACTGAAAAATTGTTAGATCTAATCAATGCTAAATTTGCCAGCTACAAAGCTAACATGCAAAAATCTGTTGCATTTCTATACACTAACAATGAATTTTTCTGAAAAAGAAATAGACATCAATTTGATTTATAACAGCATCAAAAACAATAAAATACTCTATGCTTTACACCTGAAACAATGTAAATTTATGCTTAAACTAAATATTTAAAATTAACTGAAGGTGGATTAAAGACTTAAATGTAAGACCTAAAACCATGAAACTCCTAGAAGAAACATAGGCATAAAGCTTCATGACATGGGTCTTGGTAATGATTTTTGGGGTATGATATTTAAAGCATAAGCAATAAAGTAAAAAATAAATAAGTAGGACTACATCAAACTAAAAAGCTTCTGCACAACAGAAGAACATCAACAAAGTGAAAAGATAACCTATGGAATAGAAAAAAAGTTTGCAAACTATATATCTAATAAGGGGTTAATGTTCAAAATAGATAAAGAACTCAATAGCAAAAAACACAATTAAAAACAAACAAATGATCCAAAGGAGATATAGAAAAAACCAACAGGTATATAAAAAGATGCTCAATATCACTGGTCATTAGGGAAATGAAAATTAGAACCACAGTGTGGTGTCACCTCATGCCTGTTAGCCTGGCCATCATCAAAAAGATAAGAAATCACAGATGCTGGCATGGGAGTGGATAAAAGGGAGCCCTTTTGTGCACTTTGATGGGATTGTAAATTAGCACAGCCAGTGTGGAAAACAGTAGAGAGGATCCTCAAAAAATCAAAAAAGAACTACCATGTGATCTAGCAGTTTCACCTCTGGTATTATATTCAAAGGAAACAAAAATACTAACTCAAAAAGATATCTGCATCCCCACAATCATGGCAACATTATTTACAGTAGCCAAAACATAGAAACAACCTAAGAGTCCGTTGATAGATGAAAGGATCAAGAAGTTGTGAGATTATACACACACACACACACACACACACACACACTAGTGGTCCGGTGCATGAAATTCGTGCACATTAAAAGAGAATTATGAGAAGAAATATTTTAATACTGCTATTTGTCCTTTCTCTATAATAGAAGTATCAAAGATGAAAGAAAATTAGTAAAATGTATATAAAATCTCCCTCCCATCAGAGTCTGGGGTGCGCCATGGGACCTAGAGTCAAGACCCCACCCACCACCCTCACATGCTTGGAAAATGCCGGAGACCTAGACCCAGCCGGCCCCACCCCCATCAAGCCCCTCCGGGTGGGGGCGCGCAGCCTCAGGTCCTTCAGCCCAGTGCCAAAGCGGGGGGTGCGGCCTGAGGTCCCCTGTTAAGCCCTGCCAGGCGAGGGGTGTGGCCTTAGGTCCCCATCAAGCCCCACTGGACAGGGGGCACAGCCTGAGGTCCCCTGTCAACCTGCTGGGTCAGGGGCACAGCCTGAGGTCTCCTGGTCTGGCTCTGGGGCAGGGGGCTCAGTCTGAGGTCTTCTGGCCCAAAGCTGGGGTTGGGGGGCGTGACCTTAGGTCCCCTGTCAAGCCCATCCCTCCCCACCCCACCCCTGCCCAGTAGCGTGATACCAGTGCTGAACAGGGACACACGCATGAGCACGCAGGCAGCGTGACATTAGTGGGGGCGGAAGTCCCTGCCCCTGACCCTGACCACAGTCTGGTTGTGACTGGGACACAGTAATGGACAAACTAGATACATACACACACACACACACACACACACACACCTTTGTTCAAAATTGTTTTATATTTATTTTTCAAGGAGAACAAAGATATCAAAAGGCAGGATGAGATCTATTAAAGTTAAATTAATATAATACATGTATTCCAAATATTTCCTTGGAGCTCAGCACTGTTCAAATTATGGTTGAATCACCTATACTCATTACAACTGGAGAGCATGGGACCTGAGGCTTGGAACCAGAATATTGGACTCTTCTCTAAGAAGCAAGAAGAACACAGTTGTTTGCTGGTTCCTGTCAACATTGTTCAATGCCAACTGTGAATTTTAGGTCTCCTCATATCTTTATTTAAAAGCCTTTTAACAGAATGTTTTTTTCTTTTTAACCAAAATGATAAAAGGATTGACATTTCTTAGTCATCCTCAGTGTGCTTTTGGTATTCCCTCAATGTTGAGGTGACAAAATTCTTTAAAACCTTGCTTCCTTTAAGAGAAAACAAATGGGTAGGAAATAGACTACATTTATTACAGGAAACCAAAGCATTTTGATGAAGTGGGATATCACTTAAAATCAAGTTTTAAATCAGATTTATTTGGGCTTCATTAGGATGTAGTTTTATTATGCTAACAAGTTAGGTTAATTAATATTCATGATAAAATTTGCCTTAACCCCAAGGCCTCTGTTATATATAGGTGCTTTTTATCTCAGTTTTAAAAATGTTTAGAGCTTGGAGCTATTCTTATCAACATTGTATGTGTTCTTAATTTTTTTTAATCTAATATTCCCAACATTCTTATTTTCTACTATTTCATAATAGAATATTTTATGCCATTATCAGGTCAGTTTAATTTTTTTATTACAAAGTAATGAAAAGTAAAGCATTGCCAAGAGTGTTCAAATACAGCTAATGATTCTCAGAAACAGTAAAAGGAAAAGCAACAACAACAAAAACCATGGACAAATCATGTGGTGCTCAGCACCAAGAAAGTACAAAATACAAACTAACAAATGTTGTTGTTTTTCACGTTATTTTTGTAAGATGAGAATGAGCTATTAGTAACGCTGGATACAAAATTGTTGCCAGAGAATTTGGTCAATTCAGCTAATTGTGAGAGAATCTACACTGGTGTTTTGTTTTCTATTTTGTTTTGTTTTGTCTTTATGGGAGTGGTAAATGAGACTAGTAATAAAGGACTAGGGATGAGAAAGTGAGGTTGTGTGAGGGATAGCTGCTAACAGTGTCGATTTATTAAGTGAAGTGTGAATGAGGCGTAAAATAATAAATCCTTTCCCTGAAAAATGGAGCTTTGTAATTGCGGATGTACTTTATACTGGACTCAGCACTGAAGAGAGGAAGCCAAAAAGCACTTACTGATTCCAAAATAGTGAACAATAAACCATCAAAAGAAAAAAAAATCTTTTCGTGCTTTGGTACATCTGTATTTTACATTAGGTCCCTCTTCTCACTCTTCAAGCCTTTCTTCATGCTGCCAGTAGGAATATTTTGATCGAGAGCAGTACATATAAGCAATTATCCTTGGTGACATTTGATATAGTGGGCCCAGAAACCTAGAGATGGGTTTAGGAAAGACTATGTGGCCATCTGAAGCCACCTGGGGTGTTAGGTAGGGCAAGATTAGACAACTGGACTTGGCAGATTCATTTTTACTAATAGTGTGCCTAGAATCAAAAACAAACAAAGCAATGATCAACAGTTTTATGTAACTGCTGTTTTCTGTGTATATTTTCAAAGCATGGGATTTATCTCATCCTCAATGTCCATCTGGTAGATATAGCTGTTTTATACTGCCTGATTTGATCTTGGGCATGAGACTTTTAATGTTAATGAATCAGTACTTCAATATAATACTTTGCCCCCAGTTATGCTATGGTGAGAATCATGAAGTGATTTCCAAACGGTCTGAAAAGCTTTTAACTTATATGACAAAATTATTTGTGTGTGCTAATTTCTACTTGCCACTGGTCCATAGCTTTTTTAGATTCCCAGTGGGATCTTATAATCTACTACCCTTCTCAAGATGAGAGCGAACCATAATAAAATTTAATGGCCTGCCTTTTCCAAAAATCACCCAGTGATTTCTTAATTACCAAATTCAATGCCCATTGTTCTCTCTCTCTCTCTCTCCTTTCCTTATGTATAGCAAATTGCTATAGTTCACCTCTCCTTTCTAGAAATTCCTCTGATTTTCCTTTTTTCCTTGTTTCCTTCCTACTTAGAAGGCTCCTTCTTTGTCTCTTTCACTGACTACTCTTCCTTTACCTACTGGTAAGTAAAAATATTCCCATATATACTGTTCTCTCTCACATCTGTCCTCATCTAGGTGACTCCGTTGGTTTCAACTTGTGTTGACTCCATTTTTAACCATGTCCATTCTCTTTCTATTATATTACAAATATGTTAATATTAGAATACTAAATATACACATTTAGAAATGCCAACCTCAACTCTGAAAAAAATATCATAAATCCATCTTCTTCCATCCATCTCTACTACGACTGCCCTCCCACCCAAATTAACACCCTCTATCACTTGGACTATTCTAGTTGCTTCTCACTGCCCTATTCGCAACTTAAGTTTACTTTCCCTTCTCTCTCTTCCTATCTTTATCCTTTCACCTCATGGAAAATAACATGTTTTTTCATAATTAAAATCTGACCACATTAAAATTCTGCAATTTTTTCTCATTACTTTCTGCACTAGATCAAAAATCTTGCCACACTTCTCTACAAGTCCCATAGTGTGTTTTGGCTTCAACAAATTCAGTATTCTTTTGACTGGTTTATTTTTCTCCTTTACAATATACTTAATACATTTTGAAATTATAATTTTGACCACAGTACTCAGATTTACAAAAACATTCAATGTCTTATCATTGCCAATTTGAAGATTCCAGTAACCTCACTAATCATTCAAGATTGTGCACCTTCCTTTCTAATTTATTTACCATTATTTACATACAACACGTTTACAACTAGTTTTTTCCTACATGGGTATCATATTTTTGTGTTTCTGTCTTTAATTGTTCTTCTCCGTATATTTTGAAAATTCTTCTATTTTTAAGATCAAAACATTACTCAATATTATAAATAAAGGATTAATAGCA
The DNA here is from genome assembly GCF_000327345.1 of Myotis davidii. Lineage (NCBI taxonomy): Eukaryota > Metazoa > Chordata > Mammalia > Chiroptera > Vespertilionidae > Myotis > Myotis davidii. The sequence goes on along the minus strand of NW_006287951.1, from coordinate 175,038 downwards.
GTAATCCTGCCACCAAAAAGTCTTTTCCAGCAGCTACAAGTGATCCATTTTAGATAAAAACTCTCAGCCAAGTGGGAATAGAAGGATCATACCTCAACATAATGAAGGCCATATAACAAACCTACAGCCAACATCATACTCAATGGGCAAAACTTAAATCCATTTCCCCTAAGAACAAGAGCAAGACAGAGATATTTGCTTTCACTACTCTTATTCATCATAGTACTGGAAGTCCTAGCCACAGCTATCAGACAAGAAGAGAACATAAAAGGCATCCAAATTGGAAAGGAGGATGTAATACTCTCATTATTTGCAGATGACATGATATTGTACATAGAAAACCCTAAAGACTCTACCAAAAAACTACTAGATTTAACAAGTGAATTTGGCAATGTAGCAGGATACAAAATCAACACGCAAAAAATCAATGGCTTTTTTTATACACCAATAATGAATTCTCAGAAATGAAAACTAAAAAAAAAAAAATCCCATCTACCATTGTAACAAAAAAATTAAAATACCTAGCAATAAACTTAACCAAGGAGGTAAAAAAACCTGTACTTGGAAAACTACAGGACTTTGGAAAAAAAAGATAGATGATACAAACAAGTGGAAGTATATACCGTGTTCGTGGATTAAAGAATTAATATCATTAAAATGTTCATACTACCCAAAGCAATGTATAGATTCAATGTAATCCCTATTAAAACACCAATGGTATATTTCACAGATCTAGAACAGATACTCCAAAAATGTATATGAAACCAAAAAGGACCCCTAACAGCTGTAACAATCTTTAAAAAGAAGAACAAAGTGGGAGGGATCACAAACCAGATATCAAGTTATACTACAAAGCAACTATAATCAAAACAGCCTGGTACTGGCACAAGAACAGGCATATAGTTTGACAGGACAGAACAGAGAACCCAGAAATCAACCCAAGCCATTATGTTTAATTAGTATTTGACAAAGGAGGCAAGAGCATACAATGGAGTAAAGACGGTCTCTTCAATAAATGGTATTGAGAAAATTGGGCAGGTATATGCAAAAAATAAAATGAAACTAGATCACCAACTTACACCATACACAGAAATAAACTCAAAATGGAGTAGACTGCATATTTTATAAATAAATGACTCACTATAGCTAGATTATTGAAATAAACAAGGTAAATGAAATTCTCCAGACTATTCACCGGTTTAAACATCTTTTACTGCAATCTCTGATTTTAGCAATATGCTATGTGATTGGTTCAATATAAGGTAAATAGTATACTGGTTCTTTAATAAATTTTATATTTGAACTTGAATATATTAAGTGCCTCAAAAACCCAGGTTATTGTCATTTATCCCTTTCTACATTTAGTTTTAAAAGTGGTCTTACAGACAGAGTGAGTTGCCTCTGGGGTGAGCAGTTCCCATATTTACCTAGCTGCCAGAAATAGAGATCATGGAATTGTTTTTAACCCTGAGCAAGACTTACAAATTGAAAATGTCATTGTAAATATGCAAATATTATGGAAATGTTCTTACTGATTAGGATAATTCTAAGAAACCTAATTATGTTCCTGGCCTACCCATCTGTGAGAGCAGTCAATCAGTGAACTGGTTATCCTACTTAGATTAAAAGCTATTAGAAAGGAATAATGCCTGTAAAAGAACCAAGAAACTCAAGAAATGCCAAATGCTAATGTCCACAAACCCAGTGAAATATAATAAGTTTTGTCTTTATTTATAATTATAGCAGCTGCATGCAGGTTAGAAATAAGTAAATAAATAACCACAGTTTATCTGAATTTCAGGGCAACACTTTCAGATGTACCCCATTGAAATGAATTGGAATGAAAACATTTAGAGTATATGTGGAAATTTAAGGGTGCCATTTTGTAATCATACTTGTAATCATAAGGTTTGCTAAAATCCACTTTTATCATTGACATTTCAAAAACAAGGATAAAGACTCAATGTTTGTAGTTTATCCTAAGAACTCATATCAGGAACTCTCTTTTTGCTCTTCATTGGGGGAGAAGACAACTGGGAAATATGCTTTGGTGTTTACGGTTGTATATTTGTTTTGGGTATTTCATACTGGCTTTGTAGAATAAGTTTTTTATCAATAGACCAAGTTATGAGTGTTAATCAAAGATACAGGATGGAAGACAAAGTCTGCTATTCATAAAATATGAAATTCTCACCAGTGGTATAAAATACACCATTGATGTGTTTGTTTTCTTTATTTTTTATAAAGGAATTGCAACAGTATCTAGCTAGCCTGGCTGAACAGTGCAGTGCTGACAATAATGGTGTAGAGCTCCCAGTTGTAATAATTCTTGATAATCTCCATCATGTGGGCTCTTTGAGTGATATCTTCAATGGTTTCCTCAACTGCAAATACAACAAATGGTATGTTTATGAAATATTTTGAATGATGAAACATAAAAAAAATGTGATCAAATATGCTTTCTGTGTCTTTATACCTCTTAAGACTTATACAGGTGTCATTAATTTGAGAAGCCTTCATTAATATTACATATTTCTAAAAAAAATTCTCGATGTATTTCTTAGAAAATCTACTTATTCATTCAATAACTATGTCCCAGGCATGTTTATGGGAACATGATTTGCCTGATGATGTTAGCTTCAGCAAATAATCAGGAGGTCTGGGAGACTATGTCAGTGATAGAATGTTTGAGTCAGGAGAATGAAGAACAAGAATGAGTCTTTAGAGTTCTGCTTCATTCTTAGTCCATATCAACGTTTAAATTCAACCTTTCTATAGAAGCAAATTTAGTCCATTCAGATGTACCTCTCTCCATTAATGAGTGTAATTTTTAACTATTAAAGTGAAAGGAAAGGTTGAAATAGAGCATAAAAATATCTGAAAATCCACTTAAGACTCACTAGCATGGCTCTAAAAAAAGAGACATATAAGTGCAATAACATAAGCATTAGTTTTAATGGTGCAAGTATTCCAATTAATCTCTGCTAGAGTTTTTTTTTAATTTTTTAATATAGATATTATCTTTTAATATAGATATTGTCAGCATTTACTTATTAATACTGACACAAAGATACAAATTCTTTCATGCTATTAAGAACCTTTAAAATAACTGTGAAATAATAAAAGAGGGAAAATAAATGAATTTGATTATAAGCGTGAGAATCATAAGATGTTAGAGTGGAATGAGACCAGTGTGATTTTCCTGTCTAATCTTTTTATTTTATAGATGCATAAACTTAGGCTCAGAGAGGTGAAGGAGTTTTCAGGGTGAAATAGGTGGGTTTAGGAAATTTTAAAATTATGGAGTCCATGGAAAAAGGCGCAGGGCTACAGAGCTGCAAAAGGGTACACTTCCGTGAGACAAGGGAGCTGTGAGTGGCAGGAGGCATATTTCCATGAGATAAGGGAAGTTGGGAGCTGAAAAGGTACACATTTACAGAATAAAGGGAAGGAAGCCCCTCATTCAAAGAGGGAGGGTGAAAAGCCCAGGGGAAATAGGAGGATAATAAAGGAGAAGGAGGGAATTCAAGTACTTCACAGAGGCTTGAGCTCAGGAGTTGCTATAGTGACCAAATCAAAGGGGAATAGTGACCAATCAGGGGATATTGAGGCACAAAAACTGCAGCCTTTATAAACCCTGCAAAAAGGGACCCCGTAAGACCCTTACCCCCTCCCCATGTGGGAGTCTGTGCTATGGGAGTCTGTGCTGTGGGACTTTTTCCCTCTCCCCACATGGGAGTCTGTGCTTGTTGCTCAATAAATCCCCACCTTTGCTATACCATCCTCCGTCCATGGTTTCATTCTTCAACTCCAATGGACAAAGAGCTCTTGGGAAGCCATCCTGCCCAGGGGAACACTTTGCATTTCCAGTCCAAATTTCCTGTTTCAGAGGGAAAATGCTTTGCCCAGAATTCGAGAGCTGAACTTACAACACCAAATCCTAATTTCCAGTTCAATAATCTTTGTCGTTTTGCAACCGAACATTACAAAATTACCCTTTTAAAGTCTAATTATATATGGAACAATCACATTTATCTAAATTGTTTTCTAAGACAATTTAATATATTAATCTATTTTACCGTCAGTACATCTGCATATTCTACTCTCTTTTCCCCCCAGTCCATATATTATTGGAACAATGAATCAGGGAGTTTCTTCATCACCAAATCTAGAGCTGCATCACAATTTCAGGTAAAGATAAATTGAATGCTTGCTTTGTTTTTTGGTTTTTGGAGGGGTTTTTTTCCTTGTCTCTCTTTGTTTTTGTGGTTGTTTTCCATTTGTGCATTGACAGACCCTGCCTGTGGTGATCTGTGGTGTGAAAATAATTCTCACTTTGTATGACAATCTTTCTCAAGCAGACTTTGTAGGATCCTCAACCTGTAATCAGAAGTGTTTCTTTAAAAAAAAGAAAAGAAAAGAAATGTTTTTCCTGCTCACTTTGTCACTAGCTGAAGCAGAGCACTTTTCCTGTGTGAGGAATGTGAAGAGAGTTCCTGTTTTAGGACTTGTGATTCTCCGGCAGAAGAGTGCTCCGTGTGGATCCTCCCACTCAGTTCTGAGGCACGGGAGCTTCTCTTTATCTCAAAAAGAAGAGTTAGTTACATAATAGCTCTAATGCTAATAGACCTCTTCACCCCTTTGATTATTAAAATGTGGCCACCAATTGACAAAGGAACTCTATATTGGAAAGATAATTATTATGGATTTAAAATTTAATAATGTAAAGATTTCTGATTTTCTTTTCTTTTATTCTTTTTATAGGTGGGTACTATGTGCAAACCACACTGAACCAGTGAAAGGCTTCTTAGGCAGATATCTTCGAAGGAAACTAATAGAGATAGAAATTGAAAGGAACATCCGCAATAATGACCTAGTCAAAATTATAGATTGGATCCCTAAAACATGGCATCATCTCAACAGTTTTTTGGAAACACATAGTTCTTCTGATGTTACCATTGGTGAGTTGCAAAATTGCAATATGCCATTTGCTAGGAACTAAGAGTACATGGTGAAGATGACCAGATTGGATGGTAGAAAATAACAAGTGAAGCTTATGTGTTTCAAGCTTCCAAAGATTTGTTTCATTTCTTTCATGCTGAAAGTTTGCCTTCTTCTAAGTTTTGGATCTCCAATTTGTCTGACAATTGTGGTTTACTAAGATATTACTGAAATCAAATAAGTTTAAAATAGATATTCTAAAAATCAGATAACCATCTATAATAATAAAAGCATAATATGCTAATTAGACTGGACAGCCAAACGACCTTCTGGACATTCTTCCAGATGAAGCCACCAAGGTGGGAGCCAAGGCAGAGGGGGTTAGGGACAATCAGGCAGTCAGGTAAGCAGTTAGGGGTGATTAAGCAAGCAGGCGAGTGGTTGGGGACGATCAGGCAGAGGTAGTTAGGGATGATCAGGTGGG
>NW_006287951.1:168389-169088 GCF_000327345.1 Myotis davidii | reverse complement strand
CAAAATAGTTCAGCCACTCTGGAAAATAGTATGACAGCTTTCTCTAAAGTTAAGCATACATTTTTCATATGACCCAACAACTTATTTCTGGGTATTTTTCCTGGATAAATGAAATATATTGTTCACACAAAAATCTACACATGTTTGTATCAGCATTATTCAACATCACCAAAACTGACAACAACTCAAATGTCCTTTAGTGGGTAAGTGGTTAAACAAATTGTGGTATATCCATGCAAAGAAATACTACTAAAAAAATCATTAATTTAAAAGCAAAAACATTCATTTCTCTGGGTTTTTAGTTAAGCATACATTTTTCATATGACCCAACAACTTATTTCTGGGTATTTTTCCTGGACAAATGAAATATATTGTTCACACAAAAATATACACATGTTTGTATCAGCATTATTCAACATCACCAACACTGACAACAACTCAAATGTCCCTTAGTGGGTACGTGGTTAAACAAACTGTGGTATATCCATGCAAAGAAATACTACTAAATAATCATTAATTTAAAAGCAAAAGCATTCATTTCTCTGGGTATTTATGGAGAAAACTAAAGACATGAACAATATAAATATAATGGTAAACTTTTAAAGAGCAGCTAGTATATAATACTTTTGCCTGTTCTGAGAATAAATATTTAGGAGGAAGAGAAAGCACAATTATTTCAACAACTACACTTTAAGGCCA
>NW_006287951.1:163433-168023 GCF_000327345.1 Myotis davidii | reverse complement strand
TTTTTTCTTTCATTTTACTTCCTTCGATCTTCATGTCCTCCTCACCTAACCAGCATGGCATGGCAGTATTTACAACTACCATGATGGTTCTGATGTACATGACACATATTATGGGGATGTTCTCACTCCTCAGATCCTAGAGAATGCGGTCAATTGATTCTACTCCAGATTGAAATAACCTAATTTTATAATTTTAAGGAAATGAGCTAATATAAACCAGAAAGTGGCTCTAATAAAGTAAAATAAAAAGTATACCTAAAATTTTAATTCTTCAGATGTAAAATATCACTTCTCAGGATTCCTCTAAAAATATGCTGCCTAAGATGTAAGTTGGGTCTCTCACTTTCCATCATTTATACCCAAAAATATGTTTATGAAAATTTACCTATAATATTCTAGAAGTAATCATTTTAAAACTTACTATTTAAATGAGTTGTTTGTTCTCTAGCTACTTTGAGTATTAATGAGCTACTACCCATGTTTTGACATCTGAAATGCTTCTTGTTTATGTGTTTGCTAAGACATAGAAAAAAAAAATAAGCTTTTCAATAATTCAAAAACCTTAAAACAGAGTGCTTAGATCTCATTTCTCTAAAGTGCATGTATTTTTTAAATATTTAAATCAATGTTATTTATAAAACACTGTCCTGAGAATTATAATTCTAGAAAGCTCCCATTTGGAGAAAAGTAATACCAGCTTCCCAACTAAAATAGAAAGATATTTCAAAATTATTTTTGTAAAAGGGATAAAAATATTCAAGTGTCTTGCTGTGGTTGTGGATGTTCAACAGTAGGTCAGTGTGAATGCTGAATCCACTGTGATGAAAGGAGTTTGGGAGAAAAGTCCAGCACATGGGAGAGATGAAAAAGGAAAACCCTGTGGTGGTAGACAGTTCTGTTCGCTGCTGAAGGCTGTTCTAAGCCCGAAGCCCACTGGCAGATGGTGCTCCTCAGTGGTCCATACATGTCTTCTGGAGGAGCGGGAAGGAAAGGGATGTCATGGACCCTTTCCTTAGAACTCACTACTGCAGCAAAGAGCCTTGAGCAAGAGGTGGGAAAACTAAGCCTGCTTGCAAAGATGAAACTCGGAGTTGAGAGGAATAGAAAAATATCTTTTTAAATGAAGGCTGATGCTTTGGTGAAGAACCATATGGGGAGTTCTCTCTGCCAAATGTTCTAGTTGGAAAAACATCAGTGATGCAGAGGATCCTGGTTTTTATTCTGGTGATCCTATGTTTCTTGAAATGTCAACAATGAGTTCTTTTCATTCTGAATATTTAAATTTGTCTTTATTTTTCAATTATTTTTAAATCTGTTAAATTCTAAAATACAAAATCAGGCTTGTTTACCTTTATATTGGTAAACTCCTATTTTGCTGCCCTAAATGATTATTTTATTTTTTTAAAATATATTTTTATTGATTTTTTACAGAGAGGAAGGGAGAGGGATAGAGAGTTAGAAACATTGATGAGAGAGAAACATCGACCAGCTGCCTCCTGCACACCTCCCGCTGGGGATGTGCCCGCAACCAAGGTACATGCCCTTGACCGGAATCAAACCTCGGACCTTTCAGTCCGCAGGCCAGCGCTCTATCCACCGAACCAAACCGGTCTTGGCTAAATGATTATTTTAAAGGTTGGCATTAGTTGATCCTAGACTTTCATAACATTTTTATAACATTTGCTTTCCAAGAATTACACATTTTTCTTCAATTAGCTTAAGTTATATAGCAACCTATATTTATATCCTCTGTAAAGTAAGTTTTTAACTAAAAGAACAACTGCTCCATAACAAGAGAACTATTTTTTTAAAAAAATCTAATGATTGCTACCACCACCATCATATCCTAAGGAAACATGCAGATACCAGAACCTTGGTTCCTTTTTTTTTTTTTAGACAAGGCTGCCACACTGCATACGTCTTGTCCAGGAGAAACCCAAAAGGCAATTCCAATGTTTCATTGTTTACCATATTGTTTTGTCTTATTGAACCACAACAAGTCACACAGAACACCCCATAGTATGCCATCTTGGACCAAATATACACCTGGTAACCAGGATTGACCTCAAGAAAGCACATCACGGGGAGATTGGAAGGAAATTAGAGAACAGGTGTACCCACATTACTGCTCTATAATTGCAACTTTTCTCTCTCTCCCCACGTGGCCTTACATATTTTTACAGCCTCCTCAGTGTGCCCTGCCAAGTAGGGTTTTTAACATCTCGAATTCATCTTCTCTCTTCTCAAACCTCCAGTGGCAGTACTTTAGCCAGGTTTTATCACCGTTTTATTATTGACTATTCCCTCCATATGTGTCCTCACAAAGATGATGCTTTTGTTTTCCATTTTGTTTTCCTTTTTTACTAGTGACCTCATAAGTAAACATCTAAAAAGAGTTTTTACAGGAAACAACAAGATTATTAGATGAAGTTAATCTAAAGAAAATGGTTATCAGAGAAAGTATTCTTTTTTAATATTTTTATTGATTTCAGAGAGGAAGGGAGAGGGAGAGAGAGAAATAGAAACATCAATGATGAGAGAGAATCACCGATTGGCTGCCTCCTGCACACCTCCTATTGGGGATCAAGCCCACAATCTAAGCATGTGCCCTTGATCGGAATCGAACCTGGGACCCTTCAGTCCAAAGGCCGACACTCTATCCACTGAGCCAAACCAGCTAATCAGAGAAAAAGTATTCTTATTCTCTCAGTAACATTGAGTTAAACAGAAAAAAAGAAGTCTCTTTTATTAGTCATCTTTCCAAAGTACACTTAAGTAGAGAGCTCTACTCAGTGTCTAGCATAGCTTTATTCAATTCTCCATAACTGGAACTTTTCTTTCTCAACTTTGAGGGGGGTTTTTTGGTTTGTAAAATTATGAATAAAGATAAATGTGGTATGCCTGGCTGGTGTGGCTCAGTGGTTGAGCATTGACCCATCAACTAAGAGATCACCAATTCCATTCCCAGTCTGGGTTGCAGGCTCAATCCCCAGTAGGGGGCATGTAGGAGGCAGCACTTGATGTTTCTCTCTCATAATTTTCTATCTCTCTCCCTCTCCCTTCCTCTCTCTGAAATCAATAAAAACTTATTTTTAAAAAAGATAAATGTGGGTAGTCATTTCAACATGTAAAAATAAACCTCCCTCACACTCTTCCCCAAATGCTCATCATCTCTCCCCTATATTTAGCTTAATTTTGTCTAGCCTTCAAATTTAAAGTGAGCTACGGAGCTATGTAGATAGCTATATGTTTACACTGCAGGAGTCCTCAAACATTTTAAACAGGGGGCCAGTTCACTGTCCCTCAGACCGTTGGAGGGCCAGACTATAGTTTAAAAAAAAAAAAACTATGAACAAATTCCTATGCACACTGCACATATCTTATTTTGAAGTAAAAAAACAAAACGGGAACAAATACAATATTTGTATTTGCATGTGGCCTATGGGCCGTAGTTTGAGGACCCCTGGTTTACAGTATGACAAATTGTATGTGCACAGTAATTCCCTTGAAAGGCCCATAAAAACTCAGTGTGCAAAGGAATCACTCAATTAGTAGTCACCTTTTTTACTAAATAGAAATGCATTTTATTTATTATTTTTAATTTTTATTGCTATCTTTAAAATTTGTCTTTATTGTTGAATGTATTACAAATGTCCCCCTTTTTCCCTGTTGCCTCCCTCCACCCCGCACCCATCTCCCACCAGGCCTTTACCACACTATTGTCTGTTCCATGGCTTATACATACATGCATAAAAGTTCTTTGGTTAATCTCTCCCCACCCCCACCCCCACCTTCCCTCTGAGTTTCATTTCATATGTGCTAAGTATGTGATCCCCTCTTAGATGTATGGGAAACGGGCACCTTGGGAAGATCCCTCAAAGTGGGTGCTTGATACCTACCCGTGGAGCTCAGCATCTCTGCCTCAGGAGGGCCCAGCATTACTTCAGTTGCGACCAGAAGATGTTGGGTATGAGGGTTGCATCTCCACTAAAGAAGCTACAACCTCAAAGCACATTCCACAGACTGACACAGAGGGGGATCCCCTGGTAAGAAGCTGATGTATGATTCTTCCTATAAAATCTTGATGACAGTGTGTAGTCATTAGTATTTAGTCATTTACATCAAAGACAATAATTGTCTTGGGTAATATTTGGGATTGTTCTGAAATTGATACTCAGTTTTAACTATTTTTTCTTTGGCCCACTTTCATTGGCTGAATTTCTTAAAACAAAAGACCAAACATGTATGCTTAAAAATAATCAAGAAACACTGAAAGCAGGATGAACTTTATGACCATAATTTTCCCTTGTTATGTATAAAACTTTATAAAAATATAATTAAACTTTTAGATTGCATGACTAAATTCACTTGGTATTTAAAAAAATGAATTTTGTTCTTAAATAAGAAACAAAAATGAAGTAATATAATGTACACTTGGAGAACTAAAGAATATCTATATATATAAAAGCCAAGTGACCAGAAAGATTGAATGACTGGCCAACCAGCCTGATCAGGGCCCTGATCAGCCCCCCTCAATCTCCTAAAGCCCCTCCCCATGGCCAGCCCCGCCCCCAATCGGCACTCCCACTG
>NW_006287951.1:161188-162924 GCF_000327345.1 Myotis davidii | reverse complement strand
CTATAAGTATATATCAAACACATAAAATGACTTGATATTTATGGAGCACTAACAACCCCGACACATATATATCATCATCATTTCAGTTTATCATTATTAATGTTTTGGGTGTTACATTTGAACAATCTGATAAATTTTCAAGATCCTTTTCCCAATAAGATGCATACACACACAAACTTTTGCATACAATTTCAAAGACTTCTATAATGTCACAGAAGCATATACTAGACTTTCTGAAGTTCAGGGCTCTCCTATTTAGGACTTTTGACCAAAACTATTTACTACATAAGGACCTGGACACGCATTTATGTAAAAGGGATCTTACCCTTTAGCTTATACAGAAGTTAACAGTAGTGGCGGAATTGATTTGAATCTAGCATAATTGTGATTATACACTAAATAATTGCTGACAGAACGGTTAAAATTTAATAGAGTAAATATAAACCCTAGGGCACAAATAATGGGTTATTTCACATGAATTTTATAAATTTCCATTCTACCCTTACATTTTCATGTACTGTGTCTATTTCAGATAAGGAGAAGTGTTTTTAAAGTTTATTTTCAGAGTTACTCTGTAGAGCATGGGTCCCCTAGGGGATGCCCTCGACTTCAACTAACTCCATTAACACTCTTTTCCCTGGCTCTGAATGCTCCTGTCTGGTATATGGAAAAGAGATCCAGGGTCTCCCATACTGACTGGAAATTGGGGTAAAAAATACCCTGATTCCTAATCTGTTAAGTATCTGAAGAATTGAGGAGTTATGATATAGGACATGTTACAAGGCAAAGGACTTATCATCTAAAAATAATTCTCTGAATCAGGTACATTCTTGTACAAAAGTAAATATTTTTATTTCTCTATATTTCTATAGTTATTAATGTAGGATAAAAATATATTTGCAGTCCAATTTAAATCAAATGTTAGGGGGAAATCTACTATTTAATGTCAGAAGTATTGTTTTCAATCCAAACAAAGATGCAGGTTTTTGGCATAGCTCACTGTATTTTTAAAATATAATGTGTGTTAGTTATCAATAAGCTTATTCATTCTACAATTGTTAATATGTGATAAGTACGTACTTGGAGCTAAGCCTTGGTGATCAGAGGATCAATGAGCTATCATTTTTTTATCTCAGGAAGCTCACAGTCCATCTATCTATCTAAATTACAGTAAAATAGTGATAGAAGTACATGCTATATAAAGTTGTAAGTCCTTTGAGGAAGTTTTGACTAGGAGAAAGCTTCAAAGAGGAGATGCTTGAGCTAGGTCTGCAGGGATGAATAGAAGTTCTTCATATGGTTGGACAGAGGATATTCAAATTAAGGATACAGCAGTTGAAACATTGTGGACGGTATAATAAAAATGATGAGTTTAGGAAACTATATACAAATTAGAGGCCCGGTGATTGAATTGGTGCACGGGTGGGGTCCCTCAGGGTGGCCTGTGGTGATCGGGCCCCAGCTCGCACCCCCAGGCTCACAACCCCAGGTCGAGCCCCCAGCCTTGCACCCCTGCAGCCCCGTCTGACGCCCCGTCTGACACCCCGCCATGGCCAGGCACCACCGCTCACCTGCTCCACCATCCCACCATGGTCCCTCTCTCATCGGGGCTCAACGGGGCCAGCAGCATCTCCACTGCCGCCCACTGCAGGTGTTGCGTTGCTGACGCCCGCATTGTTTCGCAGCGCCCCTAGTGGTCAACGTATGTCATAGCGAGCGGTCAAACTCCAGGTCGG
>NW_006287951.1:155959-161178 GCF_000327345.1 Myotis davidii | reverse complement strand
CGCTCACCTGCTCCACCATCCCACCGTGGTCCCTCTCTCATCGGGGCTCATCGGGGCCAGCAGCGTCTCCACTGCCGCCCACTGCCAGTGTTGCATTGCTGACGCCCACATTGTTTCACAGTGCCCCTAGTGGTCAGCGTATGTCATAGTGAGCGGTCAAACTCCAGGTCGGACACCCGGTCAAACAATTTGCATATTAGGCTTTTATTATATAGGATCAGTGGGATTAGAACAAAGAGGGCAGGAGGAATTAAAGCATTGGAGTGATTTCAAACATTTGTGACTAAGATAGCATTATGACCCTTCAAACAGACCTCATTAACTATTTCTATTCTTAGTAAATTAGGAGAGTGCTCAAAACAGAGATCTGTTGTACAAATCCTCTTCCCCAGGTGCTTGAACACAGAGCGAGCCATCTACTAACAGGGGAGGAATGGACCAAGGAGGGAGGGGATATGATGTGCAGGACGGTCAGGGAGTGTGTGAGAGACAGAGAAAGAGACGGAGAGAGAGGAAGAGAGAAAAAACTGTGTTGATGGAGACATTTTGGCTTTTTGGCTTCCTGAGTTCAAGAGGTTATCACCAACTACTTTGCTTTCATATTTTTATGTAGCTTATTTAATAAATTCAGAGTTAGACCAAAAGTTATATTGAAAACGATTTTCCTGAAGAATATTAAAATAACATCAAATATGCTATAACTGTCGCCTTTTTGTCAGAAAGGAATTGTTGCTGAACACACATTTTTACACGGAGCACACAGCAGTCATAGCCTAACATATGACTACAGAATTCCTTTTTAGCTTTCTATGGGATCAGATTGCCTATTTCTCTATGTTAGAAAAAAAAGAACAACTTTGATGATTTTATAAGTTAATAAAATGAGTATGCATTAAATAATATAAAGATTATTATAATTTATAGAAACCCTCGATAAGAAAATAAGTCCACTACCTCCTAAAGACATGTGCCAATTTCTCTATGCTTCGTTGACCTGCTTCTCTACAATTCGCTTGTAAACAATCTTTCTTCTTACGTCCCTCTCTAACAAAGGATTTGCAGATCCATGGAAAGCCAAGCAAGGTGGCTGCCTTTCATTTTGTAATGCATGAAAATGCTACCTGACTTTCTCCCCGGGTGCCTTCCTGCCTATGTCCCTTTTACTGGAACAAATATTGCCATTGTCCTAGATGGCTGGCAGACGCGGGACAGCCGCTACTGTTCCAGAAGGTGGTTTTTGTTGTCAGTGATATATCAATCATATTTCAGCCAGAAACTCAACAACAGAAACTTGACAGTGATTGTTTCCTTTTCTCTCTTCAAACACTCATGGTCGGCTTCCTTCAGTCACCTCCTCGGGAGGCCGGTCCCCTGCAGCAGATGGTGTGCTGCGTGCAGCAGCTGGCCCCACTCCACACCGCCCCTGCCTTCTCTCGGGACCGCGTGTGCGAGCCTGCCTGCGTGTGCGTCTGTGTGTGTAGGAGCACTCACGACTTTCAGTTGCCATTCAGTGCTTTCTGCTTCTCCCAGCCAAAAAGCTAGGAAGCTTGGCTCACTCTCCAGCCATGAGCCCAGATGTCCAGCTGTGATACAGTTTCCTTCCCAGCCTCCCTGCTGGAGCAGGATTCATTCACAACCCCGAATAAAAGAGTGATCTTGAGGCTTTATTTTGTCCTTATGGTTTGGTGTTGTAGTCATATTTGGGAGAAATAGCGTAGGAGCCAGGGGCAACGAGTAAATCTAAAATTGTTTTCCTGTTTCACTTGGGTGGGATGAGACAGTTCCTCTGTATGGCTCGGGGCCTCATATTTTATGGGGCTGGCTTCCTCAATGCATCATTGCCTGCATCCGATGTCTCTTTTTCTTTTCTTCAGATGAATATGCTAATGAAACTCCAAGAAGCAGCCAATTACTCCGGTACACAAAGCTTCGACAGCGATAGCACCAGCCACCATGAAGACAATTTGGATTCGGCTCTTGAATCTACCCTCTGAAAAAAGTTGCGGGGAAAGACTATGCTTTTTAAACATGTTTAAAAAAGTAAGGTATTTTCACTAAAACCACTGCCAGTATGAAAGCACCTACCAAGGGTCCTGCCCCAGAGTCATGGTCTCCAAGGAGGCAGCAGAACTAAGTCTGAGCCGCCAAGATGCTAAATTGAAATGGAAACTTCACCTTCTTTTATTTCTAGGCCTTTTTATATCTGTGGAGTGATGTAAGACTCCCTTACTCAACTGGAAGGGACCCTAACGATAGGGCAACTGAATAGATTGCACATGGGATAGCCAAACTGGACTTAGTGTTTTTCCTCTTTAAACGTTTACAATACAGACCTTTTTTTGTCCCTTCATTTCGTTTCCTCTGGCAAACGGTCCTCCCCAAGGAGGGTTCATTCTTCTCACCCATCCAGCCTCCTCCATGCCACATGGTGCTGGTCACAGGGCTCCAGTAGTGTGTGTGTGTTGTGCACTCCCCCCATTCCAAAACCAGGCCGAGAGGCCAGTCCCCCGTAAGCACAAACGGAATTGTGCAACCACCAGAAAAGCACTACCGTGGCCAAGCTGGAGAGGTGCCAACTAATTCCTGAGCTCCTGTCCTCGTGACGTGCTCCACCAACTGTCAGTATCTGAGTCACCCGTTTTATAAGGTTGTTTTTACCACTGGGGTCTTTTTAAGCCACCTGCCCATCCCCTTAACAAGAGTTTTATACCAATTATTCGTCAACACTGACAAAAGGCTTGCTTAGGGCTTTATTTGTTTGAGCCTTTTCAGTGAAAGAAGGAACATTTCCTATGGTGCTGTCTCGCTGCCTTAAAACAGATTTCTACAACAGTTTAGGTCCTAAACCATTGGTAATTCCCACTGTCTTTCATTTGCAACCAAGCAACAGCAGTTCACACAGTAGCCTCATCTCTAGAGCTCTTTTTGTTTTTCTAAGAAATGGATAGGAGAAAGATCAGTATTTTTTCCTTGTGACTAGATTGCTTTGCCTATCCTCAAGTATCCATGTAACCCAGAGACCCTCTCCAACCATCACTTAAAAGCTAAGACATGTGGCTAAATTCCATCCGGTTCCAGGTGAGAGCGTTTGCGAAGGCGGGAGATGTTGAATTCCTTCCCAGCAGAGCTGGAAGCACTAGAAATTGCATGAGCACAACTATTTGGCTCCCCCCCCCCCCTGTTCTTTATTATTATTATTATTATTATCATTAGTTTTTTCAGCATGTTGTTTTGATTGCTATTGGTGTACATGAGAAAGTCGGCATTCTAGAACACTGAGCAGTGACACCACTGTGGCAGAGGAGGCGTGGATACTGTAAAAGGTTAGATTTGCACAGTCTACTGGGTAGGTATTGTAAATAATAATTTTTAAAACTTGCACAAATCAAAACGAACACACACAAAATTGTATTTTATCCTGTTGGTGTTAAGAGGTGTTTCACTTACTGAGATTTCCTGTACGTTGCAAACAACAGAATGCAAACCCTCAAAGCTGTTATTACCTGGTGTGTTTGTCCTGTATTTACAGTTGTTCTGACTATGCAGGAGCTGTCAGTGCTAGAGTGAGCATGCTTCGAAACTGTACATGAAGCCAGTGCATTTTTGGAAAAGTGAAAATGCCCCACAGTGCATCTGTCATGGCAGGCTTTACGGAGAGTGCGTGAAAGCGGACTGGAGTCATCGCAGAAGTTACCACTGCGCACAGGTGTTAAGTCTATCAGACCCAGGTGCTCGGCCATGGTGTAGTCTTGTTCTGTGCGTGTGAAACTGTGTTTCTTTCAGGACGTGTAATTGGTGCTACTCTCTGCGATCACCGTGGGTCAGTTGCTCTAGAACAATAACAACAGTAGCCGTCTGTGCAGTTTTCAGAGTGTCACCGAATCTATAGGTTCCACACGGTGCTATTGCCCTAAGGGAAATCGGAGCTGCATTTATGCACAGAGAGTTGTCACCCTGACGTTGAAAACCCTAAACGTGAATCAAATCCGTTGTGAAACATCGATATATGTAGCTGGATGAGTGACTAGTTACCCTCGTATCATACGTGACCTAAGGAAATTGCTAATCTTTCCCTGCCATTTTGAGAAACACAGTCCAAACATGATCATAAGCAAATTCCTGCAATACATCCCAGTAGGTCCACCTAGTTTACAACTTAAACTAGTTTGTGAAGCATTTGTCTGTATACATTTTATATTTTGTACATTTTTGATGTAACATATCATGTAAATAGGCAGAAACAGTGAAATAAATCATCTGAAAAGTTTTGTAGTCTTTGTAAAGCCCCAACAATAAGTACTTAGTGTCAATGGACTTAACTGGATGATGTATTTTCTATTGGTTTATTGTTCCTTTAGCTTGTAAACCAGCTTGCATATATTTTTTTGCAAATGTGCACCCTGTATCTGTCTAAATTATTACTTTACCATTAAAGTGGAATTATTTATTGACAACAAGGTGTGGTGTTTGTATATGGAGAATATTTGAATAATTATGCACCAAGAAGTATCAAGCTTTGAAATGTCATGTGCACTAGTAATATGACATCAAGAGGGATGTGTGTGAATTTTTAGTTTGCATACTCCATAGAAAGAATCTCATAGCCTTTATCAGGATTCAATTTGTAAATATAGTTGACCTTAAACATCTAGGTGGTTATGGGTACTGACCCCATGCAGTGGTAATTCTTCATATAAT
The DNA here is from genome assembly GCF_000327345.1 of Myotis davidii. NCBI lineage: Eukaryota > Metazoa > Chordata > Mammalia > Chiroptera > Vespertilionidae > Myotis > Myotis davidii. The sequence continues at coordinate 156,480 of NW_006287951.1, read as the reverse complement.
TTTTAAAAATTTATTTTTATTGTTGAGAGAATTACAGATGTTTCCAATTATCCCCCTTACCCCCCTCCACCTGGCTCCTGCTCCACTCCAGGCCTTCACCACACTATTGTCTGTGTTCATGGGCTCTGCATATATGCATATAAGTTCTTAAGTCCACCTTTGTGTCTGTGGGGGATTGGTTCCAGGACCCCCGTACTAAAATCTGCTGTTGCTCAAGTCCCTTATATAAAACTAGAGGCCTGGTGCATGAAATTTGTGCACTTGGGGGGAGTCCCTCAGCCTGGCCTGCGCCCTCTTGCAGTCCAGGAGCCCTGGGGGGATGTCCGACTGACTGCTTAGGCCCACTAAGCCGTCAGTCAGACATCCTTAGCATTGCCACAGAGGCGGAAGAGGCTCCCACCACTGTCACTGTGCTCGGCTTCTGGCTGAGTGGAGCTCCCCCTGTGGAAGCACACTGACCACCAGAGGCAGCTCCTGCGTTGAGTGTCTGCCCCTTAGTGGTCAGTGTGCCTCAGAGTGAC
>NW_006287951.1:154829-155923 GCF_000327345.1 Myotis davidii | reverse complement strand
CAACCCAGGTACATGCCCTTGACCGGAATCGAACCTGGGACCTTTCAGTCCGCAAGCCGACGCTTAATCTACTGAGCCAAACTGGTTTCGGCAAGGGATTGTTATTTTTAAGCCCACAGGTACCCTCACAGGTAGGTGCTGATTAGAGGAGGAGAGCATGATTGTTTCCTGGGACTGTAGCTATGGAAGCTTTGCAGAGGGTTTCACAGGCCTCGGAGGGGCGGACTCTGGCCAGCAGCCCTGTAGCGGTGGTCATCCCTGGAGGTGCTGGCCGCGGGGGGAGCTAAGGGGGTGGCAAGGCTGAAGGGGGAGTAACTGTCAAGCCTTTCTTCTTGGCGCCATTATTTAAATTGTATGTAGCTCAGGGCAGGGCTCCAGTCTCCTGGAGCAGGGTGGGGGCTGGGTCAGGGTGGGGCCAGGTGGGCTAGGAGAGCCTGTTTAGCCACGGCCCCAGGTGAGGTTCAGTGCGCTTCCACTGCAGAGATGGCACCACTGCTATTGGGGGGAGGGGGGGGCGGCTCTGACTCTGGGGTGCCACACGGGCCTGCCTCCACTGGGGTCTGGAGTTGTAGGAAGGAGAAGCATGCCCACCCCCAGAGGAGGTGTGGGCTGTGGCTACCCCTGAGGCTGGTTCTTCTCCCCATCGATCAGCCTCCCCGTTCCCCCGGGGGTTCAGGGCCTGGGCTAGGGTGTCCATGCAGGCAGATTGAAAGAGCTCCCGGTGGCCGCTTCCACTTCCTTCTTTGCAGTCCAGGCTTCTGTCAGGCACTCCCCTCATATTCCCAGGGACTTGGCTCCAGCTGCCACCCCTCTGGCTTTGCAGAGGGTTGCACAGGCCTCGGAGGGGCAGACTCTGGCCAGCGGCCCTGTAGCGGTGGTCATCCCTGGAGGTTCTGGCCGCGGGGGGAGCTAAGGGGGTGGCAAGGCTGAAGGGGGAGGAACTGTCAAGCCTTTCTTCTTGGCGCCATTATTTAAATTGTATGTAGCTCAGGGCGGGGCTCCAGTCTCCTGGAGCAGGGTGGGGGCTGGGTCAGGGTGGGGCCAGGTGGGCTAGGAGAGTCTGTTTAGCCACGGCCCCAGGTGAGGTTCAGTGC
>NW_006287951.1:152112-154526 GCF_000327345.1 Myotis davidii | reverse complement strand
TGGCTCCAGCTGCCCCCCCTCTGTGGCTCCCTGCAGCCCCTGCCCCACTCAGCTCTCCCCAGCCACCCACCTGTCAGGAAGCCGCCTGGGTGCCCTGCTGTGGGCAGTTCGGTCCTGGGGCAGGGGGTTGGGGTGTGGGGAGCAGCTCCAGTAAGGTTTAGTAAACCCCGAGTCGCTCAGGATTCAGCTGCAGGGCTGCTGGGGAGTCTGCCTGGGCAGGACAAAAACTGCACTAAACCTGGAGTCCCACCCTGCAGCCCCGCAGCCCCGCCCACCCTGTGATCAGTCATGATGTGACCCTGTCCCATATAATTTGCATATTCTCTAATATATATATATATATGGCATAGAACAGTGCATACAGTTGGCCCTCTACATCCTCAGATGCTCACCCATGGGTCGAAAATACTGTTTGTTAAGTCTGCTCATGGGAAACCTGGGGATAGGAAGGGCGGGCTGTATTTTTATTGAAAAAAATCTACACATAAGTGGACCTGCACAGATCAAATCCATGCTCTTCAAGGGTCAACTGCATATTCAAGGTACTATTAGAAACTTATTTAAAGTATATCTTTCAGTTTCCTCATCTGTGAAATGGGATATTTATAGTATCTAGTCATAAGATTGTCTTTAGGATGGAATGTTTTAAAATATGTAAAACACTCAGACAAGGGATACATCTTAAGTGCTCTGTAAGTGTTGGCTATGATTATTTTCAACAAAAATCTATTATATACCAGGTGCCAGGCAGCTTTCTTAGACATCAGAAGCATTGAGACACAGGAACTTATAGTTAGTGCTATTGCATCTCTGTCTGTCGCTTCTTCTTGGATATCTAAGTCTTTACTGCAGGGTGACCAGTGAGAAGTCCACTGAAGAGTAGCTACAGAATATGTTTTCAGACACTGGTTGAATCTATAATCACAGAGAATTGTGTTGGAATTTGGAGAAATTTAAATACTTTTATTTCATTCTATTGGATTTTCACATAAAATTTTTTTATAAGAAATAAGCAACTTTAAATAATGTCTAATTCTATGCTCTGCTCAGTTAGGATGTTTAAAAAGAAAATTCAATTGTGTTTTGCTTTTTGGGGGGTATTATCAACTAATAGGTAAAATATTATGTTATTAAATTAAGTATTTTTTGTTCAGTGAAAATGATTTAAATGAGTAATCATAGGAAATCTCTTATCCACGGAAGTATACATTATCTCTTAGTTACCCAGGAGTTCATAAGTAAGTAAATGTATTCATAGAAATTTAGCATATCACATTCTGAATCAGAATCTTATTAGAGGAAAATAAAACTTCTCAAGTTGTTTTCCATAAAATTGCAAGAAATATATAAATAAACCTTTTATTTAATACTTTACCTTAATTTCTGGATACGCATGATAGAGTTGAAGTTGATGAACAACTGAATAAATAATCTCATATTGATTACATATTAAAATGAAAATAGTGGGTTATATTAACTATAGTATTAAAATTAAATTCACTTTTTTAATGTGGCTACTAGAATATTTATAACTAAATATGTTGCTCATATTTGTGACTCGCTATTTCTCTTCCTATTGGATAGCACTGCTATGGAAAGATTGAGCTTTATATAGTGTAAATGTGATCACCTCCCTCATCTTTTTTCTATTTTGTTTTTATGAATAAGATTCAAATATTGAAGGACAAAAATTTCTTGCTCAATCTGAACCTTGCTTATATCCGTTGGCATCCTTGTTTACCATGTCTACTGCCCCCATTTAATTCTTCTCTCTATGACATGATGCTAACTGTGGAACCTAGAAGGAATTGCTGAAAGAGTAACAACAGCTCTTCAGACAACTTAGCTATGAGCATGTGTCCAAGTGTTATTATAATCTTGCTATGTAGGTCAATGTAAAGATTTCTTTTCTACTAAACACATTTATAGAAAATTCAAATTACACACACAAAAAATGTGTTTGTGTGCGTGTGTGTGTGTTTAAAGATCCCCGGCCTCTTGGGTAAGTGATTGGTTTCCCAGGACAAAGAGTAATCCCATAAATAATTAACCAGTTATTGAAAATTGCTAAACATTTTTTCAGAGTTTTAATGTATTCAAAAATAGGAAATTACTAGTTATATCCAGGAATAATGTTTGTCCCAGACCAGGTTTGAAGAAAATATTTCTTTTATAGTAATTTACTTCTTTTTTCCTGAAGGCCCTTACACATTCTGAAATGGCATTACCTTAGACAAGACTTTCCCCCATGCCCACAGCCTAGGTAAAAAAAAAAAAAAAATCTGAGTTATTTGCTTTTTAGGAAAAATATATATATAGTGCCTCACTTATTGTGCTGCAGTTTTAGGGCCTAGAATATAGTGCATTCTCAATAAATAAATACTGAATAAGAATATTTCTGCCCAAAGACACTG
>NW_006287951.1:134053-134503 GCF_000327345.1 Myotis davidii | reverse complement strand
GGGGGGGAGGGGGGGGCGGCTCTGACTCTGGGGTGCCACACGGGCCTGCCTCCACTGGGGTCTGGAGTTGTAGGAAGGAGAAGCATGCCCACCCCCAGAGGAGGTGTGGGCTGTGGCTACCCCTGAGGCTGGTTCTTCTCCCCATCGATCAGCCTCCCCGTTCCCCCGGGGGTTCAGGGCCTGGGCTAGGGTGTCCATGCAGGCAGATTGAAAGAGCTCCCGGTGGCCGCTTCCACTTCCTTCTTTGCAGTCCAGGCTTCTGTCAGGCACTCCCCTCATATTCCCAGGGACTTGGCTCCAGCTGCCACCCCTCTGTGGCTCCCTGCAGCCCCTGCCCCACTCAGCTCTCCCCAGCCACCCACCTGTCAGGAAGCCGCCTGGGTGCCCTGCTGTGGGCAGTTCGGTCCTGGGGCAGGGGGTTGGGGTGTGGGGAGCAGCTCCAGTAAGGTT
>NW_006287951.1:129262-132211 GCF_000327345.1 Myotis davidii | reverse complement strand
CTGTCCCCCATGCCCACAGCCTAGGTAAAAAAAAAAAAAAAATCTGAGTTATTTGCTTTTTAGGAAAAATATATATATAGTGCCTCACTTATTGTGCTGCAGTTTTAGGGCCTAGAATATAGTGCATTCTCAATAAATAAATACTGAATAAAAATATTTCTGACCATAGACACAGCAACTGAACTTTAGCTTATGTTAAACAAAAGCATTAAACTTGAGAGGAGTCACTGTTACAGGTGTTGAGCTCTCTGGGAAGCCAGATGAATAAATAGAGTATGATTTAGTGACCAGAGAAAGGAGGTGGATAACCTGAGGACTTGGGTCATCCAGTACAATGTACTGCCTCATAATTGGGATGTTTCCCCCTTTAGATGTTTCTACCAACTTTTCTTTTTCTTTCTGCTTTTCAACTCCTTTGAAGATGCCTTAGTTATACATAGTGTAATTTAAATGTGTAAGTTTGCGGGGGAACATATAAAATACAACAGCAGTTGGAAATGTAGTGCTAGAATTTCCGGAGGATGAGGCCCAGAAATCAGGATTTTAAAAAGATTCCCAGGTGATTCTAATGTGCAGCCAAGGTTGAGAACCACTGTGCTAGAGCCTAGAAGAGAGGCAGGGGCGGGGATTAAAACAGGGATTCTTAGCATAGAAATAAGGATGGTGACAGATAATAAAATGCACCTGATGTAACTGGAGTGATTCTAAACATTTGTGATACAAATACTGTGTCTCTCAGTTCCCAGATGATCATTCCTCTGGGGAATAGTAGGAAGTCTAGTCAAAGCCCATCCAAGGACATGTGAATGCTTATGAGTATCTTCTGTAGTCCTCTTAGTTCAGTTTGGTCCTAACTTGGTGTGCTGAATAGTGGCAGCTGAGTATGAGCTGGTTTTAGAAGACAGTATTCTACATGTAGAAGCTGGGCCAAATTCCCTCTTGACCCTTTGGTTGTGGTGGTTTATTTGCCTAAATCAGCATCTATTTGAGGGTGAGTTGCCTAATTCCTAAGCAAATGGTCTTTCTGGTCCATTCCCTGGTCCAGCCCTTCCCTCGGTTACTGGACTAAATATAGGAGAGACTAGGCCAGCTCTTCAGCTGGCACTACGATTGGGCGATGTTGCCCAGATATCTTGTATTAGTTGAACTTCTGAGGTGAAAGCCAGCACAAGGAACAGGCAGAGTCAGGCTGATGGTAGTTTGAGATAAATCCTCCCGTTTGGCCACCACACAGAAGCTGGAGGAGACGCTCCAATATCAGAAGTTGACCCGGGGAGGGAAATGCAGCTGGCCCACCTCATGGTGAAGCTCCGTGCTCTAGGCCAGTGGTTCTCAACCTTCTGGCCCTTTAAATACAGTTCCTCATGTTGTGACCCAACCATAAAATTATTTTTGTTGCTACTTCATAACTGTAATGTTGCTACTGTTATGAATCATAATGTAAATATCTGATATGCAGGATGGTCTTAGGCGACCCCTTTGAAAGGGTCATTCGACCGCCAAAGGGGTTGCGACCCACAGGTTGAGAACCGCTGCTCTAGGCTATCTCATCACTTCCACTGGAGATATAATGAGAACTACCTGTGCAAAGTTTAATTTTCCAGGAGCCATATGAATAAAAGTAAGAAACAGGTGAAATTAATTAAAATGGTCTACTTTATTAGGCCAACAATCAAAATATTATAATTTCAATATGTAATTAGGCTAAAATACTTTTTATAAGATATTTTATATTTTTGTACTAAGTCTTTGAAATCTAGCATGTGTTTTATACTTATAACACCTCTCAGTTCCGATATTAAATTTTCACCAGAACAACTTGATTATTCAGAATTCAAAAATGTATAGTTACAAAACAGGTTCACCAAGTTGTCCTCAACATAATTAATATAAATTGAATACTAGTTTTAAATTTTAGATAATTACCTTTAAAATGAAAACCTGATTTCCTAAATCATTGTTGCCATCAAGTGCCAAGTAGCCACAGGTTGACAGTGGCTGCTACCGAATCGGACAGCACAGCTTTAGCCTCACTTGGCAACCAGCTCACACACAGACCTTCTTCCCAGGTGCAAACACCAACCTGGGGCTTTGATCTGGAACTTTTCCAACCTACTTGATTCAGAAGCCCAGACCATCTTCCCTTCACAGGTAGTGCTGGGTTACAATAGTTTATTGTAACTATTTCAGGGAACCTGTTATCCTTCTTCATTCTCAAGCTTTGATAAAAATTACCGTGATCTAACTTTTCAAACATTTTTCCTTAATGTCAACCACTGAGTGAAAATCATAGACTCTAGTAAATGTGTCTACTCTTGGTCTGGAAAAGCCCTTTATAGACATAACAGACAAATCTATCCCTATCTATATGTCTTAGTATCTATGTATGTATATCTATAGATGAGATGATAGGTAGGTAGATAGATAGATAGATAATATATAGATTCTTACCTTGTATCCCAAGGCAAATCCCTACATTTGGATAAAAAATTGCCTCAACTCAAATTGTCCTTTTGCCTGACTGGAAATTATTATCTTCTCTAGATTTAAAATGACTTCCAGGTCAAGATCAAAACTTCACTGCAGACCATCAACAATATTAACATATATAAATATAAAGTGTTTTAATAGATTGGAGATAGTAGAGCAAGGAAGAAATACCCACAAGTACACTAATCTGATTAAATGTGGTCCCTCAGGGCTACCCACCTCTTTTGCTTACAGGTTTGCTGTTCACCAAACATTCTAATTGTTAATCTGATCACCTAGAAACCTCAAACTTTTAAAGGTGTTTCTCAAATGTCTTTTCCTTTCTTTTTCTTATGTATGAAATTTAAGTGACTCTTTTCTGATTCACTGGAGTCTCTATTTCTTGTGCAGCCTCCTGAGCCACCTAACCTAACAAAAACTTCACTGCAGACCATCAGCAATATTAACATATATAAATAT
>NW_006287951.1:127648-128982 GCF_000327345.1 Myotis davidii | reverse complement strand
TCAAAAAGGCAAAAATGGAACATACCAATGGTTTGAACAAATATCAAAAATGCTGAAAGTAATTTGCATCATTACCATTCATTGGAAAGTTATCCCAAATGTTAATTTGAAGAAAAAAAATGTTGTGTGGCCAAATAAGTATAACTTCTAGCATGTTATGATGTGTTAATATCATAGAAATATATCTACCAAATGGTGTAACCAATTTTTAGAAGGTATGTAAAAGCATCTATTAAATAACTTTATATAGAAAATAGCACCTAATCAGGAAAAATTGGAATCCTAGAGTAAACACTACTTTTCATCGAAAGGGTAACAAGATAGTTAAATAAGTGTTTTGTTGAATGTGTATGGGACACTAATTGGAAAATTCCAAAAGAATCATCAGTGATAGTGTGATAGTTATTTTTTATGTAAGCTTTAGCATTTCCAAACAGATATTAAGAATCCTCTTGGCCTCTAAACATAAGACATTTGTGCTATTTATTGAACATCCATTATTTTATGACATCATTGAGGAAACAAATGGCTGATTTTAAAGTCATAATAAGTGCCAATGAAAGGGAACCGTTTTCTCATCTCCCTGAATTTTGGCCTTGGGCTAGAGGGAATAGAAAGTTCACCCAGAAAGAGCTGTGAAAGAGCCCTCTCTGCATCTCCACCCTCTAGGTGAAAGGCTTGTACGATCAATGAACTCTCTGGTACTCTGGAAAGGAGAGGTGAGGCGTGAGGCGAGGGAGTTAAGCCAGAGCCCAAATATGTTATATTTGTAAAAAATCTCATGTAAATATTACTAGCCAGTCTTCCTCCAGATTTTTCCAGGGGCCTCGCCTGCTCTTGAAAGCTCTACCCCTCACTCCATGTTCACTTCTAACTGCAACAGAGAGATTTAAAAAGATGACAATAAGGTACTAGCAGCTAGCTAGCTATTGTTTTTTTAAATCCTCATCTTTATTCTTATTCTAAACATAACAGTATCTGAAACATACTAGCTGTTCAATTAATGATGCTGAATAAAGACAGCCTTATAAGGGCTGCAAGAGGACTCCCAACATTTGATTACCAAAGGGAAACTACCACTTTTGAAGTGTCTGAACTTGCCTGTTTTTACTGCATGCTATTCAAGCTAGGGAACCTTTTTATGATGTGTTAATATCATAGAAATATATCTACAAAATGGTGTAACCAATTTTTAGAAGGTATGTAGAAGCATCTATTAAATAACTCTTCATATAGAAAATAGCACCTAATCAGGAAAAAATGGAATCCTAGAGTAAACACTACTTTTCATCGAAAGTGTAACAAGTTAGTTAAATGAGTGTTTTGTTGAATGT
>NW_006287951.1:125396-127486 GCF_000327345.1 Myotis davidii | reverse complement strand
GTTCTCAGTCAAGAATAAAGGAAGCAGATTTGTGATAGCAGACAATTCAGTAGTTTTAAGGAAACACTTAGCCTCAATTTTTAGGAAAAATGTTTAGAGAATTTCCCTCTTCTTGAGTTACCTGAACGACCTCAAATTGCCCAATGCAAATACCCACTGAGCCAGTAAATCGTCTCCATTAATGTGTTTATGCATTTCATTTCTTTTGAGTGCCTTTGTGTGATGACCATGCAAAACACATTGTATAGTTTGTTACCTTAGAGTCTTAGTAGATGAAGAAACTGACTCCCTTCATCTGAAGTCGCTCACTTCACCTTAGTTATACCACAGGTTGCAAACGTATGTGTACTAATTGATCCACTAACAATTTAAAAATAATTTTAATTGCTTTGTTCAATTAATGATGCTGAATAAAGACAGCCTTGTAAGGGCTGCAAGAGGACTCCCAACTTTTGATTACCAAAGGGAAACTACCTCTTTTGAAGTTTCTGAACTTGCCTGTTTTTACTGCATGCTGTTTAAGCTAGGGAACCTTTGGAAATGCAAATATTTGCCATCTATTTTAAAGACACATTCTCAGTCAAGAATAAAGGAAGCAGATTTGTGATAGCAGACAATTCAGTAGTTTTAAGGAAACACTTATCCTCAATTTTTAGGAAAAATGTTTAGAGAATTTCCCTCTTCTTGAGTTACCTGTATGACTTCAAATTGCCCAATGCAAATACCCATTGAGCCAGTAAATCATCTCCATTAATGCGTTTATGCATTTTATTTCTTTTGAGTGCCTTTGTGTGATGACCATGCAAAACACATTGTATAGTTTGTTACCTGGAGTCTTAGTAGATGAAGAAACTGACTCCCTTCATCTGAAGTCGCTCACTTCACCTTAATTATACCACAGGTTGCAAACCTATGTGTACTAATTGGCCCATTAACAATTTAAAAATAATTTTAATTGCTTACCGTATTAGTTTTCTATTGCTGGGTAACAGATAACTACATAGTGACATAAAACAACACCCATTTATTATATCACAGTCTAGATGCCATAAGTCAGGGTGGCTCAATTGGGCTCTCTGCTCAGGTTCTCACAAGACTAAAATAAAAGTGTTGACTAGGATGATGTTTAGAGAATTTCCCTCTTCTTGAGTTACCTGTATGACTTCAAATTGCCCAATGCAAATACCCATTGAGCCAGTAAATCATCTCCATTAATGCGTTTATGCATTTTATTTCTTTTGAGTGCCTTTGTGTGATGACCATGCAAAACACATTGTATAGTTTGTTACCTGGAGTCTTAGTAGATGAAGAAACTGACTCCCTTCATCTGAAGTCGCTCACTTCACCTTAATTATACCACAGGTTGCAAACCTATGTGTACTAATTGGCCCATTAACAATTTAAAAATAATTTTAATTGCTTACCGTATTAGTTTTCTATTGCTGGGTAACAGATAACTACCTAGTGACATAAAACAACACCCATTTGTTATCTCACAGTCTAGATGCCATAAGTCAGGCTGGCTCAATTGGGCTCTCTGCTCAGCTTCTCACAAGACTAAAATAAAAGTGTTGAGTAGGATGCGCTCTTATTTGAAGGCTCTGAGGAAGAATTCACTTCCAAACCCATTTACTTTGTTGGAAGAATTTAGTTCCTTGTGGTTGTGTGACTGAAGTCCCTATTTCCTTGCTGGCTATCAGCCTGTGACTAGTCAACTCCTGCAGGCTGCTTGGTCCTTGGGCATGGCCTTCTGTCACTTCAAAGCCAGCAAATGAGTAGGATGCGCTCTTATTTGAAGGCTCTGAGGAAGAATTCACTTCCAAACCCATTTACTTTGTTGGAAGAATTTAGTTCCTTGTGGTTGTGTGACTGAAGTCCCTATTTCCTTGCTGGCTATCAGCCTGTGACTAGTCAACTCCTGCAGGCTGCTTGGTCCTTGGGCATGGCCTTCTGTCACTTCAAAGCCAGCAAAGTCTGTGGTATCCTTCTCACGTCTTCCCTTGTGATCCTACTGAATTAGATTAGGCCCATTTGGATAACCAACCTTTTGCCACTGAACATAACAGGTATGGGTGTGATGCGTCATATTA
>NW_006287951.1:99106-124704 GCF_000327345.1 Myotis davidii | reverse complement strand
TGGGTGGCCTCGGGGCAAATGGCACCAGGTGCTACACAGATGGAGTCAGACCAGCCCATAGTTCAGCAATCTAGTTATAGTACTTGAATTCTGGCTAAGAAGGAATACAGCATCAAGACTCAAAGTATAAGAGAAAGTTTACTTAGAGAGTCACAGAGGTAGCAGAAGTGAGCTGTAGAATGAATAGGCTCGGGAAACAAGTTACAGAGGCAAAAGAAGGGCCCTTGGAGCTTAGGAGAGATAGTGGTTAAGGTAACGTGCCTGGGGTTGGAAGAGGGAGGGGGAGGGGGGAAAGGTGCTGGCCTACTCCAGAGAGGGAGAGAGCAAGAGGGAGAACATGCTGGGTCCTCCAGGCTAAGGGCTTTTAAGCATGGGGATTTTAGGGGCGGTTCCAGGGGAGGATCTCAATAAAAAATTCAGCAGCTTTCCAGGTGTGCTCTTTCAGGGTCTTCGTCTTCGCTGATTGGTCAGCGCCAGGGCAGGGGGTCATTAGTCAGAGCAGCTGGTCCTGAGGCAGCCATGGCGGTGCTTGTCCGGTTTTACTGCTTTTCTGGGCCTGGAGCTGAAACACAACTGAGCCCTAGATGTATCTGATGCAGGTCAGAACCTTATTGTCCTGGGGGCTTAATGCTTAAGGGCTACTCTCCTGTCCCCTTGTTCCTTCCTCCTCTAAAGGGGGGACGCAGGGGGGTTGGGGGGAGGAGGTCATCTAACCTGCATGACCACCAACACGCCAGGAAGGAAAAGGTAAAGGGAGGGTCTGAACCGCATGACTGGCCTTCAATATGCCAGGGGAGGAAAGGTTACTCTGGGGTGAGACCCTTGTTTTTCAAGCTTTGCCCATTGTTAAGCTCGTGGGGCTTCCCGCCCTGGTGGTCTTCTTGACTGGCCTTGCTCTGCTCTTGTCTAACTGCCTCCCGGTGTTCCAGTTTCAGAAGGCATTAAGGTGCAGGGAGAGGCAGTGCAAAGCCTGCAGACTGTCAGCTTTGGGAGATGTGGGAGGAGAGGCTGGAACTAATGGAAGGAGGCAAAGATTGTTCTAGGCTAGATTGTGGAGGCCATACAGACAGGGAAACAAGTTTTAAAATCATCCGCTAGTGAACAGGCAGTCTCATTTAGCGCAGCAGCAGCAGACAGCGGTTAGGAGCAGTGTGTGGAGCCAGGCTGTCTGGGGTTCAGATCCTACCTCTGCCACTTCCTGGCTATCTGACTTGGGGCAAACGATTTTGATTCTCTGTGTTTGAATAGCTTCGTGTAAAATGGGGATAACAAGGGAGTCGTGAATTCACAGCATTTCAGCAATATGTTACCCACAGTGACAACCTGGTAGACGGCAGCCAGCATCATTAATGATCCGTGTGGGGGCTCACATTGAGTGTTCTTTTTTTTTTAATTAAAAAATAAACCCCAAATAAAAGTTCTGGAAAGGTAGCAAACACAGCTTTCACACAGGTCTATTAGATTTTTCTGGGTTACAAGCAAGAGGCACCCTTGAGTTGTCTCAGTTAATTAGACTTTATTACAAACCTATTTTCTGCCTCAGGTCTAATGTTTATGCAAGGCTTACTGCCTTATAGCTCTTCATTTCCTTGCTTCTCTCCTTTAAACTTATTTTCTTGCCCAGTCTGACACATGTGTATTTTCTGAAAGAAAGAATGTGAGTGGTTTTAAGTGTGGGTTTCCCTTTCTGGGCAGTTCTGCCAAGCCCATTGCTTCTCTGACCCCTGTCCGGCCTGAAGATGGCTGCCTCTGTCAAACATCAGCTCCTGGCTCAGTCAGCTGTGCCCAGGGTGGCAGAGGAAATGCCCCTTCTGGATACGCTGGAGCCCAGTGACATTTTGGCCAAGGGTGGGCCATGTAGACAGCAGGGGTCCCATAGTGTCTGTTGGTGATGTGGAAAGGAGAGGCTAGACCTGACCACCACGTTGAAGTTACTGCCAGTTCTGGGTGGTGTAAATTGACAGGGAGGCTCAGCATGCTATCTTCCACACCTACAGCGGGGGCCAGGAGTTGGCAAGGCGCCCACCATGTGCACTGATGTCTGCCCCTTCACACACACCCGCACGCCAACACAAACACACACACGCCGGCACACAAATGCATGTTTCATCCCTTCGTTTTCTTTCTCTTTTGTCCCAGTTGAGAGAGAGAGAGAGAGAGAGAGAGAGAGAGAGAGAGAGAAAAGAAAGGAATTCTGGTTTTTTGTTATTATGTTGTGACCCTACCCCATAACAAAGAAACAGAATTTCCGGAGGATGAGGTCAAGAAATCAGGACTTTTAAAAGATTCCCAGGTGATTCTAATGTGCAGCCCAGGTTGAGAACCACTGCAATAGACTATGCAGCAGTTTTCCAGGTGTGTTTTTTTACCATCATTTCTCCACTGATTGGTTGGTCGGCGCCAGAGCGGGGGTCATTAGTCAAAGCAGCTGGTCCTGAGGTCAGGCATGGGGTTGCTTGTCTGGCTTTACTGCGTTTCTGGAGCTGAAATACAACTGAGGCGTAGATATTACTTCTAGGGAATAAAAATCATCAGGTCCCAACCCATGACCAGCGATATGCCAGGGAGAAAAAATCAACCTGGAGTCCAAGTCCTACCCCACGATTGTCCATTGTTAGGCACCCAGGGCATTCCACCCTCATGACCTTCTACACCTGGCCCATCATCCTTGCTCTGCTCATGTCTAACTGCCTAACACACCTGTAATTGAACTTTGAGATGTTCATACAATGATGAAGTCACCTAACAACCCATTCCTCAGAATGTGACCCTTTGTTAAGCAGTACATGACTGTGTGTTTCCCCTACTCCTGTGGTTGGCAAACTGCGGCTCTAGAGCCACATGCGACTCTTTGGCCCCTTGAGTGTGGCTCTTCCACAAAATACCAACTTCTGCGCATGGGCCACGAAGTTTCAATCGCACTGTATGTGCGCACCCACACGTGGTATTTTGTGGAAGAGCCACACTCAAGGAGCCAAAGAGCCGTGTATGGCTCTTGAGCTGCGGTTTGCCCACCACGGGATTAGAGTGTTATACCATACATCAGAAGGTTTCGGGTTTGATTCCCAGTCAGGGCACATACGTAGGTTGAGGGTTTCATCCCCACTTGGGGACTTTCAAGAGGCAACCAATCAATATATCTCTCTTACATCGAGATTTCTCTTTCTATCTCCCTTCCTTTGTCCCTCTCTAAAATCATGTGTTTGAATGTATAATTGTTCTAGTCCAGTGGTTCTCAACCTTGGCTGCACATTAGAATCACCTGGGAATCTTTTTAAAATCCTGATTTCTGGGCCTCATCCTCCGGAAATTCTGTTTCTTTGTTATGGGGTGGGGCCACAACATTAGTAACAAAGAACCAGAATTTCAGGAGGATGAGGCCCAGAAATCAGGATTTTAAAAAGATTCCCAGGTGATTCTAATGTGCAGCCACGGTTGAGGACCACTGTTCTAGGCAGTGGAGAGCTATGATAAAAACATGGGCTCCCAGACTAAGACCGAAACAAGTTCAAATGCAGGCTTTTTCACTTATTACCTCCATGACTTTAGATAAGTTAACATGTCTAGAGTGGGTTTACATTATGTGCCTAGAGTCTTAGATATTCTTCCCTTCGAGAGTTGGAGCCTAATTTCCCTCCTGTTGAGTGTCTGATGGACATGAGGATTTACAGATTAAATGGATTAAAGAGAAAGCGACAGTGTTTGAACTTAGATCATAAAAGGCATTTCAACTTCTCTTGGATTGCATACTCTACAGAGGGCCAGCTGCCATGTTGTGAGAACACATCCAGCCTTGGATCTGGATGTGTGTCCTTGGCCATGCCATGTTGGGCTGGTCTGATCTTGGAGAGATCACTTGGCAAAGAACCGAGGCTTTCTGCCAACAACCATGTGAGTGAGCCATGGTCGCCTTCATCCCTCAGCCCCAGACAACCTCCAGGTGACAGCAGCCCCAGCAAACACCTTGACTCAGCTTCCTGAGAAACCCTGAGCTAAAACCACTCACCGAAGTTGCTCCCAGATTCCTGACCCATAACAACCATGTGAGCAAACTGACGCTTGTTGTTTTAAGTTACACAGTTGTGTGGGTAATTTGTCACACATAAAGTTGTTTTAGTCATATTTTGGAAAACCAGCATCTGACGGCAGTTCAGATAAAATACAGCTGTGCTGGCCATGCCAATGGCTGCTATTTAAAGTTATACAGTGGGGCCTTGACTTACGAGTGTCCCGACTAACGAGTTTTTTGATACCAGCTGTCTCTCGGCCGATTTTTTGCATTGAGTTGACAGAGTAATTTGAGTAAACAAGTTCCTTAACGAGCTCAGTCTCGGAATGAATTAAGCTTGTAAGTCAAGGCCCCACTGTATTGGTTGAAATTGAATAAACCTTAATATTCAATTTACCAGTCACATTAGCTATATACATGTCAAGTAACTCTATAGCCACATGTGACCAGTGTCTATTGTTTGGGATTGTGCAGATGTAGAATATTTTCATTATCACAGAAAGGTCCATTAGACAGTGTTGCTCTAGAGCAGTGGTTCTCAACCTCTGGCCCTTTAAATACAGTTCCTCATGTTGTGACCCAACCATAAAATTATTTTCATTGCTCCTTCATAACTGTAATGTTGCTACTGTTATGAATTGTAATGTAAATATCTGATATGCAGGCTGGTCTTAGGAGACCCCTGTGAAAGGGTTGTTCGACCGCCAAAGGGGTCACAACCCACAGGTTGAGAACCGCTGCTCTAGAGCAATCAGGCTCACATTGGAGGCTGCAGGAGCTTAGGAAAACATGGATACACTTTGTGAAGTTTATTTGGATTTAATTATTTGAGGTGTTTGGCATAATGATTATTTATTTTAAATAAACACATTCTGAGTCACTTGGACAACACTTTTAAAACCAGATATTGTTAATTAACTTCTGTGCTTGATTTAACACCTTGAATTGGGATGCTGATAGTGGAGTACCAACTGGGTAGTGCTACTGTAAATGTTGAGAACTATTGATAAAAGAATAGCATCAAAGTCATTGCATAAACAGTGGATTCTTAAGACATCTGTGACATCAGCCCATGGTATCAAACATGCTGAGTGAAAGTTCAGTCACGAGAAAATTGGTTCACCAACATAACACATGGAGCATTCAGTGGTTTACTCTATGCAAAACAACATTCTCTTCATATGAAATTTATGCTCTTGGTTTGACTATTTTTTATTATACAATCTGATTCTATAACTAGAGGCCGGGTGCATGAAATTTGTGCACAGGTAGGGTTCTTAGGCTTGGCCAGCAATCAGGGCAGATCAGGGCCTTCCAGCTGCCAGCTGGGACCTCCCTTCCCCCAGCTGCCGCCTGCTGGCTGGGGCCTCCATTCCCCTGGCTGCTGGCTGGGGCCTTTCTTCATTCCACGCTGCCCCCTGGTGGTCAGAGCAGGTCATATCGAGTGGTCAAACTCCTGAGGGGACAGTTTGCATATTAACCTTTTATTATATTTTATTATATAGGATTGTCTTTGATCTTATAAATGGATAGTGATTATAAAAGCAATTATAGCATTATGCTTATCCTTAACCAAATGGCATTGTATAAAATTTGTAAGATCGCACTAGAATTCCAGGATATTTTCCTCCTTTAAAAGTGATGCCTACATAACTCAGATTTGAGAAAAAAGGTCTGAGCTATTTTGTTCATCTCAGTTTGCAATCCCTCATTTCTGTGTGTCTCAGTTTAAATTCTTCAGCAGAGGATCCCAACTGGCCCAGCTTGTATCATGTGTTCCCGCTTGCCCAGTGGGCTGTGATCAGGACAGCAGGTTCACGCTAGTAAGACATTTCTCTCTGGCCAACTCATATTAACTGGGTTACTTTACAGAGAAGAAAACCTGGGAAGAGTATCCATCTGCAGTGTAATCAACCATTAGAGATAAGGATATTGGCTAGAAAAGAACTCTAGATTTCTTTACAGTTAACAGTCTTACATTTAAACCCAGGCCTTCAAACACACACACACACACACACACACACACACACCAAAAAAAAAAACACACAGAAAAACCTCAACCTGAGGACCCTGCTAAGGGGCTATTTTTGCACAGTAGCAAGTCCAGGAGAAAGGTATTTTTAAAAGGGGAACCTCTCCTTATACTTCACAGCATGCCCAGTCGGGGGACCTGCCTGCGTTTTTGCTAATGCAGGTGAGTACATGGGTTTCTTTGATGAAGCTTTTCATTAGCTCTGTGAGATACCTAACTACTCACAGAGAACAGGCTTCTGCAGAGAGAAAGGCTTTTGATGAATGCAGTAGAATTATGTTAAGTAATCGGCACACCTTTTGTTATGTTGATTGTGTCCTGTTTTTTATTTGAACTGAATAAAAAATAGAAAGGTCTGAATGTCTCCCTCAGCTATGCACAGGCAATTCTTTCCAACAGCTTGCAGAGCTCTAGGTCAACCCCTGCTGGGGAACAGGTGGGCCTCAGGACATGCTGTTTTCTCCAGGGTCCTCTTTTCCTATGCCAGGGAGTAGCCCCAAGAAATGCCTCTCCTGTTTATTGATGGGAACAACCAAAGGGCCTTTAGTAACTGCCAATCTGAATTTCATGGCTTTTGCTTCTCTTTTCCCTCAAATCCATTTGCAAAAGTCTTCTCTCATCTTCCACTGTCTTGCCACCTCCCCACATTCCTGCATTCTTCAACTTTGCTTAGTTTATTTCTTAATTACATGTAAACCTGCACCTATTTTCCACATAGCATTCAGAAATTCTCTCTAGGTTTTTTTCTCTTGAATGTGTTGCAATTAGCTTTTGTACTAAGTGCTACTGACTTCCCATTGATGACATCCCTTTAAATCGGTGGTTCTCAACCTTGGCTGCACATTAGAATCACCAGGGAATCTTTTAAAAATCCTGATTTCTGGGCCTCATCCTCCTGAAATTCTGGTTCTTTGTTACTAATGTTGTGGCCCCACCCCATAACAAAGAAACAGAATTTCCAGAGGATGAGGCCCAGAAATTAGGATTTTAAAAAGATTCCCAGGTGATTCTAATGTGCAGCCAAGGTTGAGAACCACTGATTTAAATGGTAATGCTATATTTTCCACGTGTTTATATACAGAGGAAGCAGGCCTGCTTTCATGTGCCTGAAAGGAGGAAGTTCCCATTTTCTCACTAAATTATTTCCTGAAGATGAATTCAGTCTTCATGAAATGTGTCATATTTTCCATAGGAACAATTTAAAGACAGGGGAAGTCACATATGTGACAATGGTTGTTTAGTTATATATAACTAAAGGCCTGGTGCACGAGTTTTGTGCACTTGGTGGAGGGTCCCTGAGGCCGGCCTTTCCTCTCGCAGTCTGGGAGCCCTCAGGGGAGCAGGCCTAAGCCATTCGTCGGACATCTTTAGCGCTGCCACAGAGTTGGGAAAAGCTCCTGCCACCACTGCTGCGATCACCAGCTCTGAGCCCGGCTTCTGGCTGAGCTGCGCTCCCCCTGTGGGAGTACACTGACCACCAGGGGGCAGCTCCTGAGTTGGGTGTCTTCCCTCTGGTGATCAGTGCGTGTCATAGTGACTGGTTGTTCCGTCAATTTGCATATTACCCTTTTATTATACAGGATACCTTTGCATCACATCCACCCTCAAGTTCCTACCAATTCCATAAGAGTTAGGGCCCATACACCTAGTTCTTTGGGGACCCCAGTAAGAAATGAAATCTTATTGAGCTTTATATATTAGCTATCTCATTTTTGTTTTTAAAAACATATGTAATATTATTTTGTAGGTGTGTCTCAATACTCAGAACCAGAATAGAAACACTTACTGTAGTGGATTAAATTAAGATACTTAGCATAATGCCTTCTACCTCTATAATTTAAAATAATAAAGTTTGGTGGAAATGCTCTAAATGGGCACAATTGTACTGTGTTTGTTTCTGGTAGAAAGGTATCTCAAATGCCTGAAAATGCCGTCAAAAACTAAACTCTTAGCAATGAGTAAAACCAAGTAAAAATATAAGTTTAATGCCAATGTTTCAACCTGCAAGCTGGGAACCTTGAGCCTAGGGGAACAATGAGTTCCGAGTTGCTCACAGACTAAGGAGATTTTATGGGGTAAATCAGGAGTTATTTGGCTCTTCCAGCTGATTGGTTGCCTAGTGGTCTTCCTCCTTACTTGGATCCAGGTAGCAGAGTCAGGAACTAGGGAGTCCAGAGGTGGCATGAACAGACTTGGCTGCTGTCTTCAGCTAATTCCCGAGAAGAGCTGTAAATTCCCACAACTTATGTTAGGTAACATTAAATATAATCTTATTTGATTGTCTGAGTTGGTCATTTGCATTTTGTCCCTGATAAACATGTCTTATTTTGGTTTGGCTTTACAATGTTAAAAAAGAAAAAAACCTATCCACGTGTAGGATTGTGTCATTGGGTACCGAAGGTCCTATTGAGATTTCACATTTTAAAAAACAAAATTCAACTGAGTACATTTTGAAGATCTGGTTGGCTTCATTCAGTGATTCATGAGTAGGGAAGTGGATAGAAAGGAGCTCCAAGGAGCTGTACAAAATAAAATACTTTTAGAGGCAGGAGGGAGCAGGAACAAGGAAGTTTTACTGGGCAAAAAGTGGACTCATTATTGCAGTCACCTTCCTTTAGGACATGGCAAGAGTCTACCAGGCAGATTACCTAAGCAGTGCTTATCCAGTAATTCCTGGTTGACTAGTTTAAGATTCACTCCTGGAAGAGGGTGAAACTGTAATTAGGTCTCAGTTTGGTGACCTGGGGGTAGCAAAGCAGCTCCATTTTGGGTCCTGTTGTCTTGTTTTTAACAATATGCTTTCTAAAACAAGCATGCATTAAAAACAGCAAATAATAAGTTTCTTGACATTTTAGAATACGTATTTATTTTAAATGGATATATCTTTTTATTGTTGATTAAAAAAATGATTTAAAAATATGTACAAATAATTTTCCCTTAGTCAACATTTAAAGTTCTTTCTTGACCTTTTAGTGGCACTCACATTTGTGATAATGCTTTTCAAAATAATCTCTAAAAGACTAGATATGTTGTAAAGTATTTTAATAATTAATGTATGTATGTATTTGATAATTAATGTGGTTTTAGAATGTCTTTTGGTAATAAATATGCTTTTACATTTGCAGTTATGCTGACAATCAACTTAGAGTTATACATTCAAATTTTACTTCTTCCTTAGGACTTTAAGCCATTAAAAAATTACCAAGTAATTTACAAATCTAATAAATTTTATTTGAGGAAGAACAGTCACCTTTATTCTTTTTACTTATTCTTCAATTAACATTTGATTAGTTCAAGTCTAATGGTTAAACTCTCTTAGTCAATTCCTTGAGCAACCAGTTAATTAAACAGAATTTTTAAGTTTAACACCTTCAAATTTTTTATGCATTAATCTGGCATTTGAAGATGTCTAAAATGATCTACCTGCTCCTTGCCTGAGTTTAAAACATATTTATTTTTCAGTTGATTAATTTAACAATCACTTGTATAGTGCTTACACTCTCAGGCTGCGCTGCCAAGTTGGCTACATCTCTTATTTCCAAAGTTATGAAGTAAACAATTTACTCTTCTTCCCCAGAGGAAGGGGATGGTGTTGCTGGGGGAAATAGGATTCTTCCACCGAAACACAGGAAATGCGTTCCAGGGATACATCTACAGGAGGATTTGAGGTATACTAAGTGTACCAGTTAATAATGTGAATTTTGTAATAAAAGAAAACACGATAATTTTAAGAGAAACATCAAAAGTATTTTATTCAAAGTAATGTCCATCACTAACTACACATTTCCCGCATCTTTCAGGTAATTTGTGAATACCGTCCCAATAGAACTTTTCTTGTTTTGAGGCAAACCATTCAGAGACCCAATTTTCCATAATACACCACACCTTCCTGATCCAAACACAGCGCATTATCTTCTTTCTGAAGCGATTTGGCTTTGCAGTCGATGTCGATGGTTGACCTGGATCAACCCATGATTTTGTGCGTTTGGGATTCTCAAAATAAATCCACTTTTCACCACCAGTCACAATTCGATGCCAAAAAGACTTTCTTTCGTGCCGTTGAAGCAACATTTTACTGATGACTTTTCGGTTTTCCATTTGTCTTTTGTTCAGTTGATGTGGCACCCATTTTCCTTCCTTTAAAATCTTTCCCATTGCTTGTAAATGATTGGAAATTGTTTGTTGAGTAACGTTTAATCTTTCTGAAAATTGTTTTTGAGTTTGACACGCATCTTCATCCAATAAGGCTTGTAATTGTTGGTCTTCAACTTTTTCGGTTGATCTGGACATTCTTTGTCATTCACAACAAAATCATCACTGTAAAAGTGTTTAAATCAGTGTCCACAAGTATCTTGAGATGCAGCATGTTCACACTAAGCTTCTCGAAGTATTCAGCAGCACTTTTCTTCAAAATAAAGTAATGAACTATAACTTCCCACAAATGCTCTTTTTTGGGGCATGAAATTTGACATTTTTAAGTGTAAAAATATCTATGATGTTAACACCTCCAGCAAATTTGACATATGAAGTTTTGAAGCTTGCTGTCAATTCAACAAAATAGCATATCAGTCGCATATATATCAACATATGTGTAACTCCATCTATTGAAAAAAATTCGCATTATTAACTGGTACACCTAGTAGTGGCAAGATTTATTGGAGCAGAAACAAAGGACTGTCCCGAGGTTACCATGCATCTGTCTCATCCATGACCAGCTGACTCAGCTCCATCTCACTGGGGAAGGAGTCTAGCCTTGGGGGTCACAGGCCTGCACTTGTCCCCACCAAACCCAGGAGGAGGGCCAGGACCCACAGCTGCCATACCATTAGCCCAGCATCCAAGGCTGCAGTAGTCCAGCACCACCTCTGTTGGCATCCAGCCCGTGCATGGCTTCTGAAGAGAGAAAGCGCCAGCCTCTAGCCTTTGTTAAGCTTTGAGTATATTTCCTTGGGTTTGGGAAGGAGTAAGCTTTCTTTCAAACTACCTAATCTCTTTCCTGGATCTCCCCTATCCAATTTCTTTCCTGAATCTTCCAGGGTTTTCTGCCCTGGTCCTATCTGGTCTTTTCCCAAGATTTTCCCAGGCTAGACTCCTCCCCTTTAGGGTTGCTATTTTGGCTTCTACTGCACATGCTCATAGTTTGTCTTCATCATCTGCTTCTACTGCATATGCGCTTAGCAGGACTTCCCCCCTGTGCCATCTGAGCTTCTACTATGCATGTGTCTAGTGAAGGAACTTCTCCCTTACTGTTTATCCCTCCCCCTGGTAATCTGAAGAAGCAGGCTGGTTGTTCCCTGGGGAAATTGGAAAGCAGGTCTTTCCTGCCCACTCCAATGCATGGAGTGACTGTGAAGCTGCTCCTTCCTAGTTAATCTGGCTTAAGGTCTGATTCCATGTGCTCCCTTCCTCTGTTAATAACTAACTAGCTGCCCCTGCTAACAACAGGACAAGGAAATATCTACTGGAGCTCCTATAGATGGGAAAGTGAAACCAAGAAAAGGATGTTCGCTCACATACCCAGTCCCCCCCAACACAATCAACCTCCAATTTTGTATTCCTGATACTCTTTGGGCTTAACCATTAAAACTATGCTCAAACAGGCCTGTGACTGTCTCTACAGTGAAGGACATCAGCCTGAGATATGTAAAAAAAAATCTGTACCTTTTGCAGTTATAGAGGCAAGGAAGCCTTTATTCAACACTATTACAACAGGAGTCAAGACTGTTGTAATGGGGGGGGGGGGGAGAATGATTGAAATTTCACTGAAACCAAAGACTGGAGAGTTTTTAAATGCAGGGTTGAGCTAAGGAAAAGAACTAGAGGACATTGGAATGGGTTGGTCAATATAAGTAGCCCATCTGAGTTTCCTAATTGGTGCTTGTCACAAAGTTAGGCTCCTACCCTCCCACACAGAACGGGAGATGGAGGTGGTATCTTTCTTAATGATTTCTCTTCAAAGGGATGACTCATAGGTCCCTGAGAAAAAACATTCTTGGGTGTAGAGGATTAAGTCTGTAAGAGTCAGAGAAAGAATAAAGGAAATACTTCAAGAAAAGGGATATTGGGAGTCTGTAGTTAATAAGAATCCTGTCTAAAATTTAGTTGGGCTGACAAGTCAAACCTCAGATGGGTGGTGTCAATTTGGCACCAAGAAGACTCAGAAATAGATAAAAACAGTAGCTCAGTAAATCAAATCTGAGTCACTCTGTGTACAAAGATAGAGATTGAGGAAGAGGCAGCCATTCTCTTGTACAGGCTAATCTTTGGGGATCCCTAAGAGCTATTTGTATAATAGATCACCTTAGATCTAGTCTATTCTTTAATGTGCTTAAAGTAATAATTGCATCCTCTACTTCTTCCTACCATCTCTCAAATGCTACTTCGTCTTCTTCTAGAAGGTACTGAAAGTTTCTGATATATTTAGTGAGTATCATAAAGGGTGGAATTTTGCTTGATTGTAATGTAGTATTACAAATTAACTTACTCAGTTCTGTGTTCTGGAGAAGAGGAGAATAATTCAAAGTAGGGAAAATTCATGCCTGGTGAGTTTTATTGGGGGGGGGGCGGTATTCAGCAGTCTCATTCATGATACCCAGCTTCTGTATCAACATGTGATATAATTTTTAAGTTTTTTTTTTAAGGCAGTTAATCCTACTGAGGGCAAAGTTACTAGTTTTGATTTAATGAAAGCAGTGGGTACTATGCAGAAGGTGAAAAGAGGTGGGTTCTATTCATAAGGAAAACAATTAAATTTTCAAATTTTTTATTGATTCTGAAAATCACACTATTTTCAGTGATAACTTGATAAGATACATTACTTGAAGAAAACCAGAATTTAATACAGTGCAAATGTAAGTATGCTAATTGCAAAAAGTTAGAGAAAGTGTTAGAAAATCAATTCATTTTGTAAGTGCACTGATAAAGAAGGTACAGCAAGGGGATTTATGCAAATGTAATGAATTAAAGCATTTATCTTGCAAACTTGATAAATAGCAGTAAGCACTTTAGAGGGTGAAAATAATTAGTTCCTCAGTTCCCATGTGTACCCAAATCATAGTTGCAATTATATTTGTTTATTACTTCAAAATGACTTTTTATTTCAATACCACACAGACTTAGAAATCTATAATCACATCACTTTTTTCCTAATGATTTTGTTTGTTCTTAATGTAGGATTCCCTTCTAATAATGTTGTCGGCCTTTCGTCTCTCTCTCTCCTTAAGAAAACACAGTAACACTGAGTGTTATCTTACTGTAGGCAAGATAATTTAAGAAACAAACACTTCTTTTCCTAGCCCCTCTCTGACACAATATCTAAATTGCAGTTTATGATTTACAAATGAAAATAAGACCTTGTTGGTCCCATCTTAAAATCTTTCTATACCTCCACATTATTTAGCCTAAAGTTCTGATAAGGCATTTTATAATTAACTAGAGGCCCGGTGCATGAATTCATGCACCAGTGGGGTCCCTCAGCCTGGCCTGCGGGATCAGGTCAAAACTGGCTCTCTGACATCCCCTGAGGGATCCTGGATTTCCAGAGGGTGCAGGTTAGGCCGAGGGACCCCACCAGTGCACGATTGGGGCTGGGGAGGGATGCGGGAAGTTGGCCAGCCAGGCGGAGGGACTGCGGGAGGGCTCCAGGGTGTGTCTGACCCGTCTTGTTCAGTCCTGATGGGCCAGAACCCAGCAGCAAGCTAACCTACCAGTCGACTGTCTGCCCCCTGGTGGTCAGTGCACATCATAGCGAGTGTTTCAGTAGCCTTGGCATATGATTAACATATTATGCTTTGATTAGTTGACCAGGCGACCAGACGACCGGAGACCTGGCATATTAGGCTTTTATTATATAGGGTAGGATTCCTGCTAACTAAGCACAATTCATCTTCACCTTGAACTCCGTGTTTCAGTCAAATATGCTTTTATGTCTGTTTATACTAGTATACAGGTTGTCCTCCCCAAAAAATGTATACATACTTTGAGTGATTATAAAGTCAATATTTATTAATATGCAGTTTATTTTCAAAATGTAAAAGAATCTACAGAAATGAATACTTTTCTTTTTGCCAATGTCAGTTTCAAAATGATAACTATTCTGACCCAGGCACTGCTGATAATGTGAAGCAATGAAATGGCAAATATCAAGAATCATTTAATTCAGTATTTGTGTGCCTTCACTTTGTTGACTGTTGCTAGTAAACCTTATCTTTTATGTATCCCCATTCAAAAAATAATAAAAAATAATAAAAATAAAGCCTAGTGGCATCTTAGGATAAATTTTCTTTGTTTAAAGTTTAGTTTGGCTTCACCCATTATTTCAAATCAGTTAAACCTGAAAAGGAGTGAAATTAAGTGAAAATTATCAGCTGTTAAAGTGTGTATACATTTTTTGGATGCCCTATATGTTGTCTGTGTATCCTATTGGTGTGTTGCTTTTCTAGAGAATTTGGACTTATATAATTCAAAAGGAATTGGCCATGTGAAGCTGATGCTACTTGATCTTAGATTTCTCACCTCCAGGACTCTCAGAAAGTACATTTTTGTTAAGTCACCTAGTTTGTGGTGTTTTGTTATGACAGCCCTCATAAACTCATACAGTCAATTAAGTTCATTCACAATATTCTTTGTGACATATGCCTGGTCTCAAGTCTCTGAGATGTGTATATTTTGCTCATTATATCTGTTGCTCTATGAGAGTCTTTCTATATAAGTTGCATATAGTTTGCTCTTTTTTTAAATATATTTTATTGATTTTTTACAGAGAGGAAGTGAGAGATATAGAAAGTTAGAAACATCGATGAGAGAGAAACATCGATCAGCTGCCTCCTGCACATCTCCCACTGGGGATGTGCCCGCAACCCAGGTACATGCCCTTGACCGGAATCGAACCTGGGACCCTTCAGTCCGCAAGCCGACGCTCTATCCACTGAGCCAAACCGGTTCCGGCTATAGTTTGCTCTTTTATTTTAAAAAATTGGGGGAGTATGTAGGAAGGTCTGTATTTTTGACTAGTGGTAACCATGAACCCTTTTGAATATCCCTTGTTTAACTCTTTATCACCTAGTTTATCAAACTTTGTTTTATTTGACAAGTAAGCTTGTCTATACTCTATACAACATTGTCTATACTCTATACAACAAAGAGCTTTTTATATTTTCCACTTTTAGCTTCCCATTTTCAATTGCAGTGTTTCTACTTTATACCAATATACAACAATTGCACATTAGTCTTCCACTCTCACCTCTAACATTATTTTAGTCTTCTATGTACATTTCTGTATTTTAAAGTGCTTACTTTCAGTCTTTTTGCTAAAGTTTATCTCATCATTATTTGTTTGCATAAAAGGTATTCTCTAGTCAGCAGAGGTTAACAACTTTGCTCTGTAAAAGGCCAGGTAGAAAATATTTTGGATTTTGTAGATCAAGAGTCTACATATTGTTTCTGTCACAACTACTCTACTTTATTTAATTTTCATCTTTATTGTTTAAATTATTATAGACATTCCCTTTTTTTCCCATTGACCCCCCACTCCCCACTAGTGTCCCCCTCCCCAGGCCTTCACCCCACTATTGTCTGTGTCCATGGGTTATGCATATATGCATATAAGTTCTTTGTTTGATCTCTTCTCTGCCCCCTCCCCCACTTCCCTTTGAAAGCATGGGCACTAAATAAAGGAATGCCTGTGACTGCATACCCAGTAAAACAGGATCTTGGCCATCCCTTGCCAAGCAATGTTTTGACAGATTTCTCAAAAGGGTTGATGGGTACATAATTCTCTAAGTTCTTTTATATTGAAAACTGTTTATTTGCCTTGTTTTACATTATTGCTATTTAAAGGGCAATTTGGCTGGATACAAAATCCTTAATTCATACTTTCTTTTATTGAGGTTTTAAAAGAAGTCCCATCATTGCCTTGCTGGTTATGTTTTGAAAAGTCAGGTACAGTGGGGCCTTGACTTATGAGTTTAATTCATTCCATGACAGAGCTCGTAACTCAAATTACTCGTATGTCAAATCTTAAAGTGAATGAGTGAGACACGTGATGCTGGGCTGATGATGTGGTGTTCACTGTGACGTTCACTGTGCCAACTAGCTGTGGGGTATCTGAAGCTGGCTTGTAACCCGAATTTTAGCTCGCAACTCAAAGCAAAAAATCGGCTGAGAGACGGCTCCTATCTTGAAAAACTTGTTAGTCAGAACACTCGTAAGTCAAGGCCCCACTGTACTTTTATAAATTATATGAGCATTTTACCTGCATGTCTTGAAAATTTTACCTTAATCTTTGAAATCTAATCATTTTAGCTAAGATATATCTCAGAATTGATTGCTGTGAGGTAACTTTTCCAGTTAAATTTTGAGTTCTTTTAATGTGCAGATTTTTTTCAAATAAATTTCCGCAAAGTTTTCTGTGGTATTGTTTTGTTTGTTTGTTTGTTTTAATGAGACATGATAACATTAATTTCTATACTTACCCATGAGGTTATTATTTTAAATATTAACTCCGTTCAATTGTTTGTTTGTATTTTTCAGTGACTTATGATAGTATACCTGTTATTTTTTCTTTTCCTATTTTCCATTCCACTGTTTTTCTTTTGATCTCTTTTCTTTTTTTCTTTATGTCACATTTATTCTCTTAGTTATTTTCCTGTCTTTCTTGAATGTACCTTATTAAACTTTCTTTTAAAATTTTTTTTTAATTTTTCAATTATAGTTGACATGCAATATATTATTTTCAGGTGTACAACATAGTGATTAGACATTTATATAATTTATACACTGATTACAACACAATATTATTGACCATATTTCCTATACTGTACTTTATATTCCGGTGACTAATATCATAATGGGCAATTTGTAAATTTTAATCCCTTCCCCTTTTCACCCATACCCCAATTCCCAATCCACCTGGCAACTATCAAAATGTTCTCTGTATCTATGAGTTTGTTTCTGTCTTGTTTGTTTATTTTTATTCTACATATAAGTGAAATCATATGGTATTTGTCTTTCTCTGTCTGACTTATTTCATTTACCATAATACCCTCTGGGTCTATCCATGTTACTGCAAATGGCAAAATTTCATTTTTTTTAAATGGCTGAATAATATTCTGTTGTATAAATGTACCACTTCTTTTTTATCCATTCATCTATTGATGGGCACTTGATACTTTATTAAATTTGTATTTGAGTCTGTTCTTTATTGAGAATGTTTATGCATTGTGGTTTACTCTTAACAAGTGTTAGGCTGCTGAACTAATATTCACATAAATACATAAGGAAACTGAGACTTTAGCACTGAATAGACTACAGACCTGCTTAAAGAGAAGTTTATGAAGTAAAACCCAGGATTGCTCAGTCCTAGAGGGCAATTTTCCCCATAAACAAGATGCTATGCTCCATGTTAGTATAGAGCAGAGGTATTGGCATAGCAGAGTCACTGTATATGTGTGCACAAATACTAGAATGTGTATTCCAATATCTAGTAGTAGAGCAGAGACTAGCATTGTAACAATTGCTGAAAAATGTTGCTGAATTAATATTGAATGAGTCATGTACACATAAAAACTCCAAAACACCCAATCTTCAGGATACCAAAGAGCTAGGTGAGACTGTAGATTGCTAGCTCTTGTTATGGTTGATGTCTGTATCAACCAGCAAACTACTTCCAAACCTCCCTATTCTCCCCACACATGGTTCTTTTCACTTTTATTCAGTTCTATCCTATCTGCCCCCACAGACGCATCCCTCCCTGCTAGATGATGACCAAAGCTCTGTTGGACACTTGGGGATAAGACGCAGATCAATAACCAGGTAAGTGGTTTTGGATTTGCTCACATGGATTGTTTTGAATATTTACTAGAGATCATAAAAAATTTTTCTAAAGTAGACCGTGTAGCCCTAACTGGTTTGGCTCAGTGGATAGAGCATCGGCCTGAGGACTCAAGGGTCCCATGTTTGATTCTGGTCAAGGGCAAGTACCTTGGTTGTGGGCACATCCCCAGTAGGAGATGTGCAGGAGGCAACTGATCAATGTTTCTCTCTCATTGAAGTTTTTAACTCTCTATTCCTCTCCCTTCCTCTCTGTTAAAAATAATAATAATAATAATAATAATAATAATAATAATAAAGTAGACCTTGTTGCAAAAGTCATCTAAGATGATCTGTGGAATTATCTATATTTCCAAAGAGAGTGAAAAGGGGCAGAAAAGATGTTTGGGGAAGAGGAAACAGAAATAACCAAAAAATGTTTCAGATTTTTCTACTCCTCTCTGAATTTTAAAAGACCTTATTAAGTATTCACACCTAAGGGGCAACCATCCAGTCTTCAAATGTGCTCCTTCTCACTTATTTGGTCATGTCCTTGTCCACTGCTTACTGGGGAATGTATGCATTGAGGAATGTAGATGCTTTGTGAGGTGAGCTATTACATTAAAACATTGACCATGAACTTACTGTATGTGATCATTTCCCCACTCAGTCAGAAGCAGGCATGTTGCCTGGAGAATCAGACTGTTGTGGCAGGGATGCAGAGAGAAGGAGACAAGGTTCAGTGTTTGACTTCCAAATTGGCCAGCTACCTCAGAAATAATAGTCAGCACCAGGAGACTGCTGAACACGCTCAGTCTCCTGTTCCAGGAGGCAGCGTGGGAGACAAGCCAAGGCTTACAGGCCATCGGTGCCACTTGAGCAAGC
Source organism: Myotis davidii (assembly GCF_000327345.1). Taxonomy (NCBI): domain Eukaryota; kingdom Metazoa; phylum Chordata; class Mammalia; order Chiroptera; family Vespertilionidae; genus Myotis; species Myotis davidii. The sequence goes on along the minus strand of NW_006287951.1, from coordinate 105,970 downwards.
TCAATTTGTTCCTGGTGCAAGGGAGCCTCATTAGCAGTTCTTGTCAATGCTGGATGAGTGTTCCATCAAAAACTGCCCGAACTTGTCCAGGTGATGCCTGTGCTAGGAGACTTTGCTGACACCTATTTGAATGGTCTCATGTGGACTGCCTCTCCCCTCTTTCCTTCCCTGTCCAACTCCCCTTTTCAATCATCCAGGATCATTGTAAGTCACATGCTCAAAAACAGAATGCAGTGCACAATGCAATCCAAAGAGCTAATGTTGGAAAGGGAGAATTCATGATGCATTACTTGGGGGCAATGCAGTGATGAAACCCTGCACAGTTATACTATAGGGATTTTCACATTGTTAGGTGGAAGCAGACGTTCTGACTTTTCAATTTATGATAATCTATAATAAAGCGACATGGGTAGGAGTAGAGAGAAAAATTGAAAAAGAATTATAACAGTGTATGTGGTTGTTCCAGTGGCTGGTATTAATTCCAGTCCAAATCCAAAGGCCAGAGAACCAGGTGAGCCAATGTCCCATCTCAGCAGTCAGGCCAGAGTAGTACCCTTTTCTCAGCCTTTCTGTTCTATGCAGGTCTTTCATTGCTTGGATGAGGGCTATCCACATTGAAGCAGGCAATCTGCCTTCCTCTGTCTATTGAATCTAACAAATGCTAATCTCATAAAAAAGCATAGTCACAGATATGCCTACACACCAGATGCCTGGGAACCCCACTTTTTCAAATTTTTAAATTATGCATTGTATACAATGTGGATTTTGTGGGGATTGAGAGGAGAGACCATAATTTTCCCAGTACTAAGAAATACTTAAGATTTTAATCCAGTTTATGTGGAGTAAAATGTAGAGCAGGTTTAAAAGGTATTTCAGAAGACCTTTTGTTTAAGAAATAATGTGTGTGTGTTTTTTAAATCCTAAGCAAAATATACTTGAGCATTTTTTATGTTGGGTTGATAAAAAAAATTTGCTTACATTAAAATGGATGAAGCCCTAACTGTTTTGGTTCAGTGGATGGAGCGTTGGCCTGCGGACTGAAGGGTCCCAGGTTCGATTCTGGTCAAGGGCATGTACTTTGGTTGCGAGCACATCCCTAGTGGGGGCTGTGCAGGAGGCAGCTGATGGATGTTTCTAACTCTCTATCCCCTCTCCCTTCTTCTCTGTAAAAAATTAATAAAATATATTTAAAAAATAAATAAATAACTAAAATGGGATGAAATTAAATGTTGTGAATATCTTTAAAAATGTTGACACATAAAATTAGTCATCACAAGTCCATCCTTTTTCAAATTTGTTTCCATATACACCTCCTCAACCAATACTTATTTAAGTAAAGACAACATAAGGTCACACATCTGACTAATATGGTACAACTACGCTATGTACTACTGCAGTCCGCTTTGCTCAGTCTACTGACTCAAATGTTAATCTCATTCAAAAATACCCTCACAGACACACCCAGAATAATGTTCAATCCAAAGTATGGGTACCCTGTGACCTTGGCAAGTTGACACGTAAAATTAACCATCACAAGGATATAATAAACCCTCCGGAAATAGTGAACCAAGTTGGGGATTGAGGACTGGAGGCAAGGGAAGGTGCTCAAAACTAAAGGTTTCCACTTTTCCTTTTTAAGCCATTTTTGGAGGACTTCTGAAAGGTAGATTAGTTTAAGAGGAGGGGATTAGGATAAATCCTTTGGGTGCAAAAGCAAAATAACTAAAATAAATCCTTAATTTTTTATACTTTTCATTTTTGTGAGAATGTTAGAAGTACGGCATTTGCATAACGAAGAGCCCAAGCATAGAAGCTTTATTTTAAAGTAGCAGAGGGGGGTAAAATTATATTACTTTAAGAGTTGGCACAGAGCTCCTAGAGTGAGAAGAGTCATGTTTGGCCATAAATATGAGAATGAGACCCTTTGGGCATGAGCAGATGGTTTGTGATAAAACAGAGGGCTAGCTAAACTGTTCTGCAGCAGAAATTATCTGAAACCTTGGGTGGGAGCTACGGGTGAGTGATTTTGGACTGAGAAGAAGGGATGGGTGGGAAGCAATATGGTGCAAGGCTAAAATCCTAGTAGAAAAAAAATGGCCACCACAAATTCCCTCGGTAAGTTCAAGGACTTTTAAATCCACGGATGTCTATTGTCAATGTCCAGTTGTTTGTCCTGCTGTGCAGCTAAGTAAACCTACTTCTCCCCCTCTTGTCTCTAAATTCTTAAGTCTGAGTTACATATTACCTGGGTTAGAGGAATTGGGAGAATAAAGATATTTGGGTGGGGCAGTGGGGTGTAGAACAAAGGATTCCTCCAATACACAGGAAGCACAAATTAGAATGGAGATTGAGAATGAAGCAGAAATGAATGGAGAAACCTGAACGTGCCCACCATATCTTTTCCTAAATCGCCAGAGAATATTTGAGGAATTCAAGCCAACTTCATGTAAATATCAAGGATATGACCACCAGTTAGCTGGAGAAATTAAGCAAGGCTAGATATTTGGATTACAAGTCTAACGGAAAAATCCCCATTGTGCTTCTTTATTTGGCTTTCAAAAAAGCCATTGGCCTATGTAGAGCCAGACCTGGGGTGAAAATCAAATAGATTATGAAATCTTACATTAGATATTTTGGTCCACATTTATCTTTTGGTTCTTTCCTCTTAGAAACGAAGCTCTGACACAGCTGCGCTGGGCTGTTTTCTCTTCCTTTCTGTGGCTCCGTGTACATGCTGTTGCTTTTGTATTCATGCTCAGCAGTGTGTTCTCTGAAATCTATAGCAATCTGAGCCTTCCTTTCAAAACAGAGCTGATGTGGAGAAGACCTGGAGGCCCACAGTGGACTTTCGCTTTGAGATGGGCTTGGAAATTAAACAATACATGCAAACCATGTTATTAACCAAAATAGGCTCAAAGGATATTTGCCTGGCAGCACTGCAAAGAACAGCAATAGAATTAAACAAGTGCCTGTGGGTAGTTACCCGTGCTTTACTGGTGCAATGACAGATAAAGGGTGAAGCACATGATGGTCAGAAAGCCCCTTTTGGAGCAGGGCTCTCAGAGTGGCTATTTACATATCTCAGCAGGGGGCCAGAATCTTCCGTTCATCCTAACAGCTCCTCAGCTCTGGCTGCCAGGAGCTATCATTCACATCTCATAAAATAAGCTAAGACCCGGCATCTCTTCCGCGTTTCAAATCGGAGGCTAAACATTACCACAGGCAGTGGCACCTGGAAACAGGGAATTTGAACAGAGTTGGGTTTGGCTCTTTGAGTCTTTCATTGGTTCATCCATTTGGCCAACAAATTCTTAAATTCATCCTATTACATGATTCAAGCATGATTTAGATGCACAGGCTTACATAAAGGAACTTTCCATATAAAATGGGAAAGAAGGTGTATACACATATAGTCAAAAGTGCCACTGACCAGGAGTTCTCAGTGTTCTGAGAATATTATTAGGTGTATTACTTTAACCACTGTCCTTGTTTCATTCTTTAAGGACTACAGTGAGTAAGGCACTATAGATAAGAGGTCTGTATTCTCTGCCTATAATTCTTCAACTCTAACCCATTCTTTGACCCTCTGTAATCTGCTTTCACCCTCACCAACCTATAAAAAATGTTCTTGGCAAACATTACCAATGGCTTCCTAATGCTAAAAAATTCAAAAGACCTTCAGTCTTTAAGCAACATGATGTGGATACCTTCACTTCCTCCTTTATTTTCTATTCAATACTTATAAGATGGATCAACATTCCAACCAAGAAACTGATTTTGGAATTTCCAAGGTGGGCTTCCGCAACTTTTCCTCCCTGCCTCACTGCATCTTTCTCTTTTCTAGGTCTTTCCACTGGCTCCTCTTCCGCTGCCTGTACCATCAATGAAAGTGTCTCCTGAGGTTTTTTCCCGACGTCCTTTCCTCTATTCTCTTTTCTACCCCACTTCCTTGAAAAACCTCACACATGAACACAGCTTCTCCTCTCAGCTTAATGCTGTAGGCTCCCAGATTTCTATTTTAGTTCCAACATTTTTTGTGCTATTTCTAAATCCTCCTGGATATTTCTTAGGCATCCTAAACTCTTAGTTCAGAAATGGAATTCATTAAATTCCCTCTACATACACTTCCCATCTGCCCAAATCAGCCCTCATTCTCTTCTTTTTTGTCAGAATGGTTCTAGTAATGATGTTCAATGGCTAAACCAGAAACCTAAGTGTTACCCTTCCTTCCCTGTACTTTTTGACACCAAATTTTTAATATCATCTGAACCCACCATATCCTCTTCATCTATAAAACATGGCCCTCATTATATTTACTTACACTATTAAAATAGCTTTCTATTTAGTCTTTCCTTTGTTAGCATTTCTTCCAATCTAGCCTCCTCATTGGTTGAAGAATTATCTCTGAGGAATTTCAGATAGTTCATGACAATGGTGGCTGCCTTTGTCCCTATTTCCTAATATAACAAAATATAGCAAAACAATGGATTCTGCATAATTTAGAGACAGAGATTGCCAAACTTTATACGAATCCTATATAGTAAAAGCCTAATAGCAAATGCAAATCAACCAAACAGCAGAACGACTAGTGGAACAACCAGTCGCTATGACATGCACTGACCACCAGGGGGCAGACATTCAATGCAGGAACTGCCCCCAGCCTACATGCCCCAGGCCAGCCAAGGTGGGTGCCAGAGGGGGGCTCCCGATTACCCTGCTGGTCACCCCACAGATCGGCTCTGATCACCAGCCAAGCCTAGGGACCCTACACGTGCACAATTTTGTGCACTGGGCCTCTAGTTCTAAGATAAAAAGCAGAAACACTACAGTTCAACACCTCCTACATCCAGGCCTTGCAGTAAGCAGAGGAGGGCTGGAATCATGGGAGAGAGAAGATGGGGCCTAGAATTGGACTAGAGTTGATCCAAATCTAGACAAAGCCATCCTAGGAAGGCTGAAAATACTTAAAGTATGCCTGGTAGATTAAAGCATGGATCATAGGCAGGAGTTTGAAAGTATGTGGAATTTGAAGGGGCAGATTTTGAAAAGCAATGATTTGGGGGAGAACAAAATGGCAGAAGGAAAGGGAAAAGCAGCACTTGAGGATTTAGTGATGCTCTGTTCGGAATGCTATAACAAAATATAATAAACTGGGTGGCTTATAAGCAACAAACATTTATTTCTCATAGTTCTGAAGGCTAAAGTCCAAGATCAGGATTCCAGCGAGGTCCAGTGAAGTCCCTCTTCCAAGTTGCAGACTAACTGTAATCCTCACAGGGTGGAAGGGGCTGAGGGCTTTCTGAGGTCTGTCTTATCAGGGTGCTAATCCCTTCCCAAATTCCCCACCTTCTGATGCCATCATTGTCTTGGGAGTTAAGATTTCAACATATGAATTTTGGAAGGGCACAGATACTCACTCTACAGCAACATGTGTGCTTTTTTTTTTTTCTCCCGCAGAGAATGTACCTATCCTTTTTGTCAGGTTTTCAAAAAACAGTTTAAGAATCTTTGTTTTTGGCAGAGGTACCAAAAGTCTGTCAATGCATGTCAGTGGGAAAAGGATTATTAGACAGAAAAGCACCATATGTGTTTTGGAAGGAAGTGAATGAGTAGGAGCATTTGGCCAGGCAAAGAATAAACATATCCACACTAATTGACTAAAGGTATATCAGTGGGGACTGGTGCAGTATGACTTATTTGAGAAAGTCTGAACTTTTCAGCCTGGAGAATGATTAACAATGAGGAAATAATTCCAAGATACAAGACAAAAATTAAATCTAGAATTGATATATTTCTGACCAAATGATGGAAGCCTGGGTAAGGCATCATATCTTATCATACATATAATGCATAAGTGTACTGGCTATTGGACTATAGTCACAAAGACCAGATAATATGTAGTATCCTACCAGACTGGGATTTTCAGAACAGATGAATCAAACATAGTATAGTTTTTGAGTTTTTGTTTATTTATTTAGTTCAGTGTGGAAAATTCTTATTGATCTAATAACATAGTAAAATAATACCTACTCAACAATATTTTGTAGATACCGAAAGTTTGACTCTGGGTTTCTTTGTATTAAATTTTATTACTATCATTGTTATTACCAGAGCTAACATTTATCTGCCCCATGTTTCTTACTGTGCTCTGAAGTCACCTTCATTACCATATTTAATCTTTAATAAAAGTCCTATGTAACATATGTTATTATTATACCAGTTTGAGGGAAAGATAAACTGAGGCTGAGAATAATGAATTCACTTCCTATGAGGTAACACATACCTAGTTCTGTGTGATGCTGAAATACATTCTTCTACTATGTTCCCAGCAGTATATTCCCATGTTAGTTTTGAGAGAGCATTAAAAGTGAGAATTAGAATGAAAAGTACCTGGCACCATCTCTTGCCTGAAAACAGTGATTCAGGGTGATGTATACTCTAACAAGGAATAGAAGACATTGATTACAATTTGCATCAAACCTCAAAAACATTGCAAAGTAACATGGCAGAACAGTCCCAGAGGAAAATGCAATGGAAGAAGAAAGAAGATGAAAACTTAGAGAAGAAAAGGAAAGGCTGGAGGAAATAGAAAGTGAAAAGTCAGCAAGCAGAGACTCCAGACATGAAGGCAGAACAGGAGCACTGCTGCTCCCCTCGTTCTCCGCCCACAGAAGGACTGCGCTGGGCTGTGGAAATCTGTTATCATCTCTTCTAAGCTATTTGTTGAGAATTATTCTAGAAGTTAAGGAAACCATGTTCCTCCCCACTATATGTTGTTTTCTAGCTTTGGGTCTTTTGTTTTAATTTTTTGTTGTTGATTTATAAACTCTCTAAAGTGTAATTTTTAACTACTGCTTAACTGCT
>NW_006287951.1:93579-99080 GCF_000327345.1 Myotis davidii | reverse complement strand
CCTACTATTTTGTCTGACTTAATTAATCATTTCCTTTAAAATGTAATCAGTACCAAATAGGATAAAGGATTTTACATCTTGAATTATAGATAATTTCCTTTCTTATGAGTTTTAAATAATAGAATGTTATGTCCCTGGCTGTAGGCTGACAGTAATAATGGCAGCTTTTGAGGGCTGACAATGCATCGGGCGCTGTGCTAAGAGTTTAACATGTATTCACTCATTTAATTTGCACAATAATACTGTGAAGAACATTGTGGCAGAAACTGCTGGTTGCCTACCACCCTAATTTTTCTTTCTTCCTTTGTACCCAAATTTTATCTAAAGTGACAAAGTGCCTGCTAAAGACTCCATTCCCAAGCCTACTTTGTAGTTTCGTGCACACATGTGACTGAGCACCGGTCAGTGAGATGTGCATTGCACTGTTGTGTGGAACGTAGGCTGTTGGTAGATGCTATTTTTGAACTCACCGTCTACCCCATTTTCTCTTTCTTACTCTCTGGAATGCAGATATGATGCCTAATGACTTAGCTGCCACATGGACTATGGTAGCTGAGGATGGAAGCTACTCAGTGCTGAGCATGAGGGAGCAGAAAGACAAAAGAGTCCTGGGTTTTTGATGACCTCCTGGAGACATCACCCCAGGTTTGGACTGCTTCTGTCTGTACTTCTTTTATGAGAGAGTTAAGCCATATGTGTTTAAGCCGCTGTTATTTTGGGTAGTCTACTAGTATTCTATGCTATCCCACAACATAATTGCTATTATCTCAACTTTATGGACAAAGAACCTGGCAGCTTAACCATGTTCAGTAACTTTTATAGTATTTGGATTCCAATTAGCATCTGTCTGACTCTAGAACCCAACAATTTACTACTAAATTCATACTAATAGAGTAATTTTATTGTGAATATTCAGGTAGCATTAAACATAAATCTCTTCAGAGCAGCAAAAGCAATTCATATAGGTGTGGAGACCATAGCTAGTCAAGCCAAGGTCATGAATACCTTTCCCAAGGAAGTCAGACTTTTTTCGAAGTTACAATCTCTTGGTGCCTCTGGCCACCCCTCAGCTCCTGCCACAAGGTGTGCAGCAATCACACAGGGAGCTGGATTAGGATGTGCACAACTGTTCACCACCAGTGATAAACAGCATAGAGTACTGCCCATGAGTCATTGTATGTATGTATGTGTGTGTGCACAAACACATCTGTATTCTAGGCATGTCATTCACATGCTGCAATCCTATTTACATATCATTCCTGACCACAACCACAGCCATTTACTTCAAGACCCTCCCTGCCTCACTCTACCTCCAGAGGCTGAATGAACCAGTGGCAGCACCTAATATTAGCAGAAGCCTCCCACTGACCAGGTTAAGTCAATCAGGTTCTCCATTTTAACAAGAGAGACCATAATCTACCCAGAACAGCCTAACGATGGTGTAACTTCCAGATTTAAGTCATCTGTTTTGGGGTCTGTGTAAAACATAAACAGGTGAAATAAACTGCGTAGGCTGAAGAGGGGGTTTAAATAATTGTACTAACTGAAAATTTATAGCATCACTTGGCTGGTTACTTTCTGGTTATTTTTAAGATTTCAACCTCAACTTTAAAGACGCATTTACTATTCTCTCAAAATCAGTTGAATGCACCTCATGTTTCTACTTTGTACAATTTTACTATTTTTTTAAATATATTGATTTTTTACAGAGAGGAAGGGAGAGGGATAGAGTTAGAAACAATGATGAGAGAGAAACATCGATCAGCTGCCTCCTGAACACTCCCTACTGAGGATGTGCCCACAAACAAGGTACATGCCCTTGACCAGAATCGAACCTGGGACCCTTCAGTCCGCAGGCCGACGCTCTATCCACTTAGCCTAACTGGTCAAGACTGGTTTCTATTTTTGAATGTGCAATAACTCACCGTGTTTATTTCAATATTAGCCCTGTGTTTTCTTCCTTGATTTGACTTAATCTCTTCCTGTTTCTGGAAAAGATAGTTAGAGAGAATGCATATAAAATAGATGGTGAGGTGTGCAGGGAAGGGAAAGGCCAAAGATTTTGAAAAGTAGAAATATCATCATGTGAAATAATAGCAAATGTGCCCTGGCTGTTGTGGCTCAGTTGGTTGGGCATCATCCCATTCACTGAAAGGTTGCCTGTTTGATTCCCACTCAGGGCACATGCTTGGGTTGCAGGCTTGATCCCTGGTAGGGGACGTGCAGGAAGCAGCTCATCATTGTTCTGCTTTCACATCAGTGTTTCTCTCTCTTTCTCTCTTTTCCTCTCTCTCTAAAAATTAATAAAAAGAATCTTTAAAAAATAAAAATAGGTTAAAAAAAAAGCAAATGTTCAGTTTATTCATTGCTACATGTTTAAAATGAGTGTTATGAAACCTATGATAATATTATATTAAGCTTCTCATATGACCAGTAGTTATAAAAATATGCTTTGACACCACACTATTTTAATAAATGATGAAGTTCAAATTGAAGAATAGTGTAGATTTTTTTAATTGACATTTTTTTTACCCAAATAAGGAGGATAAGTGTTAGCATTGCCAGAAGAAACTATAAAAAAGTTATAGAAAATGATATTTTATTAGAAAGCTCATCTGGGTGAATGGCATGTCCAAGAGAACTTCTTGATTGAAGAAAATAATTGTTTAAAAGCCTTCTGTTCAACCTATTAACTCAAATGCAAATTTTCATTAAAGTTCGTGAATTCATTTAGGTGCAAAGTATAATAATAAAAAATCATAAACAAATCATGGTGGCAGACAGGGAATAAACAGGTTTGTGTCTGGCACCTTGGAAAAAGGGGTTGCCTAGAATAATTTAAGCTAAGAGATGCCACATCATTGCTTTCCTTAGAATCACGCTTCATAGGTAGCAGATGGCACAGAATCAATAGCTGATCAGAGAATAGCACTTGGCATTCTATCCTGTGGGTGGGAGGAAAAGGGTGTTTTAATTTTACGGAAAAACATAGCTCATCAGCAAGACTGGCATACAAACATCAAGAAGAATGCTAAGGGAATGAATAACTTTCTTTTCATTCAGGGTCCAGAAAAGCAGAGAACAGAAATCTATTTGCCAGAGCTCAAGTCAAAATGACAATTTCACTTGATCCTATTTCCTTATGACTTGATTTTTAATTTCAAGTTACTGGCACTGCCAGGGACACATCCCCTCCGTCCTTAGGCAAACTTGCAGGACCATTTCTTTATGTGACTTTATGTGAAAGAAAGTCAAGGACTGAGGAGGCAATTGGTGCTCAAGCCCAAACAAGGTGCCTTATTGTCTTTTACTTGCCATCTGGTGTATGTCATCAGGAGAAAACTCCCGTAGTCTCTTCCCTCTGTCCTTGTCTCATATCTCAGGCTATTCATGCTGAGTGTATGTGGACCAGGTCTCTCAGGTATGTTGCACTGGTGCCACCTCTACCTTTTGTCACTTGCCTGGATCTGAGTTCCTCTACCTGTTCCCCATTGGACTTGATTGCCAGCCATCACATTGAGAAGAGACCATTTGGGAGTACTTAGGGATAAATGGCCTCTGGACACACTCATATGTCTGTGTGTCTCGCTGCTGCTATTCCCTTTCACTCAGAAAAGCTTTCACAGTGAAATTCATAAAGCTGTTAACCCTATAGATGGAAGACCAGGATGGGGGGAGGCAATACAAATTTCTGGTCATCAAATGGGACTAGGAACAGCCTCTGTTAAGATTTTTAGCTCTTGTTGGGAGACCAGAAACAATGTTTATCATTTGGGGTTGAATCTGTCTTGCTTATAGGTCTTCCATTAATTGTCTCAATTATGAGATCTAAACCCACCTGTAGTTAAGAAGGGTGTTAGAAAGTTCATAAAAATACCTGAAGTTGCATCTTTTGTGAGATAAGTTCTAAAGCTCAATTCAAAGTGAAATAAATTCTCATATATTCAAATTTAGGCAAAAGTAATCTTCAATTTTTTGTATCAGTCAACTTGGACTGTATCATCCTGCAGTAATAAACAGCCCCTGAATTTCAGCAGCCTAACCACAAAGGTTTATGTCTTCTTCATGTCAGAGGTTGACTGCACATACCTTCTCCATTCTGGGATCCAGACTGTAGGAGCAGCCCCTCTCATCCATGCCATTCTCACGGGAGGAAGGTAAAAGAGTGATGGAGAAACCATTCCATGGCTCTTCAAGTTCAGATATGGAAAGTTTCAGTCCTGCTTATATTTCACTGGCCAAAGCCAGTCACATGGCCAAGCTTGAAGCTGATGGCCAAGGAAAGTATATTTCTTCCACTAGGAAAGGCATTGCAAGTCACATGCAATGAGTGGGGGTGAATGATGCCACTATTAGGAGTGCAGAGAAAAATAGAAAGGACAATTAAAACCTGCCATATAAGTGGGAACAACAATACAATCTAGTGCAGTGTCCCTTAAGATGTCCCATTAGCAATATATAGATGAGTTCTTATTATGAGGTGCTGTAAGCAGCCTTACTTTCCTCACATGTGCACCTGATGAAGCAGTTATATTGGAGGAGAGTGATCCAAAAGAATCACCCTTACATCTGGGAAGGATGCACATTTTGGGAGGCAATTAGGAAGTAAGACTAATTTTATAGGCAATGTAGTTTTCCCACTTTCTATTGACTCCAGGGAAAATCTCTATTGATTAAACAGCAGTAGGAAACTATTGAATTTGTTGTTCCTGTCCTCTTTCTCTTTAGAGTCAATCATATATATTTTAATTTCAAAAGTTAAATATTTCTATGATGAAACTCCACTATAATTTGGAGGCCGTTCTATTCTATTGTGTCTCCATAAGTATGTCAATTGTAACAATTATTGGCCCTCTCTACTTGACCTGAATCCTGAGAGCACAGAATAAATGGTGTTTGCTATGTCTAATGGGTCAATACGTAATGATACATTTGGTTCTGTAGCGTACTGGTTAAAAGCATTAACTCTGGAGCCGATTTGCCTACTTCTAAATGTACTATTTACTAACGATGTTTCTTAAACTATTATGCCCCATTTTTCTCATCTGCATAATGGAGATAATAGTTTCTATTATGTAACATATATTATGGATATATATACACATATATGTATATATATGTATATGTATATATACATATATATACATATGTGTGTGTGTGTGTAGATAGATAGATAGATAGATAGATAGATAGATAGATAGATAGAGATAGGTAGATAGATATAGATATTCACTGTTCTGGGACAGTGGCTCTATTTCAGTTCCAATAATCTAGAATGATGCTTGCCATGTAGCAAGTATTTAAATATATATATACTAGAGGCCTGGTGCACAAAAATTTGTGCACTCGGGGGAGGGGGGCTCCCTCAGCCCGACCTGTGCCCTCTCACAGTCTGGGACCCCTCTGGAGATAATGACCTGCTCGCTTAGGCCCGCTCCCCGGGTGGCAGATGGCAGGCCCGATCCCTCGGTGCCTGCCCAGCCTCCCGGGGTCGCGCACAA
>NW_006287951.1:81197-93156 GCF_000327345.1 Myotis davidii | reverse complement strand
GGGTGCCTGGCCAGCCTGGGTGAGGGGCTGATGGCTGTTTGCAGCTGGTCACACCCCTTTCAGGGTGGGGGTCCCCACTGGGTGCCTGGCCAGTCTGGGTGAGGGGCTGAGGGCTGTTTTCAGGCTGGCAGGTGACTAAAGCTCCCAACCACTCCTTTTTTTCTTTTTATTCTGGGCCAGCTTTAGCTTTGAGGCTTGGCTCCAGCTCTTAGGCCTCCACTGCTGAAAGTAGGTTTCTGGCCCATGTTACAATGTTGCGATACTGCTGGCTGAAGGCCGGGACTAAAGCAGGTTTCTGGGGTTTTGTTTAGCTTCTCTATTTGTTACATAGTTGCTTAGAGTTGCAGCTCAGAGGCCTGCAGCAGCAGGCGGGGAATGTTGGAGTCCTCCATCACTGAAGCAAGCAAGCCTCATGTTAGTTTCAAGCTGCCTGGCTGCCGGCCGCCATCTTGGCTGGCAGTTAATTTGCATATCTCACTGATTAGCCAATGGGAAGGGTAGCGGTCGTACACTAATTACCGTGTTTCTCTTTTATTAGATAGGATATATATGCCTAATATGCAAATTGTCCCTTTGGGAGTTCAACTGGGAGACAGGGAATTCGATTCCTCGCTATGACGTGTGCTGACCACCAGGCGGCAGTGTGGAATGAAGGGAGACCTTGGCTGGCAGCCATAAGGTACCAATCAGCCTTGATCACCAGCCAGGCCTAGGGACCCTACCCATGCACGAATTTCATGCACGGAGCCTCTAGTTTGTTGAATAAATGCATAAGCCCCATTTGTGTTCCAGGTCATTGCTTCTCCATCTTACCATTGCTTAAACCAGAAATATGAGAATCATCCTTGATATCTCCTTTTTCCTTACTTTCCAATTCCATGTATCTTCATTAATGAACATTTTTTTATCCATCTTCACTCCCACTACATTGTTGCACAGAGCTATCATCATCATCTCCTTGGACTAAGGGAAAATCTCCTTTATGGTCTCTCTGCTTCCAGGCTTACAACTCCAATCACTTCTCCAAACAGCATGAAGGGAGGTTTTCTTAAAGAGGTAAATACCTTGATAACATCTTCTTGCTTAAAACACTCCATGATCTCCTCGCTCCCTTAGAGTATGAAATTCTTACATTGCTGTCAAAGCTCTGCTTGATCTAGCTCCGACCAGCTTCCTATGGTGCTTTTCTTTGCCTGTGTTTCCTCCCCTTTAGTCACAGTGATGTTTATTCCATTTCTCAAGCATTTCTACAGCATCTTTCTTCATAGTCTTCACACTCAATGTTCTCTATGGCTGCCCACTCTATCTTAATCCTTTATACCTGCCCCTTCCCTTAGCTTATCCGTATTAATTTAGAAAGTCTCGGATTAAAAGTTGGTTCCTCAGAAGCACCTTCCTTCCTTGCCAGGTAAAATGCCCCTGTTCAATCCCATTGGACATTTCTTGTGATTCTCTTCTCTAGCACTTACACAAGAAATATGCTTTTAAGTTGTTTTTCAAACGTATCAGATATATGAGTGTGGCTTTTCTTTTGGACATTATTTAAAACTAGAGGCCCAGTGCATACAATTCGTGCATGGGTAGGGTCCCTAGCAGCTGCCAGCTGGGCCTCCCTTCTCCCGGCTGCCTGTGCTGCCACTGGCTGGGGCCTCCTTTCCCACAGTTGGCTGGCTGGTCCCACCCCCTGGTCGAACTCCCGGTGGAACTCCCAGTCAAGGATACAATTTACCTATTAGGCTTTTATTATGTAGAATAGCTATATGGAGGGAAGGAGGCCCTCAAAATTCACCTTAAAATGTTCCCTCTTGGATATAAAGCTCTTCTGTGGACTTCCCATAAGAGTTTGTCCTGAATATCACAGAGCTCCTCAAAACAAAGATTTACTGGAGTCCTATATAAAACCCGAATCATTATATTTATTTCAAAATGAATTTTCTAATATAGCACTTTGAAGACAATTAAGAGCTGGTAGTCAGTGCAAATAATTTCTGAATAGGCATTTTTCTACTCTCCTGATAGTGCTTACATGCTCAGTAATGGGGGGAATAAAATAGATTTAACTTAGTAGAATTACAGCTACTCCTGGGCTTGGCACTGGATTATATAGGAATCATCTGGGTACATTCTGAAATGTCTCAGGAAACCAGCAGGAAAAGATGTGGCTGAGAGACTCCAGGTCTGCAACCACATTAAGTTCCTTTGATGTTTTACATTAACTTTTTCATATAAGTGTATATCATACAAGAAACCTTATATTTAATATGCAATTATATTTAATGAATATTGATTAACAGTTTGTATGTGCCTACATTTTTTTTTCTCAAAGCAAGAGACCATTCCTCAGGTAAGAGTTAATAAAAACATTTTAATAGCACATACTGGAAATGTAGTGTGGACTGGCATGGATTAATGCTTATCCTCTCTTTCTCCAAACCCCTTCTTCTTCTTCTTCTTCTTTTTTATCAACAAAAACATCAACAAAATTTGATTTTCATTGAACTTGCAAATATGGGACATATGGGTCTCAACTGAAGGTGTTTTTCCCAGCACAGAAGTAGCAGTAATTATGAACAAACTTTTTAACTCCTGATAAATTACTACATGCCAGGCAGGACATGACAGAAAAAAAAAGATAAAGCAGAAAACTACATCTTTTCAACATGATCCTTCAAGTGCTCAAGCATAGTTTGCCTTAGGAAGACTGACAATTTAGCCATTTTAGGACATATCCAGCTGACACTTGGTACAGAGGTTTCATATCCAAACTGTATTGCCATTTTATTTGAAAAGTATTTTCCCCCATCTTTACTTCGTATGCTAAAAGCTCCTCAGTACATGTCCCCCCCTTAATAAAATATTCAGTTGACTTACTTTCTAAGTACACAAGTAGAATGTTCTTGTGAAAGAAATTGACTAAACCCTGTAGAATATTTAATTGGTGCTTAAATCCAAGCAGCTGTCTTCCTGCAGATAGCTTGGGCCCTGGGGAACCTGGCTAATGGAATGCTCAGGCTTTGTTCAAAGCAACCTCCCCCACTCTCTCCCTGGAGCCAAGATTTGCATGTTTTCCCATTTTTGCTTCCTCTTTTAGAAAGAAAAATGCATGTGAGAAACTTCTCATAAAAATGCCAATCTTCTCTCCTGAGCTGAAGTCAGTCTTGACTCAAAATATTAGTTCTTGAGTTTGTACGTACAAGCTAAAGGTGGACAGAGTTTAGCCCTTAAACCCAATAAATTCCAGACATTTGGGATACTTACTGTCTTGTCACCCTCCTCTTCATTATGGAATTGTCATAATAAAACTTTTCCTAGTGTGCTCTACTTTTCTCTGCGTTTTGACAGGAAAAGAATATTTTTAAAAGTATATGTAAACCATGTTCATTTGTTATCTCTAGGTGTTACGTCAAATTGACTTAGGAAAGAGTTTTGTGGACTTAAATGGGTTTATTCCTATCTTGCTGCCTGAAGTGAGATTATAGTTGACTCTGCTAGGCTAATAAAGTATTTCCTGTTTTAAAGATCTTCTGCAAGAGGATTTCCATCTCCCAAACATGATGTATTCCACGGTCTGAGGACCAGTAGGGATCTGCACCATCAGAAAGTTTTTTTAAAAAATGCAAATTCTCTGACCTAAGGAATCTCTGCCGGGCAGAATTTGAGTTTTAATTAGATTGCTGAAATTTGGGAAGTATTGAACTGTCCACTAGATCAGCTGTATGTTGTGGATGGTAGTGTGGAGTTAGACTGCCAGAGTATAACTTAGGTAAATTTCCTCTTCGTCTCATGATTTCTCATCTGTAAAAGTGAGATTTTAAGAACACTTACATTCACAGATGTAGTCTTGGAATAAAATGAATTAATGCACACAGAACACTCGAAATTGTACTTGCTACATAGTAAGCACTAATAAATGGTATTCACTGTTAGAAACTTATTGCATGCAAATATTTAGAAATATTTGTGGGTTCACAAACATTTGCAGGGTACTCAAAGTAAAACCAAACTTTACTAGATAGCCAAAGAAATCAAAGGACTTTTCAAGGTAGGAAAAACATTTTTGTCATTATTCTATTCAAGAATTGCTTGTCTTCTTCACATCCTGAAGTTCACATGGATGAGAAACAGAAAAAGAAAAAGGAATATGAGAGAAAATATGTATAATGTTATAGACTTAGCTTTGGAGGTCAGAGGGAGTAAGTTTGAGCACAAGTTCTATAATTTAGCCACAGGACTTCATTGATTTTTTTTCTTTATGGGAAATGTTTTTTGTGTCCTAGGAAATATTTGCATATCTTTTTGGTTAAAGATTTTCTCTTAAATTTTCTTCTAATAATTTAATAGTTATCAGGTGTTTTTTAAAATCTATTCCATGTTACAGTTAATTTATGTACATAAGTTGAGGTAAGGTTTAATGTTCTTTTTTTTCCTTATGAACATATAGCCGCTCTAACACAATTTGTTGAAAAGACTTTCTCCCACTGAATAGCCTTCAAACCTTTGCATCTTCAGTTGACTACATGCACAGCTCTATTTCTGAACTCCCTGTTCTCATCATCCATGCTTCTATATTCCATGAGCATCACCAGTCTTGCGTATTTGAGCTTGATAGCAAACTTTGAAAATCAGTAGTGTAACTCTTCCAATTTGATCATACCTTAATAAGGTTTAACTATTGTATTACCATATAAATTTTAGAAATCAGAAATTAAAACTCAACTTCTCAATTTCTACCAAAATGCTGCTGGGATTTGATTTGGGTTATTTTGATTATATAGATCAAGTTAAGGGGAGTCGGTATTTTAAAAATATTTTTTCTTCTAATTCATAAACATGGCAAATCTCTCCATATACTTAGATCCTCTCTAGTTCTTTCAGCAATGTTTTATATTTATCAATGGCCCTCTTTCACATATATTGTTAAATTTTTCCCTTTGTACTTAATGTTTGACATACTATCTAAATGATAACTTAAAATTTTTATTTTTCAAGTGTTTGTTGCTAGTTTATCCTATATAATAAAAGGCTAATATGCAAATCAACTGAATAGTGGAACTCCCGGTTGCTATGACATGCACTGACCACCAGGGGGCAGGTGCTCAACACAAGAGTATTTGTGAATTCATGACAAGCAGCATGATTTTGGAGACAAATAGAAGTTGGCATATTACTGGTTAATTTGGTATATTAGAATTTTGTACATTAACATCTACTTCAAGTGTCATGGAGAAAATTTAAAAAATAATTATATCTTTGTCCATGCCATTAAGAAACAAACAAAACAACAACTAGTTCCTAGTAGTTTAGAGAAGTAGAGAACTGAGCTGTGCACTATTCCCTCAAAACATCATCCTTTAGACTGATATCAGCTAGTCTACATGTTTTCATACAATTGTTGACTTCCAGATAGGAAACATCAGGCATATGTCTCTTCCTATTAACACACACACACTTTCTTAAAAGAACTAAATGAAGTGAGCTTTAAATAAATAAAGTTAGCAAGATATGATTTGTTCTATTTTGTCAAAAACATATTAAACATTGTTATAGAATTTTTGATTCAGATGAATGCACATCCCAAATGTCTGTAGGTTATATAATACTCAGATTGTAAGTACCATGAGCACAGTTACTGGGTCTGTTTTGTTTTGTTTTTTTCACTGCTTTTTCTCTGACACCTACTGCAGTGTCTGGGACATGGTGGAATTACAACAAATATTTATTGAAAAATGAATGAAAAATCTATTTATGTTTTCTTTCTAAAAAACAGAAAATTATTTGCCAAATTTCAGATTTTCAGCATCTTTCCCAACCTCTATAATTTTATTATGAACATTTAAAGGGTATGCACACCGAAGTATAGATAATAATATAATGTATAGCCATGGGCCTACCATCAAGGTTATGAAATAACAATTATGGGTATAATTGAAGCTGAACTAAGCACTGTGCTGAATGTGTTTTTAATTTTATTCATTAAAAGTAGTTTTATTGAATATACAAACATTCATATGCAATATATAAGCATTATTTTGCTTGATTTGAATATAAAATTGGCAACAAATTATACAGCTCTCAAACTTTTATATTTTTCCCTCTCAATATTATATTGTGAGATTTATCTATGCTTATAATCAAAGCTCTACTCTATTAATTTTTGCAGCTATATGCTATTTCATTGTATAGGTAGTCCAAATATATTTAAACTCTTTTAATAGTTTGCATTCCATTTTTATTTTTTTTTTTGCTGTTGTAAACAATGATGAAAAATATTCATGTATTCATGTATATATTTTCCCAAGTAAATGTATGGAGGTTTCACTAGACATTTTCAAATTTATATTATATTGAACTTAAATGATGTTTCTCCCAATCCTTAATGTCATCAGCAGCAGCAGCATAATTTATCTCCCAGTCCTTATTTTAGTATGAGGATAAAATCTCTAATACCAACTTGAAATGAAGTGACCATCATGACAGATTGTTACAAAATGACGCACAATCAATCACGTTTCTGAAATTGTAACCTGCCGGAGTCCATTCATTGTCTTCACTAGCTGAGTTTAGACAGAGACCCCCCAAAAGCTAGTAACCTTTGAAGTTCTAGCAAAGGTCAGAACTGTGCACCACCCAGTTAATTTAGCTAATAATAATTGAAGGATCATCCCCACCTTAGTTCCCTTAATTCCTTAGATACTTATGTAGATCCTTGTTGATTATTGTTAATCAGATACTCCTGGAAATCTATTGATGAACTAATCAGATACTTTGTCCATTCCTGGAAATTGTCTGCTGATCTGTGTGTCATTGAAACCTCCTTACCCTAAAGGCTACTCCAGATCAATAAAAGATTGGAGCGGCCTGAGCATGGGTGGAAGTCCTTCAGGACTTGCCCATCTGATCCCCCAATATTGCAAAATTATCTCGTGTCTTTTTCTCTCATTTGTTGTGCGGCTCCTCTTTCAGATACCGAACCCTACTCCACGCAGAATGTGGAGGGAGTCCTACTCGACAGTATCCTATGTAATCTCCTCCCATACTGAATCTGGCCTATCATTCAGCTTATTTTAAGTTACAGAATACTGTAGACTTGGTGCCCGAGTTCAAAATCCTAAACTTTATGAAATTTTGCAGTTTATGGTTTTGCCCTCTTGAGATTTCTGAGATGTGATGTACATAAACCTGAGCTACCCTACTGAAGAGTCCATGTGGGCAATGAAAGCCTACAGCGGGAAAGAGGCTTTGGCGAATGGAAGTCTACAAAAGAGAGATGCCCCAAGTATCTCAGATTAAGAACTAGCTCTCTGAGTTAGACCATCTTGAATTGTTTAGCCAAAACTAAAGCCACATTAGCAAGCCCAGATGAGACTTAAGTGGGGAGGACAAGTCATTCCATCTAAGCTCTGCTTAATCAATTTATAGAATTATGAGAATAAATCATTATTTTTATTAAGCACTAAGTTTGGGAGCTATTTATTCACAGTAATAGGTAATGGTTAAAGTGGTAATAATGATTTTTTTTTTTACCTTTTATTGACTTTTAAAAATATTGCTTTTAATGTTATACTATTAAGCATAATGTTTTTTTGTAGTGTTTTTGGCAAGTACGTACCTTTCCTTTATGAGGTTAAGAAAGTTTCCATTTGATCATAGTTTTCAAAAAGCTTATTTTTTTTCAAATCCCTTTCTCATAGCTTCTGTAATGATGTTAACTTTTTTCCTTTATCTGCTAGCATGGTTAGTTGCATTTTAAAATATTAATTACACTTTGCATATCTAAGATAAACTGATTTTATGTATTTAATGTACATTGCTAAATTCTCTTTGCCAACATTTTATTTAGGGTTACTATATTTATGCTTATGAATATAATTCTTGCACTATTTTTCTTTCCTCTACTCTTGTATTAAGGTTTTTATTGTCCTCATACAATGACTGTAAATATAGGCATCCTGTGTTATCAGTAGCTCACAGATACATGGAAATATGTTGGGCAGAACAGTTTTGCATATTATGTGCATACTAGAGGCCCGGTGCATGAAATTCGTGCACGAGAAGGGGGTCCCCCAGCCTGGCCTGTGCCCTCTCACAGTGCAGGAGCCCTGCAATCAATTGCCCCAAAGAGGTAGGCCCTGCCCATGCATCCAGGGCTCCTCGATGGAGTGCCCCAAAGAGGTAGGCCAGAGCTGGAGGTCCTGCCTCCACATAGCATGGAGCCGTTTAACCTCCAGGCCTCGCTGGGTGGAGCCCCAGGACCCACCTTCGCACCGTGCCTACAGCTCTAAGTCCCCATCCACCTGCGTGTGCCCACTGCGCACACAGCCTCCTGCTGATGGATTGTGACAGTGTGAAGGCGTGATGACCATTTGTATATTAGCTCTTTATTATATAGGATTATATTCCAATTTTTAAATGGCACCAAAAAATGCATTTACAGGCCACCTAAAATGCCTCAATCAAGTTTTTCTACATATCACAAAAATTTTCTTAATGCAAGATTTTTTAATAATAGAAAGCGTCTAAATCATTTATTCATGTTTCCACTAATAAGGATGCTATATCAGATGCCTATGACATTCGTAATGTGTTCATACAAAGAGTACGTCCTACTTCATAAATAACCAATGAAACAGTATGTTAAAGACACTGCAGTGGTTCCCCCCTTATCCATGGGGCTTATGTTCCCAAGTGGATAATACTAAACCCTATGTACTGTATTTCTTCCTTAACATACATACCCATGATAAAGTTTAATTTTTAAATTAAGTACAGGAAGTGATTAACAATAACTAATAATAAAATAGAACAATTATATCAATATACTTCAATAAAAATTATGTAAATGACTTTGGGGTCATTATTAAGTAAAATAAGGATTGCTTGAACACAAGCATCTCGATGCTGGGGTAGTCAATGTGATAACCAAGATGGCTACAAAGTGCCTAGCAGGTGGGTGGCATATACAGGGTAAGTATACTAGATAAAGGATGAGTCACATTCTGGATGGGGCGGAGTGGGATGGCATGAGAATTTGAGAGCAATTTTATACATTGTTTCTGAAATTTTCCATTGAATATTTTTGGAGGCAGTTGACTGCCGGCAACAAACTACGGAAAGTAAACCAAAAATAGGGGGACTACTGTAATTTCAACTAGACACAGATTGAGACTATGTCCGGCTATCCAGCATATACAAACCACAGTGCCCAGGGAATATGTGGGAATATGTAATGATTATGCAGTCTTTTAAAATAACAGCAGCTCAAAATACTGTCCTTGGGAAACAATCCACTATAGACTGAAGCTCCATTCCTCCGATGGCTATGGGTATAGGACAAATTTAACATTTTTCCTGGCATACAAATGTAGATTTTTAATAGGAAGTTTTGACTCAGTGAATCTGGGCAAAATTTCACAACTCGTGTTGAATATTCATATCAAGAATGGTTGTGTAATGAGGAATATTTCTAAAGCCTTAGTTTGTTTCACAACTTTTAACATGCAGCACTTTCACATTTGAATATTTTTAATTTATTCCAATTTATATTTTATGAGTTATTTAGAAATGCTTTTAAAACTTGTCATATGTGTTTCTTAAGCTATTTTAAAAATCATCTGTACCTAAATGAAGTGCTATATCATTAAAATGTGGTCTATGTTTATTTTTTGGTATTTGTTTAAACCTCATTTTGCTAGTATTGTAAACGGGAGGCCCAGTGCACCGGTGTGGGGGCGTGGCCTGCGGAGATCAGCCCACTGTGGGAGCGCTGCTCATCCCAGTGAGTGGAGTGGCACTCCCATTGTGGGAGCGCACTGACCACCAGGGGGCAGCTCCTGCATTAAGCGTCTGCCCCCTGGTGGTCAGTGCATGTCATAGCGACTGGTTGACTAGTCTTTCTGGTCATTTCGCAATTCGGTCTCCGGGCTTTTATTATATAGGATTATGTGAGCTTGTAAATACAGACAATTCTTGGGTTATGTTGGACTCTACATACATCGTTTCATGGTTATATCGCCATCTCCCATTTATTTATTAAAAAAAAAGTTCCGTCATTTCGATATATGTACATATGTGCTTTATGTTTTTTATTATTTACCACAACTAAAGGTCAGGAATTGTTATCTTTCTTTTAAATTTTTTTACTGTTTCACTTCATTTCTGCTGTGTATGTGCTCCATGTGAGTGACGTAGGTGCTTATGTAGGTGGGTTCTGACTTACGGCGAAAATCACGTTACCTTGTGCCGTAGGAACAAATCTCCGCAGTAACCCCGGGGTCCTACTGTATTGTGTAGCCTTTATTCTTGGCATGCATGGTTCTATATATGTATTATCATACCAAATTTGTTGATTGATATGCTAAATCTTTTAAATTTTTATTGGCTTATTTATCTGCTATTTCAATTACGAGAGAAGGTGTCCAGATATTTTTAAATTTCTCACTATGATAGGAGATATATATATTTTTTTATTTCTCCATTTAAATTGTCTCAATTATATTCTGGAATTGATTCTTAGATATATGCTGGTTTTAAAATCGTAACATTTTCCTATTAAGTATTACTTTTATTATTATGTGAAGACCATTTTTTCTCCTAATTGTGCTTTTCATCTTAAAGCACATTTTGCTTACTATTCATATAACCACAACAGCCTTCTTTGGGTTAACCTTTCATGGTATTTTAATATCCTTTTTCAGGTTTTGCATCTTATTCATTTTGCTATACAATCCTCCTTATTGGTCATAATTAGGTTCTATACAACCTCTTTTGGTTAATGCCTCCTCTTTCTGAGAGATTTAATTTTTAGCAAAGAAAATATAGAACTTGTCAGACACTGTTTGGAATGAAATGATTTTCTCAACACATTACTAAATCTTGCTTTTAAGGAAGTTTCTTATTCCCCATTTGATAGCCCTAATCATAATTTTACCCCTCAGCATAATCTTCACTCTAACACTAACTCTAACTTAATCCAATTTCTATGCCCACAGTAAAATCTCATAGATTAATCATTGTTCTTTTTAAAAAAAACCCAGAAAACCTAAATGTTCTTCAATAATCTTTACCTCTATGGTCTTGATTTTCTAGGTGGATCTAAAACTATGCCACTTTTTCTGAAACCCTTAGTAGATCTGTTTGCCCTTCTAACATTGTATTATCCTACCAAGTCTGCAAGTTAATTTTTATTGTGTGGGTTTTTTCCCTAAAATTTAAAATCCACATTACTGGAAACTTGCACAATGACATATATTTGCATTTGGGATTATAAATGTTATTACTGATCCCAGTCCAATTGCTTTTTCATATCACTCCCTGGCACCACCCACAATGTTTTCCTTCTCTGAAAGTGATAGCTGCTGTTTTTCCTAGTAAATGGATTTACATAGTTATCAGCATGTTTCTCTCCTCCCTCATCACATTTAGTTTCAATTCCTTTTGATTAGTTTATCTAGCCTCTGGGCAAACACATTCTCCAAGAAGAAAATAATGTGTAAGCTTGACAAAGCTTAGAAAATAAGTTGAAAACAGGGAAGGCATGCTAGGTAAAATGAATGATACAGAGGTAAAAACATAAAAATGTGACTAGGAAACATTCTATGGATAACTGTGGGATTTCTAAAAGAAAATAAGAGATTAGGTAGAAATTGTAGGTATAGGCCACAGGAAAATAGCCTTAAATTTCAACTTTAAAAGTTAGATTTATCCTGCACGTTTTATAATCTCCTTTGAAGTTCCAAAGTCTTGCTCAAAATTAGCCTGGCCATTGTTGCTCAGTGGTCATAGTTCGATTCCTGGTCAGGGCGCATGCCCAGGTTTGTTGTGAGCTTGATCCCCAGTGGGGGGCATGTAGGAGGCAGCCAATCAATGATTCTCTCTCACCACTGATGTTTTTATATCTCTCTTCCTCTCTGCTCTACAATCAACAATATATATATTTTATTTATTATAATTTTTAATTTTT
>NW_006287951.1:71784-80010 GCF_000327345.1 Myotis davidii | reverse complement strand
TCAAGGTGATTTCCACAGTGGCCGCACCAGTCTGCATTCCCACCAGCAGTGAAGGAGGGTTCCTTTTTCTCTGCATCCTTGCCAGCACTTGTCGTTTGTTGATTTGTTGATGATAGCCATTCTGACAGGTGTGAGATGGTGCCGCATTGTCATTTTGATTTGCATCTCTCGTATAATTAGTGACTTTGAGCATGTTTTCATATGTTTCTTGGCCTTCCTTCTGTCTTTCAAAAAGTATCTATTTAGGTCCATTTCCCAATACATATTTTAAATGACATTTTAAAAATTATGGTGGAAATGACATGTAGAAGACAAGGGAATAGAAATAAGATACATAGGTTTGCATGAAAACCTGGACTATTATTCTAGATAAAATGGAATAAGTGAGAAATTTAAGGGATAATGAGGAGAATGGATAAGAGAAATGAATAGGAAAACTTTGGTAAGATTGTTTAGCTTATCAACTTTGAGAAAATAGTATCACTGATACACATAGAAAATTGCTTAGGAAAAGTAATTAGGGGACTACGGACGGATCTGTGTTACACATGGTGAATTAGAGGCATATTCAAGTAACCTATGATGAGAAGTCCATTAAACAAAAATGCTTTACAGTTGACAGAGTTTGTGAGTAGCAATCATGGTCTTCTGTATTGTCAAACACCATGTATGATAGTCTAAGAGTGATGCTATCGTATGACTTTCTCAGGTCAAGTTATAGAAACCTAATACAAAGTAGTTTAAGCAACAAAGAGTTGTTTTCTGGGTACTCAGGTAGATCACACAACAGAATAACAACTTCAGACCTGGGCAGTTCTTGAGCTTTAAGAAATACTACTGGGGCTTGGCCACAACCAGAACCTTTTCTTGTCCTCCTCTCTTTGTCTCTCTTTGGTTTTGTTTCCTTTTGTGGTAGACAGACATCTTTCCTGTCATAAAAACAGTAATTACTGAACAACTTTGGAATTATATCATTAGGGAATTTTTCTAAAGAAGAACTGCTAGCCTTTGGTCCATAAAGTCTGGGGAAGGGCTCTGATTGATTTGTTTGGCTCATGAGTTTCTTCTTGGGCTGCTCGCTGTGGTCAGGGGCAAGAAACAGTATGGTTCAGGTACATCTCTGTGTGCAGGAAGGTAGGCTGTATCACTAGATAAAGTGATAGAGGGGAATATTATATCTATGGAGAAAAGAAACCACAGTTTCTACTAAGATGACAACTTGAGTCTCTCAATTTTATGAGGCTATCATGATTAAAACACATATTTACAACTGCATCACTGTGCTGGGTGTTAATACCAATAAATGATGCACTAGTCAACTGGCAATGTCATTGATGATGATTAAAACAAAACAAAGTGAAAAGCTGAAGTATAAAAAAATAAATTAAATGGCTACATATTGTGTCTTTTAGCAAATCTATATGCAACTAAACTAAGTAAGGATATCATCAAAGACATTGTCTTTCTTTGAAATAATTAGAATCAAACATGATGAGACATCAAAGGATGGGTTTTAGGATAAACAAAAGAAAGTTTCCTTCGGGAAGAAAATTGCTTGGTGTATGCCATTAGATTAGAATAAAGTCAAAAGCATGAAAACAGTAGCCCATCAACCTGTGGCATCTTGATTCTGAACAAGTCAGAAAACCAATGATGTGTAAGTTGGGTTCATATGTGATGAAAGCCATGAGGCAACATATATCTAGAAAAGGTAGAAGTCATGGAGAAGAGTAAAGGCAGCCAGGAGCAGAATAGGGAAGAAGAATTGCATGGAGAGAAACAAAAATGGGGCTGTAAGTCACAATTATGGCGGGGTACACCATACTTATATTAATCGAGGTGCTGATGAAGCTGTGTTTTGGCATCTCAGTTCTCCAAGAGGTTTGCGTACATGGCAGTTGGAACTATTTCAGTTAGTTTTGGCTTTCCTATGGATCCTTAGGATATACCCCAGCTACTAAACAATCTCTCGGTGTCTTTGTTACTTGAAACCTGAAAAATCCTCATTTTATATATATTTTTAGGTAAATCTTTTTTTTTGAAGACAATGGGTTCCTAATAAATCTATCAATTTTGCAGCGCTCTATCCCTGATCAATGTTCATGTCTTTGCATATTGTTGAGAGTTGGGCAGCAAATACAAGTTGAATTAAGCCAAATTTATTTTCCAAATGATTCTCTATTTTACCAAGAGCACTGGTGCCCTAGCTGGTTTGGTTCAGTGGATAGAGTGTTGGCCTGTGGACTGAAGGGTCCTGGTTTCAATTCCGGTCAAGGGCACATGTCTGGGTTGCAAGCTCGATCTCCAGTGGGGACATGCAGAAGGCAGCCGATCAATGATTCTCTCTCATCATTGATGTTTCTATCTCACCCCCTCTCCCTTCCTTTCTGAAATCAATAAAAATATATTAAAAAAATAAAAGAGCATTCTGGAAAATATGATTTGGAGATAGTGTAGTATGATTTTAGAGCACAGGGACCTTGAAGTCAAAAAACCTGCCTTTCAATCTTGAAATTTTGTATTCTCAAACAGGTTTGTTAGTTTTAATTTTAATACTTTTAAAGTGAAGTTAATAGTGCCTCTCATAGAGCCCTTTTGAACTTTAAATAAGACAGTATGTTTTTAGTAGAATTATTATCATATAGTGCCCCAAAGTGTGAGCTATTATCATATGACTAGTATGTTAACTATTATCTCATATTAACTTATTGATCTGAAATTAATAAAATAACCTTTGTAAATACTAATACCCTATTATATATTTGAGCAGATTATTTCAATATTGCTTTGTTAGGATAAAACATTTGTATGATAGGCTGGCAGATCAGAAAAAAAAATGAGAAAAGAATGGATATTTGCCAAGTCCCTTCATTATTCTAAACAATTATCCCTCCTAGTACATGGTGAGTGAATTAAGTAAAATATAATTTATTTAGGCATACTAGGGTTGGGGGAGTCTCGGAAGCAAAACTGTCAATTTCCTGCCTCAGTTCTGAACAACTGAGATATAAGACAAAAGAGTAAAGCAGTATCTATCTATATATACAAAAGGCTAAGTGACTGACCTTCCATCCATCCGACCATCTAACCATCCAACCAATCGACCGGCTGGTACATATGACACACACTGGCAATCTATAATAATAAACGCGCAATATGCTAATTAGACTAGATAGCTGAATGATCTTCCAGATGTCCTTCTGGACGTCCTTCTGGATGAAGTCAGGGCTGCGAACCAGACGTCCTTCTGGACGACCTTCTGGATGAAGTCAGGGGCAGAGGCAAGCTGCCACAGCTATGAGGGCCGAGCCCCTTGCACGAATTTCATGCATCAGGCCTCTAGTTTAAAAATAAACATTGACTAGTGCATGCGAGATACATATAAAGCTCTCCGTGACGCTAATCACACATGTGTGTTTCCATCTGTCATTGTTGACCATGAATTTGGTTGACACTTCTATTACAGAGAAAGGGCAAATCGATATTCGAATATTTCTTCTAATTAATTTCCTTTTAATGGTCCGCACACCAGGCCACTAGTTATAGATAATACTGATGTTGCAGATGGTGACTTATATCTACAGCAGGGTGGGATGTCTAGTAAAGAACCTGAGAATTTGATGGCCACAGGCAACCCTGGCTTTCGGGCCAGACCTTCATGCTTAGGGTCAAAGCACAGAGAAGCAAAACAGGATGTGTTTTTCCTACAAACACCTGGCTTCAAAGAGAAAGAGAGGGGGAATTGCCTGGGCTCCCCAATTTTCCATTGTAAAATCACCAATAATTTTAAGTTATTACTTACATCTTGAGAGAAGTGAGTGAGGGGACAGAAAAAGGTTAGAAATGTTATACCATTGGAGTCCCCTCCCTTAGGAAAGAGAACACCAGAAGAATAAAAAAGGACCCTCCCCAATCTCCCCCAAATAAAACACATTTATTTACTCTGTTTTAGTTAGTCTTATAATTTTTGTAAATTATCTTGTATTATTTACAGGAGTAGCTGCCAGAATATTATAGTATGATTTTTAGACAAGTCTAAAAGACTAACAAAGTACTAATTCCTTTTTCATATTTTCAAAATATGGATAATTCACTATGTAGGTGATGAGTGAAAAAGTAGGTCATTGTTTAGAAGGAAAAAAAAAGGAATGGTAGTATTACTAGCATAATAAAAGAATGTTTTTGCCATGTAGACTTTGCAAAGATAAAATAGCACCAAAACATAACAGCCTTGGGACTGCCCATTGGGGAAAAGAATGGAAACTCATGTGTGAGAGAGTCAGAGTGCATTGCACTTCCAGGGTCTGCTGTGCTCCTACATGGAGGGATCAGGGTAGAGCTAAACCTAGATCATATACAGTAAGGTACCAATGGGTACGTTGGGTAAGATATCCTTAACTTTGAATTTTTCTCCTTTGAAAAATTCTTTTAAATGTGATACATTTTAAATCAACTTTTCTTACCAAAATTTGCCATAATATCCCTTTTCGCTAAGGCCAAGACACCACCAGGGGCTGGGTGCTAACAGACCTTTGGACAGGTAATGACTTGATTTTGTGTTTTTGTTTTGGCAGGGACTTTATTTATTTTACTCTTTTTTCATTTTGGATTTAAATCTTTATTGCTGAAAGAATTACATATGTCCCCCTCCCCCTCCCCCCCCATTGACCCCTTCTAGCCCGTCCTCCCAACCCTCAAGCCAGGCGTGCACCACCCTATTGTCTGTGTCCATGGGTCATGCATATGCATACACGTTCTTTGGTTGATCTCTTCCCACCCATCCACCCCGCCTTCCTTCTGAGATTTGACAGTCTGTTCCATGCTTCTATGTCTCTGCATCTATTTTGGGATAACAATTTGTACACAAACATGTGCTGGTGTGGAAATTCATGAGATGATCGTTGAGAGGAAATATTTTAGTACAGTCTGGTATTCATGCAATGGGATGGCTACCAACTATAAATTGCCTCTCTGATTGTGGTATTTTTAGACTCAGAAAAGCTTGGTGCTTTTTTCACCGAGTAAGTGCTATCTTTTTTATAAGTTGCGAAAATGCGATCAGACGGTGAGATCACAGCCGAAGGAAGCCTGGCTTTCATGGAATAATCTCAGGGTGTGGCGTTTCCATCTCAGACATTGTTGGAAATGGTTAATAGGAGAGCCGGGGCGCCGCTGCTTAATGCTGTAATTGCACCTGACCATAACAGCTTCGGCGTCAGTTCCCTTCCAGTGAATTCAAATCGAAATGTCAAATTCATGGAGAGAAAAATGAAAAAGTTCTGCATAAATTAAAACTTAAATTAAAGTCCTGCAGGAAATAAGAAGGTGTTGCGTTGTAGGCAGTGATTTTTAATTTTTTAAAATTTTTTTCCAGTGACAGTTAAATTGTTAGGTAATTGCTATATTCTAACAAAATGATATTGGTACAATCCACTTCGCAGAAATTGCCTGGGTGCCTATTACAGTAGGCGACGTGACCACTCTACAAAAGAAACACTACTAAAAAAAACCCAAAACATTAAATTTTTAGGGGAATTAGAGGGAAAGTTTTCAAAGTCACTTTTAGAAAAGGACAAAGTATTTTCCACTTGCATTTTGCTTGGCTGGTGAATGCAGGATTCTGGTCTTTGGTGTGACTCATAGTGTTTATTTTAGAAACGTGCTGCGTAGATGGAGATGGGATGCCGGGACTTTTGTTGGAGGAGCTGTTCCTAACACCTGTATTGATGAGAGTTTGTGTGCGTTTTCCTCAATAACTTTGATAGTGATGATGTTAAATATTTCTTTCAATTTGTTTTTCCTCCAGATCCAATGAACTTTTCTTAATAAGTTAAGGTAGGATTCAGAAGGGACTCTCCAAGAACCTCATGAAGGTATGGGGAAGTATTTGTTATGCATCAGTTCTAGTTTATATGAAAGAATATTAGACACAAATCTCCTATTTAATTATTTAATCATGCAAGATTTGGAGTTATTTCACTTTCTTGAGAATAACGTCCTTAGCTTCTAAAATAGCAGTCTTTATATAGACAGAGTTGCATTGAAATAAAGGCACTTGGCTGGTTAATAATGCATGAAACTTGTCTCTCTATGTATGTAGTTCATTCTCCCTCATATCACTTCTCATCAAATGTTGGTTGAAAGATATTTAGCCCTCAGGCCTCTATTCTTTAAAGATGAAGAGATCTTTATTTTGGATAATAAACATAAAAGCCTTACTTGCCACACTGCTGTACTATCTGGGCTGTGAGGTGGAGCAATTCTAGTAAAAGGACACTAATTTAGACTCTTGTTTGTTTTCAGGATCTTCCAAGATCAGGGACTTTTAATAAGCCCCGAGTAGAAGGCTGAGATGTGTGGGTGGGTTATTAATCTCTGCTTGGTGTGCATTCCTTCTCCCTTCTTTCATTCGTCAAGCACTTATTGAACAGGGTGTGGTGGTTTTCAAGGTTAAAAAAAATTCAGAGAGATGGAGATCAAAATACCAAAGTTTTATTATTAATAAACTGAAATAGAAAATATATTTCAGCTATGTGGCTACAATCAGGCTTCCTAATATTTTTCTTTCAGAATAAAATCCATCCATATCAGAAATTCAGGCATCTCTCCTTGACAAAGGTAGTCTGCTTTCAGAAAGCCACGCATTTTCGGGCAAAACTGCTGGAAAGAAGCCTAGGGGAAGGGGTTTACAGACTCAGGTCCTTCCCCCTCATTTACCAGTTGCTGTGTCACTTCTCCTTGGGAGGAGAGAGAGCGCCCTCCATGGTCCTCCATGCTTTTCTCTCTCGTACGTTGGGCACATTCTCATTTTTTCCTATGGGAAGCTGGGAGGGAGAACTGACTCAGCTCTGCCATTTCTGCCCTCCCCACAAGGATTTGCTCTAGGCAGGCAGTTTGCTAGGAGTTGTGTGATATGCACAGGTAGAAAAACTAAGTGACCTGCCTCTAAAGCAATCTCATGTGGAAAGGAGCCTGGTACCCAGAGTGCTAAGTTGAAGAAGAAACAATGTCATTCCTTGTAGACTAGATTTTAGGAGGAACATCAAGGTAGAGAAAGCCTTTAAGCTGGCCTTTGAAAGATAAGAGGAATATAGTCAGGAACAGATGGATGGAAAGACATTAAAAATAGGAACAAACACAAGGTGAAGAAAAATCAGAGAACTCAGCCGGTGTGTGTCTCAGTGGTTGTATGTTTTCAGCAATTTATTCCAAAATATTCCAACCACTATGATTCATGATTAGCTCTTTCAGAACTTCCATCTTGGAGCTGTAGTTTTGGCACCAGGGGCCTCATGAAAGAGAAATAACACAATGAAGCAAATACAATCTTAGAGCCGAGGGCAGGCTGACAACTCCCAAAATTTCATGACAATTTTTAAATGGCACCATGTCTATTTCAACAAAGTATTTTTTTTCCCTTTAGAGAATTTTAAATTGTGGTACATAAGAAAACGGAAAAACAAGTAAATATCGCTAGTCTGGAAAAAGAGATCAAAATTCAAAACAAAGTACAGTTTCTACTAAATGCATATTGCTTTTGCACCATCTTAAAGTAAAAAAAAAAAAAAAATCTTAAGTCCTACCATCATAAGCTGGGTATCATCTGGATATTGGAGCAGCAAAATGTGTGTTGGAAGGAAGAGAAAGAAAATTTAATATTACGATGCTTGAGGAGTTTTGAATTTGAATTTCAGTTCAAAGAACACTAAAACATTTATTCTTGTAATATAAGCAGCATGATACAACATGGACTGTGGAAATGTTTCAAAGGCCATAAAATTGAAAACAAAAGAAAAATTGAGAAATGTTTTTTGGCCAATGCAGTAATGGGACTTTAAGGGTTTATAATTGGCCGTTATGTGTTGTTTCACCATTTATGTTTCTCTGTAATATAAAGGAAGATTTAAAAAGAGAAGGAGTTTATTTTATTCATACTAAAACTTAATTTTGAAAGGTTTGTTAAATCCAAGTTTACTGAAAGCTAAAGTCAGCTTGTAGTTGTTCATCTATGAAAATCTTTTAAAACATTGGGAACTGTAATTCTTCAGCAGAAGGGATAACTGGGAATGCAATTTGGAAGAAAACCCTAGAAATCAATATGCTAGCATCAAACTGGGTCTTGTCTTCCTTTTCTTAGATTTTCTGTTTTCATTTTCACTTTTCCTGAACTTGCATTTTTCCCTTTAGCTTATGATAGTGCGCTATTTGCACATTGTTTTAGAAAAC
>NW_006287951.1:69897-71745 GCF_000327345.1 Myotis davidii | reverse complement strand
CTGATTTAGTTGTGCAAGCTTTAGAATGTCAGCCTGCCCTCGGCTCTAAGATTGTATTTGCTTCATTGTGTTATTTCTCTTTCGTGAGGCCCCTGGTGCCAAAACTACAGCTCCAAGATGGAAGTTCTGAAAGAGCTAATCATGAATCATAGTGGTTGGAATATTTTGGAATAAATTGCTGAAAACATACAGCAGCCCCTCAGGGTTACCATAAAAACAAGAATTGGTCTTTGAGTATCTGGTTTGACCTGTGATTCCTACATTGACTGGTAACAAAACAGCCACTAGAGCTAGAGGGTAAACAAAGAAAAAGGAAGTTTTGCCCTTAAAAATCTTGACAAGTTCAGGCAAGAAATTTTGCATTTCTTTCAGTATTCACGGGAAGACCGGTTGTTATTTTACAGTTCATTAATCATTCCTTGGTAAAAGGCGGTGGAGCAGCAGAAGGAAGCTGGGGTCAGCCAGCCAGCAGACAGCCCATAATAATGACCCTGTTGCAGAGGTCTTTAGCTGAGGGCAGCCAGCCCGGGCACAGGGACTGCTATGATTAGTCACCATAGCCGGTTGAGCTTGAAGTGCCCGCTGCTGCTTTCAAACAAAGCAATGCTGAAACTCTAAAGTCCCCTGATGTAATTATGTAATCCAAATAACATATTTTTCTAGATTTTTCAAAGTTATAAAAGCTGAGAGGGATTGAAGAGATAAAGACTAAATCAAAATGTACAATACTGTTTCCTCTCCTTAAATAATTACCAGTTGATAAAAAAAAAAAACATTGCAGATTTGGCAGAATAATTATCACTTGCTCAATGTTAACCATACCCTCATAATTATTGTACCACAGGTATTTTTTTATTTACCTCCCAGGTCTTTCCTCTTTCTCTTATTCCTCCCTAAATTCAATGTGCAGACCTTGTCAAATAAACATTGTATAAAATTGTTTTGCAGAGACTCTTATAATCACAAATCCTGGCTCAAATGTAGGACAGAATTGTACTGTATCTTGATAAGATACAGTACTTAATATAAGAGTTGAGTATTGTTTACAAAAACAATAAAAGAAAAACCCAACACTTTTTTTTCTGTGTTAATCCTCACCAGAGGACATTTTTTCCATTGATTTTTAGAGACAGTGGAAGGGAGGAGTAGAGACAGAGAAACATCAATGTGAAAGAGATACATGATTGGTTGCCTCCCACACAGGAATAGAACCCGAGACCCTTCAGTACAAGGGCCAACACTATAACCATTGAGCCAAACCAGCTAGGGCCGAGCACTTTCTTTGTGAAAGCCTTAGAAGAAACATAGCTCCTTTTCTTTCAGATGGGAATTATTTATAAATACCAGAAAAGTGTCCAGAATTGAATGCCTTTAAAATAATATCAGCCATTTTCTGATATATGACAGTTTTATTTAAAGATTTTGGTGATATTTTTATATTTTAATATTTTAGCACTAATATTTCTATTGTTTGTGTATTTATATAAAGAGCAGCATATTAACAGAGAACTCAGTATTACACATACTTAAGTTGAAATTTTATTAATTTAGAATGTATTACCTTTTATATAGCATCTAGCATGAAGCTTAATTTTATATTTTGTGGGAAGAAGTTTGCAAACAAAATGAATTATGCAAAGTGAATTGCCAAGAAAGTACTTTCAAAAAGTTCTAGCCCAGTGGTTCTCAACCTTGGCTGCACATTAGAATTACCTGGGAATCTTTTTAAAACCCTGATTTCCTGGCCTCATCCTCTGGAAATTCTGTTTGTTACTAATGTTGTGGCCCTAACCCATAACAAAGAAACAGAATTTCCAGAGAATGAGGCCCGGAAATTAGGATTTTAAA
>NW_006287951.1:36295-69733 GCF_000327345.1 Myotis davidii | reverse complement strand
ATTTTGTTTTTTTACTTCAAAATAAGATATGTGCAGTGTGCATAGGAATTTGTTCATAGTTTTTTTTAAACTATAGTCTGGCCCTCCAACGGTCTGAGGGACAGTGAACTGGCCCCCTGTTTAAAAAGTTTGAGGACCCCTGGGATAGAGCATCAGCCCTTGGACTGAAGGGTCCCAGGTTCAATTATGATCAAGGGCATGTACCTCAGTTACAGGATCCCTGGTCCTTGTCAGGGATGCATGCAAGAGGCAAACAATTGATAACTCTCTCATATCGATTATTTCTTTCTCTGTCTCTTCCCCTCCCTTCCACTTGCTTTAAACATCAATGGAAAAATATCCTTGGGTGCGGATTAACAACAACAAGCACAAAATATAAAATCTTATATAATAAAAGAGAAACATGTAAGTTGACCATCCCTTCGCTATGCTTGCCAGCCATTCAGGGTGAATATGAAAATTAACCCAACAAAGATGGTGGGTTAATTTGCATACACAGGTGCGGGGCAGAGAGCAGAAGCGGGAGAGCTGGCAGCTTGGGGGGACATGGCTCCCTCGGTCGCTCTCTCAGTCACTCCCTTGGGGATAGGTGGCTCCCTTGGTCACTCCCAGCATGGGGAGCATCAGGAATGCTGGGAATAGTAGTTCTGGTGGCAGACAGATCTCTGACCTAGACACTAGAGCCAAGTGAGCCTGGAACAAGTTACTGTTGTGGTGGGGGATGGAGGGAAAGCAAAGGTGAGAGACATAAGTAAAATCAGAGTGTGTAGGAAAAATTGAAGGGAAGATATCCTAAAACTTCCAACAAATCTCCACCAATGAAGTAAAGAAAAAAAAAAATGCCTCTATTATTTTGTGAGCAATAAACCAAACTGGGTTGGGGGTCTCAGACAATTTGTTCATATGATTCAAAGACAGGCAGAAACTCCCAGATTGGAGAGGGCTCCCCTGAAGGCTCCCAGATTGAAGAGGGTGCAGGTCAGGCTGAGGGCTACCCCCCTCCCTGCCCACCCAGTGCACGAATCTTCGTGCACCGAGCCCCTAGTAAAATATAATGAATGTTGCTTTTTGGATATGTGAAGCTTGAAAGCATCTACTTGCTTATTAATAATTGAGTTCCTAATTATAAATCATTGTTCTATGCATTTCAAATACCTATAATGGAAAATGTTAATTAACTTTTATAGAAGTACAATGTACTTGAAAGATATAATTTTTTGATATGTGCTAAAATTCTGTTTCTTCTCTTTGGATTATTTCCCTCATTGAACATGCAATAAATAAGTTTACTTACAACCACATTTAAAACTTACTTTGATATTTGTCTTCCCTAAGGAAATCTGTTCAACTATGACAGTGATAAGTCTTTGCTTTCTCTTTCTCTTTTTATAACACCATAGGGATCCTTCAGGATTCTACCTGAGGCAGTATCAAGCCTTGAATCAGATTTTCTATTTGCCATAACTCTGATCACTCACAAATGCATTGAGGAATGTTATGATGAAAGGGAATGTGTGGACTTCAGATTTCAAAGTCCACACATTCTAGACATAAGGAGGATCATAATAAACCAGGAAAGATAAAGATTTACATAGAAAATGAGCATTAATTACAAAACGATAAAGTGGCACCAAGACAGACAAAGCTGGTTAGTAAAATCAAGCTACTTCCAGCTAAAATAACCTTGCTTACTAGAATTCATGATTGGGAGAATTTTGGATTTTTTTTTTTTCAGAGCTACTCTGTGCTTCCCTTCCATCTCACTGACAACTATTCCAATTGCTTGCCGACATCCTGGTTTAAGCTTATATAACTGACTGTAGCTGGTGCTAGCAGCATCCAAATTCTGCCTAGAGCAATACAAAAACACAGCAGATGAATTCTGGGTGAATAAAGAAGGACATTACATTTGTAAAGTTTTCACCACAGGATTTCTTTAAATATTGTACTTCTCTAATGCAATTGAAATAATCCAATTAAATTTATAAAAGACTTTCAGAAAGATATCCATAGTGTTAGTTAATTCTTGTCACATACCTATTAGCACAGTCGTGATGTTTTGAAATGCCATTAAAACTAAATGAGAGCATTCCAATTCCTCTAAATGTTTATAATTTGTCAGAATTAGAAACTTCATGAAATTATTCAAAAGTATTTATGAAATATCTACAAAGTAAAAGGCACTGGCTGAATTTTTTAAAAATAATGTGCTAACATTAGCATTTGCCTTCTTATTATAAAAATATATAATCTTTATGAAAGATATATTTTATTAAAAGTTACATAAGTGCCACTAATTAGGCTGAATGGCAAAATGTAAAGACCATAAAGAAATGCATATAGGTGCATAGGAATTAGGAAAATGAAAACAATCAAGAATTTTTCATCTTTGAAAATAATTATGAAAAATCATTGAAAATCCACAAGACTGGAGATGTGTAAACATGAACACTCTTCAGGAATAGTATAATGAAGATTTTAAGTATCTTAAAAAATAATAAAGTAATGGTTTGGGGGCAACATTTAAAAAATAGTTTGTTAAACATATTATTCCTATCAGCTAATACTGTTTGACTGCAAGTAACAAATCTGACTACTGTTACCTAACCTTGATA
Organism: Myotis davidii; assembly: GCF_000327345.1. Classification (NCBI taxonomy): domain Eukaryota; kingdom Metazoa; phylum Chordata; class Mammalia; order Chiroptera; family Vespertilionidae; genus Myotis; species Myotis davidii. Next base: position 67,118 of record NW_006287951.1, on the reverse strand, counting down.
GCGTTTATTTTTTTGCAAAAAAGAAGTCTGAGGTAGTCCAGACACTTATGCCAACCCAATGGTGCTGACAGTGATCTGGCTCCTTTTAACTTCATCCTTCACTTGTGGCTTTCCTCCTCGGTTTCCTCAGGCTGCTGCTCTACCTCCAGCATCACATGTGTCAAAGATGTCTGCCAGCCAAGCGGTTCCCTGTAGGCTGGGAAAGCTTTAGCCAGGACATCTCATGCCTCCTCCAGATGCACATCATTGCTTCTCACTGAGCGGTTAGTTTCCCATTTTTAAGCCTTTACTGTGTCTTGACCGAACGTTAGTCTGGCTTCTCTCTTCTAAGAGGGTCCCGAACACCAGCTTGCCTCCGAGCGTAAAAACGCACTAAATAATGCAGAGCAACCCTCAGGAGCTATGCTGGGAAGTGGCTGACCACCCCAAGACATTCCCTGTAAAACCTTATAAAATATACACTCTGCTTACTACCCCCTGTTTTTCTGACCTCCCTACTGATTGCTTATCCCTCCCTATAAAAGAAAACTTTTTCTGTTCGATTCTTGCTACATATTTGACAGTATTATAGGTGTCCCTCAACTCCCCCCTCACACACACACACACCTCGTCTCCTTCCTTCCAACCCCTGCCCTACCCCAGGATTTTGAGATCCGTGTAGATTTCTGAGATTAGAGTATTCCCTCTATTTCAATAGTCTTTTTTCTAAATCAAGTCTGGACTTGTTTTTATGACACTTCAATTTCTGGTTTGGGGGAATAAGAAAGAAAGGGCGCCATGATATTAGGTATTAGGCCATGTGGAGTGTCTGCTGCAGTTAGTAAATACTTCGCAGTGTTTGAGCAGAAACTGGTTGACGATTGGCCAGCATTGTTACCTAAGGGCATCATTCATTCACTGAAAGGGGCTTGACCTAGTCCTAGATGACTGAATGTTCTGCCCCAGTGTAATTCACAGCATCGTTTACATAAACCCCCTGTGATCAGCTTTCAATCAGTGATCATATCTAGTTTTAATCAATTGGAAAAACATTTAAAGACAATAGAATTTAAATAGGACTTTAATCATGGGTAGAATTTTGATAGTTGAGACAATAGTGCTACATTATTAATCAGGAAAATATTCAGTATTTGTCACTCATTGACATGAAGCTGTCTGGATGCTATATTTAACTACCAATGATTTCCCAAGCTCCCAGCTTTTATGAGGAGAATAACTAAATTCAAGTTTCCCATATATGTTGATATTTCACCCCCAAAGATACATTCTTGGGTACAAAAAAACATTTTTAATACCATTTTAGTTTATTCAAGTCTTGGCAAGAAAATAAAACTAATATGCAATTTTCTCTCCTCTTGGTTCAAAAAAGAAATGTGATAAAACTGTATCTTGAGCTCATCGAAAGTAATTTAAATCATCCAAATGTGTCAAATATCTAATCATATTTGGAAATAGGATGAGAAAGAAATTCTTTACTAATTCTCACGGAAAAAATAATCCTTTTTTATGGATATGCTGAAAGGTGTTAATACAGCTTTCTGACAGAAATTATATAATTCATTATCTTAGCAGAAATGAATACAATACTTATGAATAAAAGAGATGTTAAAGAAAATGCATGGAAAAAAGTTGAAAATTTTATTTTCCTTTAAATGCACCTCATCTTGCTTCATAAATACTTTTAACTCAAGTTAACTTATTTGATTGCTTTCTGAATGAGTGCAAAAATTATAATTTTATTATGTAGTCATCTTGATAGTATACTATATTGACACAATAATTTTAATTAAAAAGGATGTAGAAAATCCTTTTGCTAGTTTCTATTTAAGATTTTAATCCTACTGTATAATTTTCTTTATTTATTTTAAAATAGACTTTAATATTTCCTGGTCTCAGACAGCAAATATATTTAGGCAGACAACACTTCTGCCTTGAATTTAGAAATGGAATACTTGTATCAAACTTTTACTTATAAAAAGCATTAGTAGAAAATTTATGTCATTGATTCATGAAGTAAAAAATATTTTTCTTGCCAGAAATATGAAACTCCTTTTACTTCTTTGTTTTTGTTTTGAAAAGTTAAAAAAATACAGCAAGGTACCGTAAATAATATGACAAGTGTCAGTGTGCCCAACACAGAATTGGCCAACACTGATGTTAAAATGTTGCTTTCTATAGAAATATATTCATCTTTTGTAAACTTTAATATTTTATTTTTTAACATCACATACAAATTTTTTTGGATTTATTCCTATAGATACCAAAGGTAAATATAATTTTTATTGCTACTGTGAATATTTATGTTTTGTATAGCATTTTCTAATTTGTTATAATTTACAGGAATGGGCATAAGTAGGTTTACAAATAATACAAATAAATAATACAAAAGTTAATAAACAATAAAGCAATAGACTCTGTGTTTTGCATACTCACAACTATAAACTTACTTTTGCCCACCCCTGTATTTATAAGATATCTAATGATTTAGTACGTTGGTTTTGTATTCAGCACACTTACTAAACTAATACATACATTGATTGCTGTTTAAGATTGTCTTGGATTTTTCATGTAAATAACACCTATTTTGTGACTTCTTTTTAAATTTGTATGCTTCATATATATCTTTCTTGAATTATAATATTAGCCAGGATGTCCACTGCAACATTCAGTAATTAAATGATAATAATATACTTGTTTCACTTCTGATGTATGTAGTGATGAGCCTTACATTTACTCTTTAAAGTAATATTTCTATAGTTTGTTGGTACACTTTATCAGGTAAAGATGTTCCCTTAGGTTCCTAAATTGCTAAGAACTTTTTACATAAATGGGTGTTGAATTTTTCAAATGATTATTTCTGCACCTATATTTTTATCATATTATCTTTTAGCTGAACAGATCAACATTTTATAATGAATTTCTAATTTAAAAATACATCCAACCTTGCATTCCAGGAATAAAGATTTTTTGGGGTATTCTTGAGTTCTTTCATATACTATACTGGGTAGAATTTGATTTCTATGTTTTACTTGTATTACCTCATGTATTTGAAAGGTGAGATTTAACTTTAATTTAATTTTATACTATTGCCTAATTTTTCGTATATATTAGATTCATAAAATGAGTAAGAGTTTCCCATAATATTTTTGTTTCTAAAATAATTTGTTAATATAGGGATTACTTATAACTTTAAAGTCTGATAAAACTGACCTATATAATGATCTGGATCTATTACCTATTTTAGAGAAAGTTTTGTTTGTTTGTTTGTCATTTCTCCCAACCTATTCAAGTTTTAATAGCCACTGGTCTATTGAGTTTTTCTACTTATTAAATTAATTCTAGTGACTTGTTTTTATACAAAATTGCTCATTTTGTTTTTCTTTTAAAATACATTGGCATAACGTTATTTATAATATTCTTTTATGATAGAAAAACAATCTCTGAAGTATTATCACCACCTTTCCCCCTCAAATTGTCTTTTATTACTATAATATATATTTTTTCTTTATTAATCTTGCTAGAGGAGCCCAGACCTCAGCCTGTCTGTCACACATGCAATTCCCCTAGCTGCAATAATTAGTTTGGGAATGGGCACATGCTCTAATTCACAACAGTGGTAAAGGGACAGAGTTTTCTGCCACTTTTGGAAAATGAGGTTTTCCCTTCTGAGCATTTAGGCACAAATTTGTGGCCCCAAACTGCTCTAATGCTATTTATAGCATCCTAACAAGAAAAGGTACCCAAACAGGATGAAACAGTCATGCATGTCTCAGGGAGATTTAACCTTAGCTACTAGATCAAACCCTCGACCTACCTCTGAACTCTCAGATAAATGAGCCAAAAAGTTCATTGTGTAAGTTCTTGCTTACTTAAATCCTAACTGTTGCACCTTTGTTATTTTTTTCTGCATATCCTTTAAGTTTACTCTGTTTTTCTCTCTTAGACTTTAGTAGAGTTTCTACATAATTGCCGGTACAATACATGTGTATTCAGAAGTTGGCCACTAAATGTTTTTCATGTGAATAAAACACTATTTTATAAATTCTCAATCAATATTTCTCAAGTTCACTGGCTCTTCTCTCTGCCCAACACCACCAATATAGATGGCCACCAGAATCTCTAGTTTAGCTAATTGTGAACTCCCAGAATCTTACTACTTGGTGCCAGCACAGCCAGCCCTCCTCCATGTTACAACCTCTGCAGCTAGACAACTTGGTCTAAAGTGCAAATTTTGTTTACCACTTTTCTGCTTAAAATCCTTTGAAGACTGAATTATCAGGGAATTTGGTTACAAATGAGGAAATCTAATTCTGGCAACTTAATAAGCAGAAGTGGAATGTGGAAGGTATTAGAGAGTTGACACAGTCAATGCCCAGAAAATGGACAGAACAAAAGGAAGGCAAGGTGGAGCCAAGACTGCCACAGGCAGTTGGTTCTGATGGAGTGAGAGGTTGACTCCTTTGTAGGGCCCTTGTTCCCAGGGTTTTGGAGAGTGAATATCTGTTTACTTTCCTTTTGGGAATTCTTTACCAAAAGAAAGGATGTTCATGGGAGACATTGTTAAGGTGGCAAATAAAAATTAACAGTGGTCCTCAACTTCTCCAGTTCAGACTCTTACAACTGGCTTGTAAAAAACACACACTGAGCGTCTCATGTTTTTCTTTCTTTAGGAATGTTCTTCTAACTAACTCCTTTCATCCTCCAGTTCTCAGCTCAGAATTGCTTCTTCCACTGGGAGCTTTCCCTTACCCTTCATGTCTAGGTTGGATATTCTGTGTTCGCATAGAAAAAACTGTACCTATAATGTCTTATTAATATTTTAGATGGAATTCTACGTCTCCTTCACTGGACTTTATCCACTCCGCTATTTCTACTTCATACTTAAAATGATACTTGGCACAAGTAGACACTCAGTAAACAAGTATTGAATGAATATATAATATATGTTCAAGCATTCAATGGAATTCCTGGAAAGTACTTTGTTATTCAGTAATGCTATTCCCCTCTTTTGTTTCTTTTTCTATTTTGTAAGAAACAGTTTAGTTTACGACCCTTGCCAGTAATACCCGGATTCCGATGTACTAAAAGTGAACTTGGGACAGGAACTTTGATAGCCTTTGATACTGGCTGCTCCTTTTATGCAATAATAATTTCATCCTGGTAAGGTTTCTTAGCATTTCATTTTCCATTTACCCAGAAATCAAAGGTGTGAACTCCAGGTGTACCTGGGGTGCTTGATATTCTACATAGTGTGATAGTCTTTGTTCTCTGGTGCTAGGGTCCAACCCCAGCAGGTCCAGGGGTCCCCAAAGGTGTGGACAGAGTTCTGTCTCTAGGATCTTCATCTAAGTTCTGTCTCCTGTTGTCTTGTCACATCTGTATTTATACCAGTTGATTCCAATCCTATCAATCTCTATTCCAAAAGTTAGGGTGTTTCTTATCTCCATTCCAGGGAGTAAAGATTATGTATCTTAAGCATGATTGTTCATAGTTAAAGTGATTAATTACCTGCCTGGCACTTAGTTAAGACCAGCCAGCCTCGGCCCAGGCTCTCCAGCCAGGCTTGGTCACCAGGCTCTGTCTAGGCTCTCCAACCAAGCTCCGCAGCCAGGTTTTGTCCAGGATCCCCCGCCATGTTCTTTCCAGCGAAGCTCCTCCGTCTCCAGGCTCTGCGCAGGCTCTGTCCTCCAAGTTCTGTCTCTAAGTTCTGTCTCTCGGATCCTCATCTAAGTTCTGTGTTCTAAGTTCTGTGTCCTGTTGTCTTGTTGCATCTGTATTTATACCAGTTGATTCTAATCCTATCAATCTCTATTCCAAAAGTTAGGGAGGTTCTTATCTCCATTCCAGGGAGTAAAGATTATGTAGCTTAAGCATGATTGTTTGTAGTTAAAGAGATTAACTACCTGCCTGGCACTTAGTGAAGGGGTTTTATTCCCTCCCTAACTTCAGGGGAAAATCTCTACCTGGGGAAACAACCTTTCTCGGAGAGGTGACCTTGGTTAAAACACATAGTGCCAAGAAGGTGAGCAAACATATTAAGAACAGTATGCCGTATACGCCAGGTCCCTTGAAAGAGCAAGGATGGACCGGCTCCCGGCACTCTGGGATTAGAGCTGCTTTTTGTGTGCTGGAGGAGGCTCGTGCTAATTGTGCAGATTCCCTTAAATTTGTCATCTTGATCCCAATATACCTTGCCTAAGATATTTATGCATGACGGCTTTTTTTTTTTCATCTTAAGTGATAATTTAAATTTTCTATTTTTTTATAGGAAATGAATTAATTGTGCTATAACTTTGAGAGGTAGGCTATGCATAGTAAAAAATTATGCCATTCAACCAATCTTTCTTTAATATGCAGGTATTGGGATTGCCTATTAGGTTTTAGACTCTGGAATAGGCAAAAATGATACCATAATAAATAAGACTCATTCCATTCTGTAAATGTAGTGAGAGAGACAAACACATAAATCATTCATTCTAAAACAAAGAAAACAATGAGCAAAATGAAAGCAGTGAGTAGGGGTGTCCCTGGGTAAAGACGGAAGTGGCACTTCTGTGCCTTGATAGTCAAGGAGGGATAACAAATAGGAGTTTGATGGAAACACTAAGTCTTCTGATGTTCCTTATGCTCTCTAGTGCAAAAGATGTAGAGGATCGTTAACACAAATATGAGTTATACTCTACCTGTGGAAATCAGACTATAATTGTGAAAGCTTTTACTCAGCAGTATCTAGAAAACATTTAAATTCACAGTGATTAAGGACATACACTGAGTGGCCATATTATTATGACCACCTGATGTTTGTAGGCAAATTAGCTATAATTTTGTGCTGAAGTTGCTAGAGGGCCAGACCATTATAAATAGGGAAGCAGCTTATTTACCACGACAGTAGAAGTGATTTTTTTCTGAAGATGTGAGTAAATAGCGATTTAACAGCACATATATATAATTTTTAAAGTAATACAGTAATTATAGGTATTTCCTTAGAGCCTTCAGGAATTAAGTTCAGGAGTTATGGAAGAAAGAATTTCCTGAGAATGACTGTTTTTAAATTATTCTAAAAGTACAGATTTTAGGGTATATAGAATTTAAACAGAAAATATTCAACTATTTAGTCAGAGTTTATTTTATAACATTTCCATGAATGCTGTGGTAGACTGTATTATTTATATATAATTCTGTCCTCCTTCCACTCCCTGTCATGATTCATTTGGGACCTACTTCCTTGTGCCATTGACTTCGGGCGTGGCCAGGTGACTTCATTTGGCAATGGAATGAGGGTGCAATGAGAATGTTCCAACTCTGAGGTGAAGTCTTAAGAAAAATCATTAAATACTTCGCTCACCGTTCTTATAGATTTTTCTATCTGAAATGAGAAGCATTTGCCCTGGGTATTTGGTGGACAGAATGACAAACACATAGTTTTGAAACTAATCTTCAGTCTGAAGCAGGGCTTTGTCAGCCAATCTATAGACTGTAAGCATGAAATAAATGCTTGTTGTGGAAAGCCATGGAGATTAAAAACATATATTCTTGTGTTAGTTGTATAGCATATGTCAACAGAAACATGACAAATACAGAGCTATCTCATCGTCCCTCAAATCTGTCTCTGCATGAGGATGATAAAGAAAAAAAGAAACAAAACTGGTGCTTTCTCAGTGCCAAATACAGTTTTAGATACATAACACCATTATTTATAGTATAGCTTAGTGATTAAAATCTCAGTTTAATTCCCAGGTTCATCACTTAATACCTGTGTGTTTTGGGGAAAATTACTTAATATCTTGGCACCTAGTTTCCCTTTTATGGTTTATAGGAGATGTAAAGGAAACAAGACAAGAAAAAGAATTGCGAGGCATATAGTATCACCAAGTATCAGCTAGCATTATATTAATACTCTTTATCATAGACCAATAAGGCAACTTTTATTAAATAAGCTTTGAAGATTACAGCAGTGAGGATTGTCTATGTTAACTATTCTTGAATGGTTTTAAATTCAGGTTGACTTTACTATAAAGTCTATACTTTTTATATAGACTTGTGAGTTAGAAATCTTTTTCCTCTACAGATCTTACATTAATAAGCTCCTAAAGACTTTCTAAAAAATGTCAGGTTGCTTTTGGACAAAAGTATGTGATTATATTCATACTAGAGGCCCAGTGCATGAAATTTGTGCACAGGTAAGGTTCCTAGGCCTGGCTGGTAATCAGGGACAATCTATGGGGCAGGGTGATCAGGGCCCCCATTCACACACGCTTTGGCTGTCCTGGTGTCTCCCGCTTGCTGGCCCTGCTCCCCACTGCCACTGCCGGTCACCTCCCCCTGTGGGGTGACTGGTGGGATGATCAGGGGGCCCCACTCGCACCTGCCTTGGTTGGCCTGGTGCTGCCCACTCACTGGCTCCACCCCCCACTGCCGCTGCCAGTCAGGGCCTGAGGGCTGGGGGCAGCTCCTGTGTTGAGCATCTGTCCCCTGGTAGTCAGTGTGTGTCATAGCAACCGGTCGTTCCACCGGTTGTTCTGCTGGTTGGTCACTTTGCATATTAGGGTTTTATATAGATAGATGTTCTAAAATATGTGAAAACATCTTTAAAAGGAGGAGGAATAATTCCTATGACAAAATGTAAAAGGAAATAATGTTTAATCTGGAGGAAATGGAAATATGCATTTTTGTTCTGATTATATAAAGCATTTTAAGAAATTTTTTTTAAAGCATACAAAGGTAAAGAGTATCATAAATACCAATATATGCATAATCCAACTTTAACAATTATCAACATTTTCAAGGCATTTTTAAATTCAGGTGCTAATCATAAGATGTGATAAGACAAGTCAATTCCACTTAGCTAGTATTATAAAAAAGTAATTTAGTTGCTTGGTATATAATAAGTTGCCTTAAGCCTTCGTGGCATAAAACAACAAACATTTATTATCTCACCACTTCTCTGTGCTTAAATTCTGAGCACAGCTTACCTGGGTGCCTCTGCCTCAAGGTCTCCCCTGACTGTCAGCTGTGATGTCATCTGAAGGCCCAAGTGGGGGAAGATTTACTTCTAAACTCAGTAACCTAGGCCTGGCCAGTGTTACTCAGTGGTTGAGTGTTGACCAATGAACCAGGAGGTCACAGTTCAATTTCTGGTCAGGGCACATGTCTGGGTTGTAGGCTTAGCCCCAGTAGATGGTGCGCAAGAGGCAGCCAGTTGATGATTCTCTCTCATCATTGATGTTTATATCTCTCTCCCTTCCTCTTCTCTCTGAAATCAATAAAAACATATTTAAAAACAAACAAACAAAAACACTCAGTAACCTGATTGTTGGTTGGATTCAGCTCTTCACAGGATTTAATTGCCTGATGGCTCAGGGTAATGTTTCTCAGTGCTAGATATTGTTTTAAATATATAACACTTTCCTTATTTCAATTGAAATGATTTAGTTTCTTAATGTTTGTTGGCCAGAGACCTAGACACCATTTTTTTTTTCTTTTTTTGAGAGAGAATTTCACTATTACCATTTGCAACTGTGTGGATGGACCTAGAGGATATTAAGCTAAGTGAAACTAGTCAGACGAGGAAAGATAAATACCATATGTTTTCATTTATGCCTGCAATCTAAAGAACAAAATAAAAGAACAAACAAAATATAGACTTTATTTCCTTGCCATGTAGCTCTATCCATAGAGAAGCTCACAATGTGGCATCTGGCTCCTCATAGAACAAATGAATGAGAGAGCAAAAGAGGACAAGCACCCAAAATGGAGGTGATAGTCTTTTCTACAGCCTAGTCTTAAAAGTGACATTCTCATTACTTTTGCTGTATTCTCTTTGTTAGAAGTAAGTCAATAAGCCCACCCTCTGGGGACACATTGGTATGAATACCAGGGAGCAGGGTGCCAGCAGTTAGCTTAGAGGCTGCCTCCACAGGCTAGGTATAACTTTAAAGTTGAAGATGCCCAGACTGGCAACAGGGCTGGTTGTGGAATTCACATTCACAAAATCTTTATGAGGATATCAGCATTGATCTTAATTCAATGTTACTAATGTTTTATAATCAGGGACCCATGAAATACTTTGGTGTTAACAAATATTTTCAGGATTCTCTGCTTTTAGAAACATGAGGCTAATCTCATAGTTTATAGGTCTCTAAAACATATGAATCTAAAAAATAGTTGTTAAATGAATGAGTGAATGAAGCTTACTCATTTGCCTATTACGCGTGCTGATATGATGGGTATCATTTAGAATTCTTAGCTCTGGCATCAGTCATCTGAAGAAGGAGGTTCTTCTTGATTGAAAATAAATTCTAGTTGTATGCACTCTTTTACAACTTTTCCATGCACTGAAATATCTAGTGATTAACTTTATATTTAAAAAAATTATTTTTCCCTAACATAAACACTAATTTTCTATTTGCATATCTATAAGTTTTCTTTCAAACGACATTGAGATTTTTGGGGTTGCATTTGAATAACATGAAGATTTTCTAAGAATTGTGAATGGATAAATTTTGTGTTCAAGCTTTAGTTAATTTAGTTGATTGATGACATTGTAAAGTTTGAGTTTTACTTTCCAGTGCAAAATCAATTTTTCAACTAGAGTAACTTGCAACTGTAATGAATTTGGAAAAATCTTTTTTTGTTTTCATGCTGAGTTTCCATTAGCTGCATTTAGAGATTGTTATATACATAGATGCATAGTACCAGGGAAATGCAGTTTTTCTGTAGTTGCCCTAAACCAATCAGTGGCATAAAGTTTGAATGAGTGTCCTAAAATTATAGCCTTTGGAGGGCCTTAAACAACTGAGGACAATTGTCGTAGTGTCAATTCATATAGGTGTATTTAAATCTGCAAGCCTGTTACTCCAGAGTAAATGTTTTATTTGGGGAACTTCCAGATATAATAGGCTTTTAGTACCCAGTAAATTTTCCAACTAAAAATGTTCCAAAATTTTATCTCTGTTGCAAGGAAGCTAATGCATTCTTCATTGTTTTTTGGATGTTGACAATGTCAAATTAAAATATGTGTATCATATTTCATAAAGTAAAAGTAAGTTAGTATTAAATTTTATTTGAAAGCTGTAATATGTTTGCAGTAATAATTTTATTTATAAAGCCATGTTCTTTAGTGTGAATTAGTTCATTTAAAAATTACTTGAAGTCATGTCAATCAAGAGTTTTACTAGTAGGATTAATAGTCACTTTTATAATACCCATGAAAGAATATTTAATAAGTGAAATCTCAAATCTCTTTAGTTATGATAAGATCATTCTATATTTTTTGTTTGTTTTGTTTTTTTTCATCTCTTTTCAAGACTGTCTCTCTTTGGTTGCATTCACATTTCATTAATATGTGCGTAAGAGCAAAACAATACTTATTTGATCAACTAATCTTGCTTACATATTGACAAAAAACCCATTGATTTCCCCCCCCCCAAAAGTTCTTGAAATCAGCAGTGTTCTTTATCTCACATATTCACAGACTTAGAGTGTTTAAAAAATTGTTCATAACATGACAAAAGAAAAGTCAATTTGGTACCTCGGGGGGGAAAATAAATCCAGTAAAAAGCTTGCAATGTGAAGGCAAACTTGTGAAGAAATAATGTTAAAATATCCAAAGGTGAGAACAGAGAGAAAATTGTATATGACCTTGCATTATCCATCCGTTTGTAACAAGGCTGTGCAAAATGCCATTGAGATTTCCCACTGGATACAACTCCATCATATTACCTGTTAGGGAGGTGACAGACTTTCTACTTATGTTGCCCTTGTGAGAGACCCCCTGGAGTATTAAATTCAGTCCTGGCAGATTCAATACTAAAGAACTAGAAAGACTAAAGGGGGTTTTGAGGAAAACAACACATTACAGGAAATATCATAGGATCAGAGGGCTGAAAGGGACCTAGAAAGGTCATCTAATCTCCCAGCCTGCCTCTGGCATGATTACATTTAAACCATTGACTGTCCTTTGAGAGAGGAAATGGTTTTAACTATTTCTGGTATGTATTTGGGACATTTAACTTAAACTCATCAGACTAAACTATTTTTTCATTGTAAAAATTATGGTAGAGTTCACAAACTTTAAATTTACAGCTCCATGTATTTTTACAGATAAATATGTAGTGAAATTACATCCCAAATCCAAATATACAATGTTCTCAGCATTCCAGAAACCTTCTTCAATTCCCTAAAAGTCAATCCATCCCCAAACACACTGAAATTAACTATATTTCTCATCTCTATACTTTATATATATATATATATATGTAAATATGTATGCTTGTTTTTGTTTCTGGGCATGTGTGTGGGCGGGGGGGGGTGTTCAATGTTATATAATTCAGCCTTAATTAAAGGAATTTGGTTTTTGTTGTTTGATGATATTTCATTGTATATTGACAAAAAACCCATTGATTTTTTTCTATTAGCACAGTTGATCCATTTTTTCTATTATGAAAAAAGTCTTTTTGAGTATTTCTGTATATGTCATTTGGTAAATCTATATATACATTTCTGTTGGGAAAATTCCTGTTAATTCCTAGATCAAAGAGTATGTGTATGATTACCTTCAACAGTAGCAACAAATTCTTTCTCAGTTTACACTTTCATTATTGAGCATAAGAATTTCTGTTCTTTCACAATCTTCTCACTACTTGGCATTGTGAGTTATGTTTACATTGTAAGCATTCTGGTAGTGTGTAACGATATCTTATTGAAGTTCTCATTTGCAGTTCCTTGATGTCTAATGAAGTTGAGTGCCTTCTCATATTTTTATTGAATATTTTGATATCCTCTTTAAATACCTATTCATGACCTATTTTTAACTGTGAATTTAAAAACATATATGTATACATGTGCACGTGTGGTATGCCATATAACTTTTAGATCTGAGTCTGTCTTTGATACAGGACATCCAGGTTTGCCGTGGAGATTACTCCATGATATCCAATCTAAAAAAAAGAAAAGAAAAAGAGAATGTAGGACTGCACGAGGATACATTTATGGGGAAGGCCTAAAATAGATGTACATCACTTCTATATACATCCTATTGGTCAAAACTAAATTTGATTACAGGAAAATGTAACCTTATTGATTAGCCACAATGTAGAGACTATAAATTTGTTTGGTCACTTAGTTAATATCTGGCACATAATAAAAAATATTCTACAGAAAAGATTTTAGCAAGACAGGCATCTCAGTGTCATAATTTAACCAACCTAACTTGGTAATATATGCTTAGATTGTCTCTATTAGAATACAAGACAATTCTGTGTTTACCATTCATTTTTTATTTTGATTATGTATATTAATGGATTCATTCCATCTAATGTTTTGTTATATTAAATTCATTTCACATAACTTCTTGTTATATTGATTTCTCAGTCTTTTGTAGAATCCCAGAGCCAAAAAAGGAACACAGAGGTCACCTGGTCCAATCCTTATCCCATACATAAATCCCCTCCAGCTGGTTAAACTCATTTTTAATTCCAAAGCTATTCTCCAAGCTTCTAGTCATTTCATCAGCAAACTTAATTAACAGGAACTCTATTCAATCTATGGACTCGTGAGGCCAGCTTAACAAAATTAATAAATATATAATTTGGCTGACTGCACAGTGAGGTGAAAGATGTGGGAGTAACGTGCATTACTTCAGTGCCTGTAATTCCTTTCATAACATTACTAAGCAATATTAGATAATCCTAAATTCACTTTGTGGTGAAATAATCTGCTTAGTTATAACAGCATGCTATTGGGAGATCAAAAATAAGATATTGTAACTATAAGTTAAAATGTGCTAGATGGGCTAATTAACATTTCAGATGATTCAGTAAAGAACACCTATTCAATAGCTTTATGAATTTTTTTCTTGAAAAAATATACCATTTTTGGAAAAGTTACTATGTGGACAATCAGTGGCCAAGCTGCCTATCTTAGGTGGCGCTGTTATATAAACTGTAATATGCAAAAATATTCCCTGGGCATGTGCTGTTCAGACATTTGGGCTTAACCAGATGATTCATATTCAAATCTCAACAGAAAGAAAAATAAAAAGTTTGAATATGTACTCTGTAACATTTGAAATTTAAATATGGCATCAAAGATACCATTGAAAATATCTGATCTCCAGTTCTAAGGTAGATTGGGTAACTTTCATTTTGATGAATACATGTTCTTTTATCATTAGCATCACAACAGATTTCATGGGTCCTGCCACAGTAAAGATCACTGAGCATCAATAAAAAAGGAGAAAAGTGCTCAATAAATACATGGTGAGTGAATAGGGACAAAGGCATAAAGAGACCCATACTGTAATTGATAATATCTGTTATGTTATCCACTGTGCAAATTATGATTAAGAAAAAATAATTTCAAGAATTTCTAAGTTTTGTATTTGAAAGTGAATTTTTTATGGCTTCAAAGTGGCTTTTGTAGACACAATGGTTATTCAGAGGTCTATTTTGGTTTTTAAAATTTATATTTTCTTTTTTATATAAGCTAGATCTTTCTTAAGATTTTAAGCTTAGTTTTAAAATATTGTTATTTTGTTTAAAAGTATAGCAAATGTGAACAGTAACTTTCAGGAGGATTTTTGATTAATATGTAGTCCCCTTCATAAAGCTGGAGATTTAAATGCCTTTAAATTTTTAAATATAAATTTTAAAATATTAAATTTCTTCTTTATGGTTTTCAATTACCTATGATATCAGTTTTCAAATTCATTCCAATTAATTTAGGAATGTCTCCACCAGAGAATTTTTTAGGTTTACCTTCTTAGCTAACTGATATAGCTTCTCAATCAAAGATCCAATCCAAAGATGCAACCTGAAAATGATCAGAACCAGAGTGATTTTTTATCTTTGATCCTTCTGACTGCTCTAATGACACTTCTTCTAGCCATTCATCATAGACTCAAAATTTCACTAGAACATTGGTCAGGTAGCAGAAAAGCAGAGGGCTTGAGCTGTATCATCATCTGATTTACAAGTCTGATTAGGGTCTGCATCCTCAATGAGGTGACTATGCACTGGTTAGATATGACTCGTGTTTCCTAAGTCATTCCACTCTGAATTCTGTTTACATTTTCTTTCATATCTGTTATGAACATAATTCCTACAGATAATAAAATATCTTCCTGAATTTTGAGTATTTTTCCTTTATATATCTGTGTCTTATAGTCACAATTTTTAAAAAATATATTTTATTGATTTTTTACAGAGAGGAAGGGAGAGAGAGAGAGAGAGTTAGAAACATCGATGAGAGAGGAACATCGATCAGCTGCCTCATGCACACTCCCTACTGGGGATGTGCCCACAACCAAGGTCCATGCCCTTGGCTGGAATCGAACCTGGGACCCTTGAGTTCGCAGGCCGACGCTCTATCCACTGAGCCAAACCGGTTAGGGTGATATAGTCACAATTTTTAAAGGTCAGCTACTGACATATAAAATTAATTACTTTATATAGTAACTAGAGGCCCGGTGCACAAATCCATGCACCAGTGGGGTCCCTCACACCAGTGCATGATCGGTACAGGGGAGGGACCTTGGGAGGGCTCCAGTGTGTGTCCGGCCTATCTTGCCCAGTCCCAATCGGCTGGACCCCAGCAGCAAGCTAACCTACTGTCCAGAGTATCTGCCCCCAGGTGGTCAGTGCACGTCATAGTGACTGGTTGAACAAATGGTTGGACACTTAGCATATTAGGCTTTTATTATATAGGATACTACCATATGATTTATGAATTTCATATTCTATGCACCAAGGTTGTTGTAGGGTGGGGTAGGGATTAAGGCTACAGAAATGAAGATCACTATTCTTAGATTTTTCCTGGTATTTCATCTCTATACTTCCAGGTATATTTGATATGAACTTTCTTAAAGTAGCATGAATTTTCTATCAAATAGCATTAACAGCTGAAACATATTCAGAAAATAGACTCACAACTTCCCTGTGTATTCAGGAAAGGCATTATATCAAAGTACAGTTTGAATAAAGACCAAAGCAGACCAAGGAAATGAATGTATTCTGTGCAGTCAGTTCTCCTGTGGCCTGGCTTAATCAAGGTAAATTTCAGTTAAATGCCAATGTTCCCTGAATATTTGAAAAAAAAAAATAGATTTGAATGTGTGTACTTTTAAAATATATATATTTTTATTGAGTATTATAGATATTTCACATTTTTCCCCATTTGCCCCTCCCTACTGGGCTCCCACCCCACCCCAGGCCCTCACTGCACTACTGTCTGTGTCCATGGACTATACTGTCTTTCTCCATCTTTATATCATTTTAAAAATCAGTTTGTCAAATGTCATGAAAAAACTGGATTTCTAATTGACATGTCATTGAAATTACATACAAATTTGGAAGAACTTTCTATCTTCATATTATCAAGTCTTCTAATGTAGAAAAATCCCTCCTACTGTTCATGCTTCTTTAATATCTCTCAATAATATTTTATAGTTTTGTATGTAAATGTATTTTCTATATTTTTCTTTTTTTATTGTCCATGCTTTGATCTAAATATATTCTACTAACTTACCTATCTTCCATATAGTTCTCTCTTCAGCTATATCTAATCTGCTGTCAAATCCATCTGAAGTATTTATTTGTGATATTTATTGCATTCTGTAGCTCTAGATTTTCCATGGTTTCCATAATAATTCTTCTCCAGAATTATTATGGTTACATTCTTATATTAACCCCAATTTTCTTTAATATATTAATCATAGCTATTTCAAAGTCCATGACTGATATTTCTAATATGTAGAATATCCTGTAGGTCTTCTACTTTACTCTTAATTGTGGAAATTCAGAGTGTCAGATATGCTGTGGTCTATTGCTGTGTTTTGTAGTTTTTTATTGCATGCTAAATATTGTGTATGAAAAATTATTAATATAATTTGAATCTTTTGAAGATGTTATTTTTCTTCATCAAAGATTTCCTTTTGCCTTTGGCAGGAGTTAAACTAGAAGAATATTATTTAAAAAAAATATGTTTCTTACTGATTTTTTTTTTTTTAGAAAGAGGAATAGAGAGTTAAAAACATCAATGAGAGAGAAACATTGATGGCTGCCTCCTGCATGCCCCCTACTGGAGACGGAGCCTGAAACCACTGAGCCACACAGGCCACGCAGAGATGATTATTTAAACCAAATATAGGTTAAATTGGATTTCTGTCATTATGAAGACTATTTCTGATTCTCTATTAATTTTTTGCTACATACCTTCAAGCATTCCAATTGAAAATTTCACCAGGATCTCTCTTCATTGATAGATTGACTACACTCTTTTTTCTTTCTAGACTCTTGAAACTGCTAAATACTACTCAGTGGCTTGTCCACCAGTAGTAAACTTAAATGCTTCCAAGGACAAAAGATGTACTAAATGGCAGACTGTCCCTCTGCAGTTCTCTCAGGATCTTGGCTATAAATTTAGGTACCTTGGTAGCTTTCTTATTGCTTTAAACAGATGCTTTTAATATATTATCCAACTTTTCATGTTGTTATTGGGGAGAAGATAGTTCATTATTAAAAAGATTTTTAAATGCTTCTTGATTTCAAAATTGCCATTTTGTTAATAATATAAAACTATATATGCTCTAACCTTTTTGGCTCAGTGGATAGAGCATCGGCCTGCAGACTGAAAGGTCCCAGGTTCGATTCCGGTCAGGGCATGTACCTTGGTTGCAGGCACATCCCCAGTAGGGAGTGTGCATGAGGCAGCTGATCGATGTTTCTCTCTCATCGATTTTAACTCTCTATCCTTCTCCCTTCCTCTCTGTAAAAAAATCAATAAAATATATTTTTTTGAAAAAAACTATATGAAATAGGAACTGATTTCATACAATAAGAAAAATAGCATGGTATAATGCAATAAAAATAATGTTCTTAAAAAATTAAACTTGGGATCTCAAAATATTGGACAACAAAGATAAAATTGCTTATCTTAAAAAAATTTGATACATAATGTTTTTTCTCAATTCAGTTGTAATTTTGGAGTTGATAGATATATTAAGAAGCACCATTAGTAACAGATAAAATTTAAAAATTATTTTATAATAATATAAAATCTTTGTTTTAAAATAAACACAACCACATATTATGTAATATTGTACACAAATTTTTAAACATGACATACCAAAAGTTCTTTTGTGAAGGGTTTTAGAGTTACTGATTGTGAGTAATGGGTAAATTTTGTATCCAATTAAAATTCTTCAAAATAATGGCCCTTTAGTGGTGGCAGCTTGTTAAACATTATTATATATCTTATAAGTAAAAATTTGTCTGAATAAGTCAGAGGAAGGGCACTATAAACATACATATATATAGATAGATGATAGATGGATAGATATAGATATATAGATATAGTTTTAGTTTCTGATTTTCATTAATTCAACAAATATTTAGCACCAAGGTGTCAAGTAGTATGCTGAATACTAAATTTACTATTCTCATTATACAGTACTACCTGGTGCTGATTGTTCATTGATGCATGGTTTTTTGCCCTCGAAGATATGACAAATAATAATAGGAGAGTCAAGGTGTAACTATGCCATTTAAGATATCATATGCTAAAGGGTAAAATGACAAAAAAGAGCAAGTTGGTATGGGTATCATTACATAAAAGATACTGGGGAGTGACATGTGCTGGGAAAATATCCGAGGCTTGTAGTCCTCTTGTCTCTCGAAGGCACAGCAGTATGAGAAAACACAACCTTAGTCTGATACTTTTTGGTCTGGCTAAAGGATTAGCATTTTTGAGGTAGATAGCTAGAAAAATAGCAATCAAGGGACAATCATGAGCCAGCCTAAGTGTTATAACCATGTCAAGAGGTTGAGACTTTACCATGCAGCTGTATTTGGGCTATTAAAGAAGTATAGCCCTTTATGATGTTCATGAATATGATCAGATATATGGGTATTTTCCAAGATCTATTGATAATAGAATTTGGCTCATGTAGCAACAGACCTTTGTTCAAAGAAAAATATTGCTGAAAAAAATGTCATCATCTTTGTTTTTGTTATGAGAGCTAACATTTATTAAGGGTTTAATAAGTGCCAGGGACAGTCCAATGTGTTTTACCATGTTTTAACTCATTTGTTCTCCATAACAATCCCATGGAGTATCCCATCTCCCGTTTTTTATTATCCCGTTTAACAGATGAGGAAACAGGTTGCAAGAAATTAAATAACTTGCTAGAAAATTCACACCGTTAAAAAATGGTGAAGCTGGAACTCAGTTGATATTATACTAACTCCATAGTCTGTGCTTTAAGCAAGCTCTTGCTACTCAATGGCAGAATCACTGGCATTATCAGAAATTTTTTTGGAAATACGTACAGAATTTGAGGTCCCACCCAGACCTATATTTTAACATCTATCTGCAGGTGATTAGCACAAACAAGAAAATGTGAGAAGTACTGTACACTGCTTCTGCATTCAGAGTTTCATTGGGGAGAGGTCATTTGGGATAATAGGCCTAGAATGCCTTATGGTCTTATGACCTTTGTTGTGGATTTTCAGTCATAGCCAGAGGTTATAACTGTATAATATCAATAAATTTGGATGACGATTAGAAAACTCACTAGATATTTTGCTTGCATAAGAAAACTCATTGTTAATGCTACTGCCTGATTCTTTTAAGTAGGATCAAAAGGTAGATGATATTTAAAACATAAACACACACACACACACACACACACACACACACACACACATATATATATATAGAAGTGATATATTTTTATATATCACTGCTGTATTTCCCAAACAATGGTATCACTGGATGTGAGTCAGTCTTTTAAGTGGTATATGGTCACAGTGTTACATAGTAATGACTGAGAATGTTAGTCCATTTTTAATTCTTTCTTAAGATCAAGCATTTTTGAGACTATTTCTCTTAACACTTTTCTACCACTTTTAAAAAGAGAGAGGTGAGCCTTTATGCCTGTGGTAGAGCAATAAAAGACTGAAAAGCTTATCAATATTTTCAGGTTCATTTGACTTTAAGAATCAGTTCTAAGAGCTGGGGAATCTACTTTTTGGAGAAAAATGTTGTTTAGAATATGTAAAAATAAAAAGAATATGTAATTAGTGCAAAGATTTGGAAAAATAGCAAATGCTTTAGTTGCTCATTAAAATAGTATAGATGTTACATTATCCCTAAGGCACTGTCCTTTACCTATTATTTTCTGTTTTTTTGATTACTATATATATATTACATTTCAGTAATAAGTTATTGGTAATAGCATAAAAAATAGAAATATCTTTTGGTAAGCAATAATAACAAAGTTAGATTTTCACCATTTTGGGGGGGTTTTTGCATTTTTACTTATAATTATGTTATATTTATAATTTTAAAGTATGATAGATTTGAAATTTCCATTAAAATAATTTTAAGTAAAACTGTCAATTTTACATAAGACAATAACAATATAGTTGATACATAAATATGGCAAACACTTTGATGGATTTGTGTTAATACTGAAGATTAAGATCACTGATGGACAGCCCGGCTGGTGTGGCTCAGAAGTTGAGTACAGCCCCATGAACCAGGAGATCATGGTTTGATCCCTGGTTAGGGCACATGCCCACGTTGTGGGATTGATCCCCAGTAGGAGGCAGCCTATTAATGATTCTCGCTCATCATTGATATTTCTCTCTCTCTCCCTCTCCCTTCTCTCTGAAATCAATAAAAATGTATTTTAAAAAACTCACAAAGACCACTGATGTACAGGATAGTCATATTAAAATGACTTAAAGAACTAAACTGAATACATAAATAACAGAATTTAGTCTCCAGGAGTTTTAAGCAAGTTTAAGAATCCTGCCGAACCAGTTTGGCTTAGTGGATAGAGCTTAGGCCTGCAGACTCAAGGGTCCCAGGTTCGATTCCGGTCAAGGGCATGTACCTTGGTTGCGGGCACATCCTCACCCGGGGGCGTGCAGGAGGCAGCTGATCGATGTTTCTCTCTCATCGATGTTTCTAACTCTCTATCCCTCTCCCTTCCTCTCTGTAAAAAATCAATAAAATATATTTTTTTAAAAAAGAATCCTTTTGGATTTATAGTGCCTTTTATTTCCCTTTGTTTACAGTGGGTGTTAGCTGGATGCCCTCTAAGAGGACACAGGGTCTGGGTCACTATGATCTTCTCCTCCTCCACCCAGGATGACACCTGGCTGGAAGGAGGAACATGATGCAGTCGGTTGAGAGCAGGACAATATTTCCTTTTGACAGGGGCACAGATTTTTCTCTCTGTGTAAGGATCCCTAAAGAGAGCAGCTAGTGACTACTCAGCCTCATCTCTAACACATCCCTGACCTTGTCTCTTTTGGAGAAGGACCAAGAAATTCTGGGATGAGACAAAGTGGAGGATACATTATGTAAAAGATTCTCATATTAGAAAAAGTACTACACAGATATTGATGAGCATTATTGTTATTAATTTAAGAAGAAAAAATGTCTTTTCCACATACAGGTACCAAACAGAATGAAGGAAAATTTATACTCCAACTTACAATCTTTTTTTTTAATCTTAAAGCTTACTTAAATAACAACTAACTCCTTCTCTGAGCCACTAAGTTCTATAAATCACTATAATTTTTTAATGCTGAGGAAAAGAAAGATTACCTCTAAGTGCTTCAAATCCAATCTCAGCAGTGTTTTTAATGAACCAAGCTTGTTTTTAATCAATACTTAAGCTGCGGGGGTTTTTATTTTTTTATGGTGCTGCTTTTAGATTTCTGTGCTTGCGAAA
Organism: Myotis davidii; assembly: GCF_000327345.1. Lineage (NCBI taxonomy): Eukaryota > Metazoa > Chordata > Mammalia > Chiroptera > Vespertilionidae > Myotis > Myotis davidii. Next base: position 45,376 of record NW_006287951.1, on the reverse strand, counting down.
AGATAATAGCAAATGTCATGCTTGGGAAAAGGACGTGACTTTGAAGCAGCAGATCAATAAGAAGCATTGTTCAGCTAAGTATGACTGATAAAAGTGAATGCCATTTCCCATCTTTAAGAGATCACCATTATGATGCATCAGCTGCAGGTGGGCATGCTGGGAAAGACAGCCTCTGAGCCCCGAGCTTTGGGATGTTGCAGAAATCTTTTCAGGTTAACCTGAGTTCAGTGGAATGCATTCCAGAACAATAAACCCATCTTTAATTGTTAATCTCTTTTATTTGTAGACCATTTTATTTTGTTCAAAGCACTTCTTACCTCACATTATATTGTTTCAATCTCACACCAACCCTGACAGGCAGGCAAAGTGGGGTTTTATTATACTTTTCCCACAGATGGAAAATTGGAGACTCAAAGATATTAAGCAATGAGTCTAAGGTCATAAAAAGTGAAAAATGGCAGAGCACAATGGGTACATGATTCATATGGAGGGTGAGGAGAGCGAATTTGTCCCTATTTTCTGGCCAAAAATTTCTCAGTGGTTACATTGAAGAGAAGGGGCTAAGAAAGATTCCAGTGAGTTTCAAATATAAAGCTAATCAATTGCAAATGAAATTCTTTAAATCCAATTTAATCATCATTAATATATTCAACTAATATTGTGTGTTGACTACATGGTAACAAACAAAATAGAAACAGACTCATAGATACAGAAAATAGATGGACAGCTTTCAGTGGAGAGGAGTGTTGGGGGGCTGGGTGAAAAAGGTGAAGGGATTCAGCAAAGAGAACAACCCCATGACGCCTAGGGCAGTATGGGGATTACCAGAGGGAACGAGGGTGGAGGGAGTTGGAAGAAGGTAAAGGGGGGATAAATGGTGATGGAAGGAGACGACTTGAGGTGGTGAATATACAATACAATATACAGATGATGTATTATAGAATTGTACACCTGAAACCTATATAATTTTATTAACCAATGTCACCCCAATAAATTCAGTAAAAATAAAAAATAGACATAGTTCTGACATTGGGCATAGGGCAAAGCTAGTTTAAGAAATTTACATTTGAACAAACTATAGTTAAGCACTCCCTTTGAACATTTACATCCAGTTTTCCTATTGAGCAGTTTGGCATTCAAATTTAAAATGGATAAACTTGTTATCACGATTTTACTTTTAAGAATGTATAATAAAGAATATCAGGCATATACACAAAGGTGCATGCATACATTATATATTCTCAGAATTTTATAGTACCAAAAACTGAAATAACATAGGTTCATCAGTATAGGATGCTTGAATATATTATGATATAGTCATGCAAGGGAATATTATTTGTGTATTATAAAAAATTATGTTGATTGATAGGTATGGATAATAAAAGCTGCCCATAAAATAGTATTAACAAATTAGAGATTGTTTGTATTGTTTTATCAAATTTATGTAATATTATCAGTGTATGAGTATGAAGGGTTTTCTGAAAATAAATAAATAATAAATAAAAAGCCAAATATTAGGTATTGCTCATAAATGGTTAGATTTCTATTCATTTTTTGTTTGTTTTTAAGCTTTTTATATTGTCTCATTTTTTAAATAAGCATGTTGTATTTTATGATTATAAAATAACACCATTTTCTATAAAACTAGAGGCCCGATGCCTGAAATTTGTGCAAGAGTAGGCCTTCGCAGCCCCGGCTGCCGTGGCCCTCGCAGCCCTGGCTTCGTCCGGAAGATCATCCAGAGGGTTGTTCCATTGTTCGACCATTCGGTCGATTTGCATATTATGCTTTCATTATTATAGATACTTCATTAAAGATCAGCTGTTTATATAGCAAGCAGTCTTGTAATGTGTGTTACTAGGAAACGTTTGGAACGTGCCTTTGATTGGAATATGTAGGACTTTTTCTCGTGTTGCCTGGAGCCAATTGTCAGGTTATTTTGTTACCTGCATTGCTCCGTTTGGAGTCTGTTAGATTGCAGCAGAGATTTGAGATGTTATGAGCCTTTATGGACTTCATTCTTGTATCTGAGCTTGGGTATCCCATGGCCCACATTAGTCTTTTCTTATGGTTGGTTTCTATCAGAATTTTCTAAGGGGAATAGAAGGGGCTTCCTTTTCAATCATCGCAGAACCATGCTAAAACCTTTATGAAGACCTTTAATTTAGTGCTTCGCTTTTATTTCTTCTTAGGTAGAATTTTTCCACAGAGAAGCAATTATTCTTCCTAAACTCCATCTAAGAGCATACAATTTCTTCCACTTGAGGAGGCCTGATCTTAATTTACATAATAAAAATGCCAGTTTGGCTTTGTCTGCAATGAATGGAGAAAAGAAGTTAATCTGCTTAATGTCTTGATTCATATAATTCAGATTTCCTGAAGCTTTATTCCCCCTCTGGGAATCTTTGAACCTGGGAAAGGAGTTCTGTACTTCTTTAGTAGAAACTTTTGCAATTTCTCAGGTAGGGTATTTAGACTGTGAAAGGTAGAGGCTGTGTCATGCTTGAGATAAATGAACAGATTCTCTCACTGACATGGTACAATATATCACCAAAAATTGTCTACTATATCAATGCCAGGGACTGAAAAAAAGGGAATGTAAATAAAATTAGAGAAGTCATAACTTTGAGCTCCCAACCTTAGGACTCTGGTCAGTAAAGTTCTTTCATTTCTGTGTTGAGAAGTGTCGTGATAACATAGAGGGGAAATAAATGTGTGGTCTGAATTGCCAATTCCTAATCCAGGGAGTGAAACCTATTTTATATTTTGACTTGGTCCAAGGTGTCAGCTTTTTCACTCATTGTGTGTGTTTTAAATGGGAACCAGCAATCATCACTTATCTTGATCGAGCCATTTAATCTTAAATATATGCATAATCATCTTTTTAGAATGACACTGGCAGCATTTTCCACACAGGGATGCTGACATTGACTCATTAATTGTGCCCATGATGAGATGGACTTTGAGTATCAGCATGAGTTCCTTGGCAGAGTGCTAAAATCCAGCAGTGGTATCTGCCCATGCAAAAACGCCCCACAGTTGCCCTCTGTTGAAGGTGCCATCTGGCACTCTACACTCTGGAAAGTTACACAAACCAGGCTTCTTTGGCTATGTTATAAAAGAAATCCTTAAGAATTAAAATAATGTAAAATCTTATTTTAGGGGAAAGGGTGGACACTTTGCTGTGGTGATTAAGGACTCTAACCCAGGTCTGTCTAACCTGTATGACTGAAGTATGGTACCTATTTGCTTTGTTTAACAATGGACAGGTTACTTTGATTTTCTAAATTGTATAAGTCATCCCATTCGATTGAATGCTTTATCGATTGAATGACTATCCCATTGATTGTTATCATACTGGTCTTAGAGAGCACATTCTACTGTACCTGGGAAACAGGACAGCACAATTACCCTAAATTGTTTTAGCTGTCAATTCAGTTACCACGAGACCCAAAACTGTAATTAACATGCTTAATTCTGCTTCTGTAATCTTCTTTTGTGGGGGCCTGGTGCCACATTCCAAGCCCTGGGATGTAATCAATACCTTTGTGATTTTTGCCTATATAAGTCTGGTTTTGCCACCGTCTTACGGCTATGAGATTTGGGAATGGCCCCTCATAGTCCCGGATTGCAATAAATGTGACTCTTTAATTCGACTTCTTGAGGCGTCCTTCTGTGATTCGCGGGGTACATTACAACATGACTTGCACAATGATTAGAATTCTGTGTTGTTCCTTTATTGGTAAATGGGGATGGTACTTTCTTTTCCTCAGAAGGTTTTTATGAAGTATTTTCAGCCTTTCATTCTGAGCCAAATACTTTGCTACATGTTATATTTAGTCTTTACGGGGTAATTTCTACAGGGTAAACTAGTTCTAATGGACTAAAGTTTAGTGGATAAACTAGGTTTGAATGGAGTAGCAAGAGTGGTAAAGTGTCTTTTAGTATGATAAGATCAGATTTGTTAGTTCTTAACAATTATGGTTAAAATCGCATTAATATCATCCCAGTACCAAGGAGCACAACTACTATGTAGATCTTGGTTACCAGGGCTTCTTGGAGAAACGTCCCATTCTAGGACTGGGTCAGTGTATGTACAAGAGGAACCAGGAGCATCTTGTAGTTCCAGGAAGTACTACCATATACATGGGATGGGAAAGTGATATAGGAGCCAAGTGAAAGAGTTCTCAATAGTTAAAGCTGGAACAATTTGATCAGCTAGTACTGGATTGATAACCAAAGTGTTAATTAATAACTAAGGTGGCTGAACGAGTGTGGCCCTTCCATGAAGGGGCTCCCAGGAGGGAGATGAGTGGGGTGTTCTCCTCCCTCAGATGGGCATGAGCAGAGATGGGCAGACTCCTCACAGGTGGGACAACACCTATGCCCTGATGTGCACCGCCACCCTGCCCCGGGGTCTCCTCCCTTTGTTCCCAGCTTCAGAAGCTGGGGAGATCAAGGGGGCCAATGCCCGAGTCCAAGGGCAGCCTCTGCCCCTGCGTCTCCCCACACTCGGGGTCCTTGGAGAGGTCAGAGGCCGGGCCCTGGAGCCACTCTTCACTCAGGGCCAGGCCCCGGAATCTCGAGACCAGAGTCCCCTGGCAGTGGTAACACAGGACGTGTGTGCACGTGCGTGCAAGTGCGGGTGTATGTGTGTGCGTAGTTTGCGCATCTCTCTAGGGATCTTCAGGGTTGGGTTGGAGGAGGTGGGCAATAGGAGGATGTCAAGTTCAGTATCATCGGGCGGAAGGAATCAGGAGGCGAGGCCGGTAGGGCCCTGACGGGTGGAATCTCAGTGCTGGCGATGGGGTGGGCTCTGCGGTCCTCAGATGACCCAAATGTTGGAGGACCTGTGCTTATTTCCCACGCCTGGTTCTTCCCAGCGGTGAGGCAGTTGCAGAGGGATGTCCCAAGTTGGGTTTCTAATGTACCTCCTCCCCTGCCCTGACTGTGTATGTATATAGATGGAAATATACTTTCTATTTTGTATCATTGTGCCTATAGCCTCGGCCGCCTTGTATAAGCCCTGATATGCTACTTACCCTGGACATGAATGTGTTGTACACCGAGGCTGCCTGCGGCTTTGTTTCTTTGCGATCCATTGTATGGCTTAATGATAAAGTGAAAGAAAAAAAAATAACTAAGGTGCTTACTTAAATAGATAAATACGTAAATGGGTTAGAATAGACAAATTTCCATATAGAAAAGCTCCAAATAATTTATGTAGATAATTTGTCTTCAAGGAGTTAGAGTATAACTGCCTACTCAATAAATGTGAGCTGTATACTGTGACTTCTTCCAAAGAGTTAGTGTGAAAGGAGGGAGAAAAGAGTACTAACAGTGGAGAAACCTGGCAGACACTACCTCAGCCAGGTGGTCAAGGTCAACATCGACAGTGGTGAGTCATGCTGATAGTCTATACACTCTGACAAAATCTGATGACAGTGACCTTTTTCAAAAACTTAACCTTTCTGGTCTTCCTCCCCAAACTGATAATTGCAGTCAGACAAACACCAATACATGGACATTTTACAAAATTGTCAAGATCAACAAAACTAAGGAAAGTTTGAGAAACTGTCACAGCCCAGGAAGAAGCCGAGGAGACATGGCTAACTACCCGCAGGCCTCCTTTGACTGCACCTCACATGATCACACTTCACAGATGTTGCCGTGTTTACAAATTGAAGGCAAGACCCTCCACCAGCAAAAAGATTATTCCTGGCTCTATTGTGATATCTCTTTATTATGATAGCCTGGAGTTGAACCCATAGTATCTCTGAGGTATGCCTATAATGTAGCATACAGAACTGAAAGTGGTCATTACGGGAAAACAAAGGAAATCTGAATAAAGTAGGGACTTTAGTTAATGATAATTATGATTATTTATTAGTGATAAGAAATGTATCACACTAGTGTTAATAATAAGGGAAACTGAGAGTGAGGTATATATGGAATTCTGTACCATCTTTGCATTTTTTCTGTAATCCAAAACGATGCAAAAGTAAACATTTATTAGCCGTTTTATCTTCCTCGGGTAGATATAATAGATTTCTTCACAATAAAATTATTCATTGGGGTGTAAGCTGAGGCCTAAGGTATGAAAAAAAACCAGTGAGGGCCAGGAGTAAAAGTCTCTCCTTCTCATCCTGGGGGCTGGACCAGAATTCACTGCTTTCTCTTATAGAACAAGGAAAGACTGAGAACACGTTTCTATCTTCAGAGCCAGCAGAAATTATGTACAGAAATTACCAAACACTTGCAATTGAAAATTTTAAGGCACTAGTGATTGGACCTGATTGTTTTCTATAGTAATGAATCAGACCTAAAGAGAAAAGGGGGGTTAGGGAGAACTTTTGGAAGTAAAGGGAAGACACAGAATAAGGAACAGACCCAAATGACCCCACAGGATAAAGGAGGGAGTGAGGCAGTGAGGTCTAGCTCCTACACTCCTCCCCTTGTTCAACCTCTTTAGAGCTTTGCTAAATTGCTAACCCCCTTGAGGAAATAAATGCATAAAACTATATCATAGCTCCGTGTGTGTGTGTGTGTGTGTGTACAGTTCAGAAAGGGTTGGAAGTGGTAGTCACCCTTGAAGTGGTAACCCTGCCCACCCAAACCTGTTCATGCAGCGGACATCACGGGCTGCCGGTTGTTATTGCTGAACCCATGTCAGGTGCCTCTTCTGTCATTAAACTGAAGACACTGCAAGTTTGATTTCTGTTCCGCCAAGGATCCTCAGAGACACCTGGTGGGTCAGGAAAAAAAAGAGCCTCTCAGACAATGACATTTTCTCTCAGAAGAAAAATAATTTAGAATACTAAAATAATATTCTATTGTCCTGTATTAATATTTCAAGTGGGTCCTTGATTGCTCAAATGGCAGCATGTATTCATTACTCTGCTAATAATAGTGAGCTAAATATAAAGAAACCAACACTTAACCAAAAGTCGTCCTACACACCCAAGGACCTAGAAGCCCTTGGAGGTGCAGGCAATCAGTCTCTAGAGCAGGGCGGGGCAGAGTGAGCACACCAGTCCAGTGGGTGGGCAGCTGGATTGCCTTGCAGGTGGCTGTTGGGGAAAGAAATATAGATGCTCAAGTTTTATATAATTTGTTTAGGTTCCTCTCTCTTTTAGAGACCCAAGTGTCCTCTTTGTGTTTGATTCTTTTAGATTGTAAAGAAAAGGAGATATATAATGGAAGCTTATTATAAGGATATATACTAGTACAGGCAAAAAAGGCACCTAGAGCTGGTGAAAGCCAACAACAATGCCTTCCAAGCAGGCCTTATGGACTGACACTTGGAAGCTGGAAGATTGTTTGGGGGAACTCACTGTTTGCTCAGAGGAGGCCTTTTTGCATGGTGCTCTTGCGCTCTATGGTTTGGGTGACTTTTTTGTTTTCTTGATCCCTCTGCCTCTCAGGTACTCAGATCTATAAGTGTTCACTACTTATCAATCTACCTTATTTTTTCATAGCATCTGCTTTCTCAAAGCTTTTGCAACTATTATCAGAATTTCTCTTCATGCCTCCTGGTGAAAGGAGAATCTGGTTGATTTGAAACGTCACCATCTAGGTCAGGAATACCTGTTGGGCAGGGCTTTTAGCTGTAGTAAACCAGTGCCTATCTTATAATTTGGTAAAGTCAGTGAGTATAGTCAGCATGCTTGTGGAAAACTGGACAGCGTGGGCTCTCCATGAAAAATAATTCAACTGGAGAAATTCCAGGCTGATTCCTGGCCCCTCCCATCATACATAGAGATACCCTGTAGGTCAGAAAAATGGAGTCTTTTAGGCTCAGTCTGATTTGGTTAAAGGGGAGAAGCACAGCAATCTATATTACTGGATGCCACTTGCCTAGGCCATTGTCCTCAGCAGAAGGCAGCCATGGACATGGACAATTACATCATAATGTCCTGTGGGCAAGGGGCATTTGGGTGTTTTTTTTCTTCTATCCTAAGCTATTCCTCCCCAGACTTGAAATAATTCAATAGTACAGTAATGAAATGTTTATTAAATCTCTTAAAAACGAGGGCCCAACTATGCTTATGAAAGGATTTTGTTGTAGGTACACAATGAAACTTAGAAACCACAAATCCCTTGGAAAATGAAGGTAGCAGTATAGCCCAAGGGCCCTGTGGGCACGGAGGTAGGGGTAGCTGGGGAGAGGCACCCAGTATGAAGTTTGTGCCTGTCTTCTTAACTTGGAATTTTTCGCCCTGTTCTTTAGTCATATGTCTTTCACTCACACTCTTTTTGTCATTTCTGGGTTTCCCTTACCTCTGAGATAGTTCCCCAGCAAGTCATTAAAGCTTCTAGCAATGGCACTGTGGTTTATTTTTATTATTTAATTTCAATAATTGTTACACTACTTTTTTATGATTGCAATGTTTTCTCTTATTTCATGCCCTCTTTCAATGTTAGTTTGATGACCTCTCTCCACATGTGACTAACACTGGTGTGCACTATGAGAATTTTTGTTGGTGTTTTAATTAAAAATATAAAAATAAAAATAATTTCCATCCCATTGTTACATATTGTAAGTATTGAGATTGCATTAGGCTGTGTTGTACAAATATGCCTTCTAAAGAAGTTCCCTACAATAGAGATTAGTTTCCCTCACAATTTATATCAAAGAACACCAAAATCTGCGATTTAAAAGGAACTCACAAAAGAAGGACCACTTTTCTACCAATTCCGTCTAAATTATTCTCTGTATAATAATGCATAACATTTAAAGACAAATGGGATGCTATAAGATTCTATATACGTTCAAGGTATTTTGACTAGTTTTTCATAGTTAAAATTCTGATGCTAAGGATATATTTGCATACTTTAAAAATTTAACGTTATACTGGTATAAGTTTCTTATGCCCTATGATGATAAATTTTTGCTTTTATCCTTAATCTGACTATGGAGATATGAATCTCTTCATTTCTCCTTTAAAATATATTCTATTTTACCACAGCTCAAAGATAATATAGACCCAGGCATTGCAACACCTACTAACCTACTAATCTGTTCATTAAGTGCAGAATTGGAACACTTCCAATTCCATTTTAATTATATATATATATATA
>NW_006287951.1:22078-36252 GCF_000327345.1 Myotis davidii | reverse complement strand
CCAGCAGACTGTACTACATATAAATTTACTCATGTGATTTTTTATTTGAAAACAGACAATAATTCCTCTTATTATTATTTTAAAGTTAAGTACTTGGAACCCTATTAATCATCTCATATCTATAGGGTATTTTAAAAATCTTAATGGATGTGTTTTGTGTTTTAACTAAATAGAATATTTAAAGGCAGACGATTTAAATGGATGAGCTGCTTGGATTCTATTCTTTCTACAGTGGTATTCTTCCTAAAGCTCTTTCTGCTAGTTCCTCATTATCTCTGGCAGCTAATATTTACTTTGTATCCTCAAGCACTTGGCCAAGGAACAGAAACCTTTCTGGGCCAAACCCCTCACAAGCTCTAGTTCTAAAACAGGAAACTCTTGTCAGGTTTTATCAGTTCCCAGCTGACTATACTATTCATGCCCTTCTTTCTTTTCCCAGCGCCACCAGCCTAGCTCAGGGCCTATACCTTGGTGTTTCAGTAGCCTCCTAGCTGTTTTATTCATGGCTTCCAACTTAATGTTAATCAAAGCACATTTTCCCATCATGCCACTTTCTTACACATGTAGAAATGTGTAAGTCATTTATTTAATTCAATGACTCCTAATTGTTTTATAAATACTTTAAGTACTTACTATGTTCAGAAGTTTGCTGGGCCTGTCACTAACCCCTTCAGGTCATAGATCCCAAATCCTGGTCCTTCTGCCTGATGTCACTCACATCAATAAGAAAAGGCGGTATTTGGTAAACCTGGTTCAGAAACTTTATTCCCTGGCCAAGGAATGAAGAAGGGTAATTAAATGTTTTAATGATTCCTTCTCCCATTTCTGGGGAATTAGGGAAGTACTTGCAGTGGTTCTCAACCCTTTAATACAGTTCCTCATGTTGTGGTGACCCCCAACCATAAAATTATTTTCGTTGCTACTTCATAACTGTAATTTGGCTACTGTTATGAATCTTAATGTAAATATCTGATATGCAGGATGTATTTTCAGGGGTCGCGACCCACAGGTTGAGAACTGCTATAAGGGTCTGGCGAGGGGGGAGGTCGGTGGGTTCAGAGGTGGGATTCTGGAAGGAGGGTGGAGAGTTCTCTGATTTCCAAGGGAGCATGTGCAATTCTCAGGCATGCTTGGAACATGCCTAGCTAAACATTGAATTCTCATTTTAATGTTAAATCTCCACCTCTGGGCCTGGTTTTAATATGTTAATAAAGCTCATCAAGAGGCCACTTGGGAAGGTGTTTTCAAATGCTATCTTGGATTTTTCTGCAAGAAATCGGTGCAAACCGGTTTCTAGGTGACAATCCTTGGGTTCCTTATCTGATTCCTGATGCAGACTTAGCTAGCCCTGGAATTCCCACTTTTCTTGAAGAGTTTAGCCTGCTTTAGTCAGGGGTTATGTTGGGGGGAATACAAGAAACTCAGCAGTTCAAAGATTAATTAATGGTGTGGCAACACAACCAGGTGACAGGCCCTGCTAATATGAAGGTGAATAAAACAGCAATTTTGCCTTTGAGACATTTACAGATTCCTAGGTAAAAACTTTATGCAGTATTTTCTATGTAGATTTTACAGTAATTAATAGCCATATTGATAAGTGTATATTTGTTTAAATACACACACATATTATAGCATCACATAGATAGAGCTAGGATGTATAGTGTGGGTATTAACCTGTGCCCATTCATGCGGGTTTGAAAAAAATGACATTGCATTATATATAAAAATTCAGTTTCCAAACTAAGCGTTCATTGTACTTAGATGACAGAAATGTAATAAGTTTGACCCTTCTTCCCTTCATTAGGATTGGCTAAATTCTGGAAGTTTATGCACTATCTCTGCTACAGGCTCTATGGGTATGTCTTCCCAAAATTCCTATGTTGAAACTTAATTCCCATGTGATGGTATTTGGAGGTGATGAGATTAGGTCATGAGGGCAGAGCCCTTATAAAAAAGATCCCATTGTAGACACCAGGGTATCATAATTGCCAGAAAGGCCCCAAGGACCAGAAGGACAGCAGAGCAATAAAAAATCTGATGCTAACCACCATTCTAAACCTCCTCATCAATGGCGCAGTTCCAGAAAGCACTGGCTCCAAGAATGTGGCCTGGTGGGCTATTGCAGGCACCATTCTGCTGACTCAGTGTTTAAGGACCTGAGTTTATATAGTCAGAGGTCTTGGTGGTATAGGAATTGGGCCATAGGTGGGGACTTCTGGGAACCATATGGGATTGCCAGGGTCCGTAAATTAAAAAAAAAGAAGATGATAGATGATAGATAGATAGATAGATAGATAGATGATAGATAGATAGATAGATAGATAGATAGATAGATAGATGGATGTCAGAGATCTCTGTTTTGCTTTCTGCCATATGAGAACACAGTGAAATGGCCATCTGAACCACAAAGCTAGCTCTCCTGAGACACTGAATCTGTCTTGGACTTCTCAGCCTCCAGAAATGCAAGAAAGAATTTTCTTTTGATTTTAGGTCATCCAGTCTGTGGTATTTTTGTTACAGCGACCCAGATGAGTGAAGACAATCCCTGTGGAGAGAGGGCATATGCCTGCTGCCTGGGTGTGCAGGCATTCACATAGCTGACCATCACCTTGTCTGGTCCACAGAGGTCCCTGTTAAAACAGAGTTTATTCCCAGCTTCCTGGCTATGCCAGGTCTGGACCTGCAGTCCTCTATTTTCTGTTTTTTAACTCCCACTTTTGGGACATCCCTATTTTCTCCAACCTGCCTTTCTCTAATATTTTGTTTATGTTTAAAATGCTTTCCTTTTCTCTAAAATGACTACTAAGCATTTATAAATCAAAGCTAAGTGTCTCTCTCTCTCTTTTTTTTGGGGGGGGGGGCTTTGCTTTCCACTCCCTCAGTGAGCCCAGAACTGCCCAAACACATGAATAGCAGTGTGTAAGGCAAGGGCAGGGGCTGAGCAGAGGGCAAGAGGAAATTAACAAGGGGGGATTACTATTTCAAAAATATTATTCTATATCTTAAAACATGCATGATATACACTAGAGTTAACCACACATTGGCCCATATATAATATCGCAGGAGTCATAACACTGTTATGTTACTTACAACACTTTTCAGAGCCCATGGGCATGAGTAGCATGTGCAACAAAGCAGAGAGGACTTCAAGCATTAACAGTGATGCCAAATAGTGACAATATTTATGAATTTCCATCCAATTGCATTGCATTGGTGCTATTTGTTCTAGATAGTGTTAATATTCTAGACAGCATTAAAGAGGATTTTTACAAATCCATAATCTGATATGGAATGTAAACATTTCATTTTTAAACCAATATCCACCCTGTTGTTTTATAAAATATTAGAGGCTCCGTGCATGAAATTCATGCACTGGGCGGTGGGGGGGAGGGTTTGTCCCTTAGCCCAGCCTGTACCCTCTCTAATCTGAGACCCTTCAGGGATGTCCGACTGCCAGTTTAGTCCTGATCCCACATCCCTCTCACAATCCAGGACTGCTGGCTCCCAACCGCTTGCCTGCCTGCCTGATTGGCCCTAACCACTTCTGCCTGCCAGGCTGATCACCCCCTAACCACTCCCCTGCTGGCCTGATAGATGCCTAACTGCGCCCCTGCCGGCCCGAGTGCCCCCAACTGCCCTCCCCTGCCAGCCTGGTCGCCCCCAACTGCTCTCCCCTGCTGGCCCAATCCCCCCCAAGTACCCTCCCCTGCCGGCCTAATTGCCCACAACTGCCCTCCCATGCCGGCCATCTTGTGACCACCAGGGGTGGCCATCTTGTGACAACATGGGGGTGGCTATCTTGTGCAAGGGTATGAGGGGCAATTTGCATATTACCTCTTTATTATATAGGATTTGTCAGTTAACCATGAGTGGAACTCTTTAAGATCTTGATGCTCAATATTGCTATCTAATCAGCCGTCTTAAATAGGTGATGATGGTAATGATAATAATTCTTGTAGTTTATTATTATTTAGTTTTATACTATTATTTATAGTGTTTATTTTTCTATTTATAAATAAAATGTTTTATGTGAATTATTTAATTCTCACATAATCCTATGATATGTTCAGACTTATTTTATCCATTTTGCAAGTGAAGAGTAAAAGGCTTAGAGAGAGGTAAGATACTCCATTCAAAATTGCCCGGTTAACTGAATCTTACCTTTAGACTCCAGCACTTAGGTTAAGTTTTGGGGAAGCAGAGGAGGGCCAAATGGAAAGGAATGTGTTGAATTAAGCCCTGTGTTTTACATTTTCTTTATAAACTGGCACAATAGTAGTATATTTCTCATGGAGTTTTACACATTAAGAATAGATAATGTATCTAAAGTACTTAGCATGTTGAATGGACCTACAAAGGACTCAAAAAGTGTTCATTATTATTATTAAATTTTTCATTAAATGATTTAGGAGTACTTATTTGGAATAATAGATGTGCCAAGATTTTATTTCAAATATAAATAATGTAGTGTCAGCAGAGTTGAGGCATTAATCTCAAAAATTACTAGTTACCAGGAATGTGACAAACTGGTGTTGGCTCCACTGACAAGAGTATCATTTGAGTGTCTCTTTACTGTCTAATAACTTCAGTTATCTCTAAAATTGACAATGCTTTGCACAAATTCCTATGACTTGCCAAAGAACCCCAGCAACAGTTTCCAGAACTACTTAACTCATTGTGAATGTCCCAGGGATAAAGCCTCAGTGGACTTTCTTCTGTGTTGTCTGGGATGGGTTAGCTGGCCGACTTGAAATACTGTTAAGAAGCTTGGGGGATCCATAATTATCTGAAAATCCTCTGTTTGTATTTTAGTTATAACAAAGAGACTTTAAAATTTGACTTATAAAAGACTCTGAATATGGAATGATTAATATTTTACAAAAATAAAGATCAAATTGAGAAGCAAAGGAATTCATTACTTTACTAAAATAAAATTACTAATGTGAAAATATAGGAAAGGTCATTGTATTGATGCTTACATTATGCATAAAGAGATGCTTCTTTTGAAGTGTTTATTATAATAATTTGTCATGGGGTTGAGTTATGAAATCACTATGAATAATTAAAATGCGGAGTCTCTCTAAGTCCTTAGAAACACACTAGTGGTTTTATACAACCAGGACATACCCTTGGCTATTTGTGAGTGTACTTTATGTTTAGAGAAGAAAAAGGAATGAGCTGTCTATGTACCAGATGAGTAACTCATAATAAAGACTAATTACTGTGAGACAATTGTCAAATCAGTATGACTTGACTTTTCCTATCTAGTAAAAGATTATTTCATGGGCTTTGTCATGTGAGTGTTAAAGTAGCATTTTATAAAAGAGGTCATAGAGTGATATAGTAACCTGATATATAGATTTAGAGTCAGAACACATGAATTCATATTATGGCTTCCTTCCTTCTCCTTCTGATCAAGCTGGACAGATGCCAACCTCCTTGAGCCACCAGTATCTCATCTGTAAGCAGTGGGAACAATATTACTCATCTATCACACACACACAAAAAAGATTTTGAGGCTGAAGTAAAAATAAATAAAGTTTGAAGTGACATAAAATGCTAGTTAAGCTTCAAAAATAATAATTTTCATTATTACAAAGGATCAATAAGAGTGATATATTCTATCTCAATGACCTCACTGAGATGAAGATGGTTATTAGGCTTGTTGACTTCTCTATGGCTCTTGCAGGATCTATTACAGTTCTGAAAGAGGCGTGTGAAATGTGGCTTTTGTTTCAATTCTCAATCTTATTGTTCATTATTGTGTTATATCACTTTTTTGAGGGGGGGTGGAGGGTGGTGCAGACAGACTTCCCAAGCATTTTACCAGTTACCATTTATGCATATATGCAAGAACTTTGTGTGTGCTATTTTTGAATGTTTTTTAAGAGAATATTTGGAATAATTTTATATTTTCTGTTGATTAGTTTATTTGGTTCAGTTAATAGGTTGCCACACTACTTAGTTTCACATTGAGTATCCTGTTTGTATATCTGAAACAGGTAATGGATAATAATTACTACCTTGAGGATGCTTGAGAGTGAAAATGAAATTGATTTTTCTGACTGGAGTAAAGATACCTTCTACAGAAAATGTTTGACACTTTCTTCTAGTCTTCCTTTTTCCTCTTTATAACTGTCATATCTCAGATCCACAGAAAAATAGTTTATAGCTGTATTGAGGACAGTTATGTCTGAGTATTATTTGTTTAATTATTAAATAATTTCTATACTTGACAATATGTGGAATGGTTTTAATTAATAATTTTCTATATTGTTTTAATAAACTTCTGTATGCAGTTTAGGTATAACTAGGTTATTTAATTAAATATCTGGAGAAAATGGATTTGGCAGTCCTGGGTTACCAGCTGTGTAACCTTGAGGGAGTTAACCTCTGCAGTATTTTTTTCCATAAAATAAGGAGAGGAATAATAATACCTAATCTAGTGAGGCAAATGTGTGTTGGAGATCAGATCGTGCTTATAGAGTGTAGTTTAAGGATATACTAGAAAGTGTTTAATATTATATACACAGTTTTTCATGTTAACAAATGTCTTTATCACACTAAAAAAAAAAAGGTTATCAATTTCTGACTATCCTTTTTGTTTCCCTTTGTTGTATCCTCCCTTTTTCTGAATACCTCTTCAATGTAACTGTTAGCCTCATTCTCTCTTCACTCCTTTGTTGGGTGTTTCCTTCCCACGTCCTGCGTGGGTCAGGGTTTAGGAACTGGAAGTAGAGCTGCACACAAATGAATATGAAAAGACAAGAGATAATTTGGAAATATTATCAGGGGGACCAGACGGGCAAGTCCAACTCAAGGGGAAGGACTTCCTCCCGTGCTCAGACCTTACCAAGCTTTTATTGATGTGGGATGCACCCATAGCATAGCCCTTAGACAGGTGACCCCCTGCAACAGGCAGACTAGCCCATCAGCAAGGATTTACATAATAATAAATGGGGGAGTAGTTTCAGCTACCACTGTCTGGACAAACAGAGGTGGCGCCTAGCTCCAGCTTTGCTAGGGCTTCAAAGGCACCCAGCCTTTGGGGGGTTCTCTGTCTCTGCTTATCAGCTAGTGAAGGCAATAAACAGTTTCCCGCACTCCTTATACTCCTACCTTTTGGCATTTTTCTGTAATTCATGAGTGTATCTGGCCAGGACTGCCTCCTGGAATATATTCCTCATTGTGGGAAATTGTAACAGAACTCACACAATCACTCATGCCAGAAATACTTCCTCTTCTTTAACTTCTATATTCAATAGAGAACCGAGATTTGCTATATTTGCCTCTCAAAAATTTCCCAAATCTCCCTATCAACACTTTTTATTCAAGTCTCTCTCCTCACTTATACTGTTAAAATAGCCTCTTAATTTTCCCATCTTCAATTTCACCTCAACCCAATTGAATCCCCCATGATTCTGTTCAAGTGATCTTTCTAAAACCCCCTTTGGACTTTGTTTTCCCATGACTTGTGATTTTTTGATGGTTCCTGTACTCTAGAGAACAAAGTACAAACTTCATATTATGGCAAACCTTTTGCCTACTGTTTTATCTTATGTACTTCACTCCAGGGATACAGACCTGTCGGGATTTTGCAAAATAGAGTATGAGTTCCCAAATTCTGTGCCTTTGTACATGCGCAGTCTTTGAAATGGCCCATCTTTCACCATTCATTGTCTGAGAAAATGCTCACCTCAAACAAAACTTCCTCTCTGGAATTTTAACCTGTGCCAACAGCCTCTTTGAGAGCTACATTCCTTTGTAATTTTACAGAATCCTTTACCTTCCATGCATGTAGCCTTTAAGTAGATTTTATTAACGTGTTTTTCTTACATTTTCCTTCCTCACTGGGTGAGCTTATTCTCTGGTTTCTTTTTCTACTAAGAAATAATAATGCTTGTTAAATGTTTCCTGAGAGAATGAATGAACGGTAATTCACTATAGTCTCTTCTTTCTTATCAACTCCAAGAGAAGAAAAGGGGGAGACAAGGAAAATCTCGGGAAATGGGAAGAATGTGGGGGACTAGTGATAAGCTGCCATCCACCTTATGAAATAGAAACCTCTCCCTGTTTGTTTTGTGCCTCAAAAGGGATTCTTTATGACTCATGTTGCTTGTGACAAGTCAGGACTTGTCCTCTGTTTCTCTATTTTGTTTTTTAAAGCATATATATTGCTACTACTGTATAATGAACACTATATCAAAATATATTTTTCTGAGATCTCAGATTAGTAAATGGCTTTATTTTCATGGAAGCCTTAAAAACTAGTGATTTTGATAAACAATGTTTCTCATTTTTGAACAATAGACATTCTTTCTATCTCTAACTTAAGATCTTGTGGGTAATTTTCAAGCTATTACAAACATCAGATAAAAACATATTTTGAAAAGAGATATTAGTAATACTTTTTTATTTAGGCTAGGTTATTTGTCCATGACACTGTATCTATTTCTAAAGACTAAAAACAAACATCTGAATAATAAGTTAACAAGGTTTAAAAGCAGCACACTGTTGTCAGAGAACCCCGAAGTACAATGGTGCCATCCTGTTCTTAAGCCCAAGATCCAGCGTAACAGGGAGCTAGTGTATCATATTGTCATGGCAACAGGATGCCTTCTTAGGTTTAAATTTGTTTGTGTTGCAGATCTGTAACTTTCAAAGCATATCCAAAGCTTTTAAACAAGAACTTGTATTGCTTTTATGGTTCATGGTGTATACTAAAAATTTATGGTTATTTTGTAAATGGTAATTTGAGTGTTCTTTACTTTTATTCTTTTGGTCTCCAAAGTGTGCCGTGATCAGACTAAAATTGTTATGCCTGAGTAGTTTTGTTTTGTCATTCAACAAAGAACTGTAGAGGTAAAGATCTTTCTTCCTTATGTTTGCTATACAAAGACTCTGGATTTAGGTTTTTGGATATTTGGATATGTATTTGCATATACATTCTTTCACTGAAGCAATAATTCTGAAAATCAAACAGCTATATTAACCTACGAAATATTAAAAACTTAATAAGCTTAATGTGTTGTTCCCAAAAGCCAAACCCTTGCAGCGCTGTCAATCCTTTCTGCATGGGAAAGACAATCCTCTTGCCCTGAGATTCTCAGTAAACAGTGAGGAGAAGCAGTGACCAACAGTCCTGTTCACTGCTTAGGAGAATGTCTTTGACACCCTCACATTGCAGCACAATGCTAGCAGCTGGGATCTCATTTGGAAGCAGAGGAATGGGAACCACAAAGGGTGAGCAGGAGGGTGAGGGAAGAGAGAGAGAGAGAGAGAAAGAAACAGAGAGAGAGAGAGGAGAACTCAATTTGTTGTTGCTTTCTTTGCAATTGTTAACCCCTTTGAGATGGAAATTTCCCACATCAATACGCACTGAATTATTCCCTCCAGTGAAGCAAATTGTTTTTATAAGTGAGCTTAGTCTTTAAAGAGGCAAACAGATGAAGTGTATGGAGAGAATGAGAAATAAGGGAAGGCACTCTGTGAAGGCATTAATACTGAATTAAGAGGAAAGGCATCTGCAGATTAAAAAAAATAAACTGGGAACTAAACTCTATGATGTTCTATTTTTTCCTATTGCCAGTTATTTGTCTCAGTGTATACATGTGTGGGTGATGTAAAAGACAAGATGCAAAACATTTAGTAGGTTTTTGAAGTGGACCTCAGGTGTTTCTATCTTGTTACTATTTTTGTAGTTGTTTGATATTTTTCCTGCTTCTTCCTGAGTATGATATAGATTACAGGAGTTAAAATCTTGGAGTGCTTATGCCCGTTTATTTACTATCACTTTGACTAGAAATATGACAACTTGCATAAAGTTAGGTTTATACCTTGATTTTTTAAAAGCTCAATTTGTGGGACAAATTGTAATTAGTACTCACAGCTCCTTCTGGAGTCCTTAGCTATATGTTTTGGGAAAGAAAATGAGGAGTGTTGTGTTATACAAGAAGAGAGAAGCAACCCTTTGTGTGGTTAGTGAAAATTAGTCCTTTACTTTTATTGTTGGAAAATTGACTAAGCTTCTAGCATCCATGGTGATGATATAGTATTCCTTTTGCAGAAAGATAAACAGTACCATTTTAATATCACATCAAGCAGATGTTTAGGGGCATGATCTACTCCAGATTCTGGGTATAGATTAGATATTTTTCTTATAGGTTGCTCAAGTGTAGGACCATTGATGAGTATTATAGACACTCAGTAGATCTCAGTGAATTGAAAGAGTGAAGAATTGCTCTAAATTTCCAGCTCATCCTAAGAAAATTGCTTTTGGTGATGGAAAGGATTTTTTCATATATTTCTGTTAGTTATGTGTCAAATATACCAGTAATGGACCAATCATGGCCTTCATAATTAAAAACCAAAGCAGTGAATCTAGAACAGCCGTGGGCAAACTACAGCCCGCGGACCGGATCCGGCCCGTTTGAAATGAATAAAACTATTAAAAAAAAAGACCGTACCCTTTTATGTAATGATGTTTACTTTGAATTTATATTAGTTCACACAAACACTCCATCCATGCGTTTGTTCCAGCCCTCCGGTCCAGTTTAAGAACCCATTGTGGCCCTCAAGTCAAAAAGATTGCCCACCCCTGATCTAGAATGTCATCTGCTGACACTAAGAAAGCAAGTATTCTCACTTGCAAGGTTTATATTCTAATGCAAAATCTGTGGCCTTTACCTAATGATGTTTGTTTGACCATGAAACTTTTTTATGATGACGAAGTTACACCCCCAGATTGTCAGTATCCTGTCCTAGAGTGACCAGCCTGGTTAGTAATATAATGATGAAAAGATGTGTGGATGCTTCCACAGTTAGTTTGTAAGAAACCTTGTTTCTTCCACCTGGGTCTTCTGGGAACTCTGTGCTTGAGATGCTCCCTCTTGGAACCTAGCGTCCATGCTTTGAGAACCCAAGCCACATCGAGTGGCCACAGTTAACCCTAACTGAGCTCCCTGCCCACAGCAAGCATCTACTGCCAGCCATAGGTGTGAAGCATCCTGGACATTCAGCTGAACCAAGTCAGGCCAACATCTGCCTGCAGCTCTCCAAAGACCCAAGTGAGAACTGCCAGTTATGCCCAGTCAACCTACAGAAGCAGGAGATAAAGTAAACTATTTTGAGCCCCCAAATTTTGAGATGGTTTGCTATATAGCAACAGATACCTGAAGACACCATCTTATACGTGAGGAGGTATAAAGACATTAAGCATCTTGTTGGAAGTAAGAGAGTAAGTCACAGAGCCTGGATTTTAATATTTTTAAGTCGTATTTCATTCCCCAGCATCCCCTCTGTACCTCCTATATTTCTTCCGACTGCTAATATAGCAGACCTTCACTATGTGGCCTTGATCTAGTCTGATTCTTCATGTGTGAAATGAGAGATGGTAGATTGAAAAAAATATATATATTGGTAACTTTAGGGAGAATTTTTGATTGTCTTTTCAGTGCATATATTTTTAAAATATTTTTTTCATAATTGATTAAGGTATTACATATGTGTCATTATCCCCCCTCCATTGCCCCCCTCCCCTGCTCATGCCCTCACCTCCCTGGTGTCTGTGTCCATTGGTTATTTTTATTTTTATTTTTTATTTATTTTTTTTAAAAAAATATATTTTATTGATTTTCCACAGAGAGGAAGGGAGAGAGATAGAGAGTTAGAAACATTGATGAGAGAGAAACATCAACCAGCTGCCTCCTGCACATCTCCTACTGAA
Organism: Myotis davidii; assembly: GCF_000327345.1. NCBI lineage: Eukaryota > Metazoa > Chordata > Mammalia > Chiroptera > Vespertilionidae > Myotis > Myotis davidii. The sequence goes on along the minus strand of NW_006287951.1, from coordinate 24,527 downwards.
GATGTGCCCGCAACCCAGGTACATGCCCTTGACCGGAATCAAACCCGGGACCTTTGAGTCCGCAGGCCGACGCTCTATCCACTGAGCCAAACCGGTTTCGGCCATTGGTTATTTTTATATGCATGCATACAAGTCCTTTGGTTGATCTCTCCTCCTAACCCCCACCTTCCCTCTGAGGTTTGAGCATCTGATCGATGCTTCTCTGTCTCTGGATTTGTTTTTGTTCATCAGTTTATGTTGTTCATTATAATCCACAAAGAAGTGAGATCATGTGATATCTACCTTTCTCTGACTGGTTTACTTTGCTTAGCATAATGCTCTCCAGTTCCATCCATGCTGTTGCAAATGGTAAGAATTCCTTCTTTTTTACTGCAGCATAGTATTCTATTGTGTAGATGTACCACAGTTTTCTAATCCATTTGTCTGCTGATGGGCACTTAGGCTGTTTCCAAATCTTAGCTATGGTAAATTGTGCTGCTATGAACATAGGCATGCATATATCCTTTCTGTTTGGTGTTTCTAGTTCCTTAGAATATATTCCTAGAAGTGGGATCACTGGGTCATATGGGAGTTCCATTTTTAGTTTTTTGAGGAAACTGCATACTGTTCTCCACAGTAGCTGCAACAGTCTGCATTCCCACCAGCAGTGCATGAGGGTTCCTTTTTCTCCGCATCCTCTCCAGCACTTGTCATTGTTGATTTGTTGATGATAGCCATTCTGACAGGTGTGAGATGGTACCACATTGTTGTTTTGATTTGCATCTCTCAGATGATTAGTGACTTTGAGCATATTTTCATATGTCTCTTGGCCTTCTTTATGTCCTTTTTCAAAAAGTATTTATTTAGGTCCATTGCCCATATTTTGATTGGGTTGTTTATCTTACTTTTGTAAAGTTGTATGAGTTCCTTGTATATGTTGGAGATTAAATCTTTATCGGAGATAACATTGGCAAATATGTTCTCCCATGCAGTGGGCTTTCTTGTTGTTTTGTTGATGTTTTCTTTTGCTGTGCATAAGATTTCTATTTTGATGTAGTCTCATTTGTTTATTTTCTCTTTAGTTTCCATCGCCCTAGGAGCTGTATCAGTGAAGATATTGTTTCAGCATATGTCTGAGATTTTGGTACCTGTAGATTCCTCTAAGATTTTTATGGTTTCCCATCTTAACTTTAAGTCCTTTATCCATTTTGAGTTTATTGTTGTGTATGGTGGAAGTGGGTGGTCTAGTTTCATTTTTTTGCATGTATCCAATTTTCCCAACACCATTTACTGAAGAGACTGTCTTGACTCCATTGTATGCTCTTGCCTCCTTTGTCAAATATTAATTGAGCATAGTGGTTTTGGTAGATTTCTGGGTTCTCTGTTCTGTTCCATTGGTCTATATGTCTGTTCTTGTGCCAGTACCAGGCAATTTTGAGAAAGTGGCTTTGTAATACAGCTTGATATCTAGTAATATGATTCCCTCAACTTTGTTCTTCTTTCTCAGGATTGCTGTGGCTATTCGGGGTCTTTTTTTTTTTATTCCAGATGAATTTTTGGAGAGTTTGTTCCAGGTCTGTGAAATATGTCATTGGTATTTTAATGGGGAGGGTGTTGACTTTTTAGATTGCTTTGGGTAGTATGGACATTTTAATGTTGTTGATTCTACCAATCCATGAACATGGTATGTTCTTCCATCTGTTTATGTCTTCCTCTATCTATTTTTTCAGTATCCTGTATTTTCTGAGTACAGGTCTTTTACTTCCTTAGTTAAGTTTATTCCTAGGTATCTTAATTGTTTTGGTGCAATGGTAAATTTTTTTTTAGTCTCTCTTTCTGTAAGTTCACTATTGGTGTATAAAAATGCCATAGGTTTCTTAGCATTAATTTTATATCCTGCTACATTGCCAAATTCATTTATTAAGTTTATTAATTTTTGATGCAGTCTTTAGGGTTTTCTATGTACAGTATCATGCCCTCTGCGAATAAGGACAGTTTTACTTCTTCTTTTCCAATTTGGATGCCTTTTATTTCTTCTTCTTGTCTGATCATTGTGGCTAGCACTTCCAGTACTATGTTTAACAGGAGTGATGAAAGCACACATCCCTGTCTCATTCCTGTTCTTAGGGGAAATGATTTTAGTTTTAGCCCATTGAGTATGCTGTTGGCTGTAGGTTTTTCATATAAGGCTTTTATTATGTTGAGGTCTGATTCCTCTATTCCCACTTGTGGAGCGTTTTTATCAGAAAAGGGTGTTAGACTTTGTCAAATGCCTTTTCTGCATTAATCGATATGATTATGTGATTTTTGTCTCTCAATTTGTTTATGTGATGTATCACATTTATTGATTTGTGGATATTGTTCCATTCTTGCATCCCTGGAATAAATCCCACTTGGTCATGGTGTATGATCTTTCTAATATAATGCTGGATTCAGCTTGCCAGAATTTTGTTGAGGATTTTGGCATCTA
>NW_006287951.1:14171-21954 GCF_000327345.1 Myotis davidii | reverse complement strand
CTGCACATCCCCCACTGGGGATGTGCCCGCAACCCAGGTACATGCCCTTGACCGGAATTGAACCTGGGACCTTTCAGTCCGCAGGCCGACGCTCTATCCACTGAGCCAAACCGGTTTCGGCTGCTGGAAGCTTCTTGATTACTGTTTCAATTTCATCAGTAGTTATCGGCCTATTCAGGATTTTTTTATTCTTCCAATGCATATATTTTTAAAGCTACAACGAGCCAAGCCCTGGACTAGGTAAGTAAATCTTTGTTCTTTCCTTTAAGAATTTCATAGTATATACAGAGGCAGAGCTGCCTCAAACAGATTGTCAAACTGCAGCGGGAAGGCCGGGGAGGGTTGGGGGGCAGGAGGTAGGGGGGTAAGAGATCAACTGAAGGACTTGTATGCATGCATATAAGCATAACCAATGGACATAAGACACTGGGGGATAGGGGAGGCCCAGGGGACTGTCTAGGGCGGGGGGAAAAAATGGACACATATGTAATACCCTTTGTAATACTTTAAGCAATAAAAAAAAATAGTTAAAGCCCCCCCCTGTAATACTTTAAGCAATAAAAAAAAAAAATAGTTAAAGCGCAAAAAAAAAAAAAGAATTTCATAGTATAGAATATATTATAGGTAGGTTATCATTGTATTCCTTACAATAAAGGCTAAGTTGCTTTATGAATGAGATTCTCAAATATAGTTATTCAAATACAATATAATTCATTTTTTAAACTTTATAGTCTAGCCAATCACAACTGGTGAGGCAGACCTGCTCCTGGAGGTGTTAGGGAACTTTCCACTATCCTTCCACCCTCAAAGGTGGTGTGCTGTCTGTGTGGTTGAAGCTGGGTCACCACTCACCCCTGGAAGGTGATTAAAGCACCAAATGAAGGACATCAATTTCATTTTAATCAAGTGAAGAGGAGGTTGCCATTAAGCTCATCTTCCTGTTATGAATTTAGTCCTATGATCACACTTAGTTGGAGGGGGTGGTGAGAAATATTACCTCTAGCTGGACAGCCTTATGTTCAGTTACAATTATATTATTAAGGACAAAGGAAGAAAGGGATTAGGAAACCACTAGCCGTTTTCCAGAGATAAGAAATATTAGCATAAATATTAGCATATCAGTATTTTCATTCTTAAAATTTATGTGGACCAGCCAGCAATGCTGCTGGGTAATTAAGATATACTTTTCCTAAAGTCTAAAGGGGAAGTTTATCTTGTCTATAATATGTGTAAAAGTATTGGAATTATTTTCTACCATTTCGAACAACTTGTTTTTGAAAATCTGTTTTTTGTCTCTGAGGATTTCTACATGTAGAAATGAATACTAAAATGTCTTAAATTATATTAGTGAAAGATATGATCAAAGAGCACATTTCATCTTGAGTCTCCATCTTCATTTACTTGCTCTGAGGCTTCATGTCCTAGGAAAATCTCATCCTCTAATTACTAAAGGATACTAGAACCAAATTACACTCTATTCACTTGTTTTTGTAACAAAACCCTTGAGTCACCATATTCTTTTAATATCTAACAAAGCTCAAGGATATAATTTTATTGAAATCTACCTACAGAGGATACCCTTTATCTACATTTTAGCTTAAATGGGAATTTTTCACAAAATCCTACATGATCCTGACATCATTGGGAATGTCTTATATGATTTAGTAACATATAGGGTTCTACACTCTCCAGTATTGTATCTACATATAGGGGATTTATAAAGGCATATTCATACAATTTGTGATGATACCAGATATGAATTTATAGATCTGATGTATGTTTATATCAAGATGTCAAATGTCTTGACAGTCTTTCAGGCTGAATCCAATAAATCAAGTCTAGGACTACAACCTTTTCCCCTAAATCATACCCGCCACCCCCAAAAAATGATAATGTGACATTGAACTATGGCTAAAAAACAAGTGAAAAACAACACTGAAATCTAAGTGAAAAATTTTCAAATGAATGGAGGTATAATATTTCAAACCTGTGTGGACATGATGACATTCTACTTTCATTGTTCAGTTTATGAGTGAAATTTTGATTTTATATGTTTAAGCTTATGGTAAATCATATGGTGAAGAGACATAAAGAGGACTGAAAACACTAGGCATGTAGGTGCCAGAAAAGAAGTAGTATTATAGTAGGAATGAGAGACTAAGCTTATTGCACATGGCTCCAAGGATATAAAAAAGTCACTAGAGTGTGTGTATGGGGGTGGGGAGGTGGTGGAGGGAGACATAGGAGGACTTGATTTAAAGAAGAATTTTGAAATAGAACTGTCCTGTCCCAAAATAGAATGAGTCACTCAGGGGAATAATCAATTACTCATTTTCAATAACAGGCTAGTCTATTATTGGTAAATATATCATTTTAGGAGTTCAACTATTAAATAGATGATAAGGCAAAATGATAGATGATCTACTTTCCAGTACTCTAACATATATATTTTTTATAAGATTTTTCTGGAGATTGACTGAGATACATAGAAGTATTTTGAAAAACATGTGTTTATATAAAAAGTTTATTTTAGGTGTTTAATTTTAATAATAATTTAAATTCCAGATTGATATAGAAACAAGTTATATAAACATAAATTTTATGAAAAAAATAGCTGAACTTAGAATTTAATATTAATCAACCCGTTGAAATAACTTTAATTTTTTGAAGTAGTAGAAGAAATAATGAAAGTATTGGTAGAGTCTTTCATAATTAAAATAAAAAGCCTTCTAGCCCTGGCTAGGTGGCTTAGTTGGTTGGAGTGTCCCGTACACGAAAAGTTTGCCAGTTCAGTTCCTGGTCAGGTATGGTATAGGAGGCAGCTGATTGAAGTTTCTCTCTCACATCTATGTTTCTCTCCCTCTCTATCTCTCTTCCGCTCTCTCTAAAAAGTCAATAAAAAGATATATCCTCAGTTGACGATTTTAAAAAAAGGGAAAATATTCTAAGTTGTTTTAATTAGATATAATAAAGTAAAATAATGTAAAATAGAAAACCATTTATACTACATAACAGTTAATATCCTATATAATAAACAGGTAATATGCAAATTGACCATCATGACCTTGCACAAGTTGGTTGCCCCATGTGGGCACAAGATGGCCACCACAAGATGGCCAGCAGGGGAGGGCAGTTAGGGGTGACCAGGCCAGCAGGGGAGGGCAGTTGGGGGTGACCGGGTCAGCAGGGGAGCAGTCAGGCATTGATCAGGCTGGCAGGGGAGTGGTTAGGGGGGGATCAGGCTGGCAGGCAGAAGTGGGTAGGGGCAGTCAGGCAGGCAGGCAGGCAAGTGGCTGGGAGCCAGCAGTCCTGGATTGTGAGAGGGATGTCTGACTGCTGATTTAGGCGTGATCCCACAGGGATTGGGCCTAAACCGGAAGTCAGACATCTCCCAAGGAGTCCGAGATTGGAGAGGGTGAAGGCTGGGCTGAGGGAAAGCCCCCCCCACCAAGTGCATGAATTTCATTCATCAGGCCTCTAGTATGTTATATAAAAAACTCACACAAATGTACAAGATACATCTTAAAATCCTTACAGATAACTATGCAAAGAATAATACAATTTCCACAGAAGGGAATACAAATATGAAATGTAATTGCATAGAAATTGTTACTTTCTAGTAATAAATGAAATATCAATTAAATCAATGTTGGGAATAATTCTATATCTGTTAAATTACCAATATTATAAAGATGATTGTACCCAGGTACAAATAAACTTTTTGGGAATTTATATACAGATACTCTTTATAAGGAATTATAAATTGTTATAAATTCTTTGTTAGGCAATATTATAATATGATCATTTGTTTGGTAAGGAAAGAAAATTTTCCAGAGGTCTTCCTCATTTCTATACATTTTTTGAGCAGATGCACCAATGGTCTTTGTTCTGGATAATCTTTTCCAGGTTATATAGTAGCAACAGCCTTGGGACATAGGGATAGTGCCTTTTTACTATTTAGTATAATAAAAAATATTTTCCTCCAAAAAAGTTGTTGTGCTTACTGCCCATTATAAAACTATTGGGGTATTAAGAAAAATGGAGTGATCCTCTCTTGTAACACAGCCCACTGCAGGTGCAGGTATAACCAGCCCTTCTCATGTCACCCAGTGGGAAATGGGGCTTGAGGAACTGACACAAGAAAATTTATGATATTCTGGCTATGTATATTTCTCAGAGTAAGAAACTGTCCTTTGTCTCTGACCCAGAAGTTTTGTGTGTTCTCCCAGCATCCATGAAACTATGGCGGACTTCCCTGTTAGTTTAGGGTAAAATCTGAGTTCTTGACATTCAGCATAGAGACAATGCAGTATATTTAGAAGGAACGTGGACTTTGGAGTCAAACCATTTGTATTCAAATTTGATCCCTGCCTCAGTTATCTTAAATAAGTCTCAAAAACCTTTCCAAGTTTCAATTCCTTATTTCCAGAATGACAGATACTAATGCCTAACTTTTAACACTTATAAGAATATTAAGTGGAAAAATACAAGTAATGTGCTGACATTTTGCCTGGCAAATACAAGAAATATAATTAATGCTTATATTTGTCTGTCCCATTCTCCCCCCCCCAAAAAAAAAATCCATCCTATGGGAATTCAACTTAAGAATATCAATCAGCAAATATAAAGGTGTAATTTTTAAAAATTGCATTTATTGCAATTTTTGTGTTATTTTATCTGACATGATGGTCAGCCAAGATCTGAAGCTGTAATGCCTAGCAAGTGAGACTGTCCCATGGTCATCAGATCTGTTAAGGGCGTTCTTACCATTAATAAACCAAGTTCAGAAATGTTCCTGTACAGTATTAAAACCAACTACAGGAATGTCTAGAGAGAAACATAAATAAAGCTTGGCAATCAAGCCTACCAGGTAGCATTGGTAAATCTCTCCTGGCAAAGTTAAGGATGGGAAAGAAGGCTGTACTTCCTTGTTTGCTTTCTTTTTCTTTATTGATTAAGGTATTACATATGTCTTTATCGCTCATTGCCTCCCCCTCCCCCCCATTCATGCCCTCACCCACCTGGTGTCTGTGTCCATTGGTTAGGCTTATATGCATACATACAAGTCCTTTGGTTGATCTCTCCCCTGTACTCCCACCCTTCCTTACCTTCCCTCTGAGGTTTGACAGTCTGATCGATGCTTCTCTGTCTCTGGATCTGTTCTTGTTCATCAGTTTATGTTGTTCATTATATTCCATAAATGAGTGAGATCATGTGATATTTATCTTTCTCTTACTGGCTTATTTCACTTAGCATAATGCTCTCCAGGTCCATCCATGCTGTTTCAAATGGTAAGAATTCCTTCTTTTTTACCACAACGTAGTATTCCATTGTGTAGATGTACCACAGGTTTTCAATCCACTCATCTGCTGATGGGCACTTAGGCTGTTTCCTTGTTTGCTTTTTTACCACCTCTTGCCTAGGGTATGTCTTATCTCCTTAGGTCTCTGACATTACTCCCAAATTTTCTGAGAGAAATTTATCAGGAAAATTATCTGAGGCAATTTTCTCCTTTTCTTTTTTCTCACCATCTCCAAAAGACCTGGATGTGGTTCACATGATTCTTCCATCTGTTTCATCTCCCAATGCCATGCTCTTAGTCACCTTTCTTAGATTTATATTTCCCTTTCAACACTAATTACTGCCTGGGGCCTGGATCTGTCTCTGACTTGGTGACTGTGCTGTGCCCTATTCTCTCAGAGAAAGACTATCATGTGTATTCTGTTCTGTTTGCTCAGCAACCTTTTAAGTTGGTTCCACCTGGGTCTCACTGACTCCCAGAATTCTAAGTCATCAGAGTCCAGTTTATGTAATTTCCCCTCTAGGATAAGGCTGGGACATATAATATTTGGGGAGAGGGATGGAAAAAAGGAGAAAAATTCAAACATAGGAAAGTTCAGTGGGTCAATTATGGCATAAACCCCTATTGATAGATGTTTGTTGCTGTTTTTTTTTTCTCCTCAATATTTAGCCATTACAGAAAAAAATGTTGCGATGAATAACTGTAGATATATCACATTGTATATATACATGTAAATTGGCAGAATAAATTCTTAGACGGAACAGTAAATGCATTTTCATCTTAAGACATTGCCAATTGCCTTCACAGAGGTTGCACCATTTTACTCTCACCAGGATTATATTAGAGAAATTACTTTCTCACAAATTGGCTAACAGAGTTTATTGTAAATTATAGATTTTTGCCATATCTATATAGGTAAAAATTATAGTTTCATATAGTTTTAATTTGCTATTTTCTCTTTTATATTCTGAGAGGTTATGCTTTCATATTTTTAAGAAACATTTTTTAAAATATATTTTATTGATTTTTTACAGAGAGGAAGGGAGAGGAATAGAGAGTTAGAAACATCGATGAGAGAGAAACATCGAACAGCTGCCTCCTGCACACACCCTACTGGGGATGTGCCCGCAACCAAGGTACATGCCCTTGACCGGAATCGAACCTGGGACCCTTCAGTCCACAGGCCGACGCTCTATCCACTGAGCCAAACTGGTTAGGGCTTTAAGAAACATTTTTTTCTTTTAACCTGTAAACACTGAGTTCATATTCTTTGCCTATTTTTCTATTGGGTTTTGTTTTCTTCTTAATGGAGTATAGGAGCTTCTTACATATTTTTAAAGTGAAATATATAATTTGAAGCTTTGCCTGTTTGTAATTTGCATTTTTAATTATGTAAAAGTTGAATTTATGGGACTTTTAATGTCTTCTGGAATTGAGGTCATAATTCGGAAGGTTATCTTTACTCCAAAAGAGTAAAGAAGTGTGCATAAAAACTAGTAGAACTGAGAAATGAATTCAGTAAAGTAGCAGTATACAAAATAAATATTAAGAAATAGGTTCTGTTTTTATACACCAATAATGAACTATTAGGAAGGAAAACTAAGAAAACAATCCTATTTACAATTGCAGCAAACAGAAATAAAATATTTAGAAATAAATCTAACCTGGGAGTTAAAATACCTATATCAGAAAATTTTAAGATACTAAAGAAAGGAATTGAAGAATATACAAATAAAACAAAAGCATATATATGTTCTCATGCATAGGAAGAATTAACATTATTAAAATGTTTGTACTACCCCCCAAAATCTATAGATTCAATGCAATTCCTATCAAAATATCAATAGTATATTGTACAGAACTATAACAAATAACCCAGGAATTTATATGGAATCACAAAAATCCCAAATAGCCACAGCAATCTTGAGAAAGAAGAACAAAGTAGGAGGTACACGCTACCTGACATTAAACTATACTACCAGGCTATAGTAAATCAGAACAGCATGGTATTGGCATAAAAACAGACATATAGATAAATGGAACAGAATAGAGATCCCATAAACAAGCTCATGCCTGCATGGTCAGTTAGCAGTAGGCAAGAACATACAGTAGGGTAAAGACAGTATATTCAATAAACGATGTTGAGAAAGTTGCACAGATACATGCAAAAAATGAAGTAGACCACCATCTTATACCATATACAAAAATAAGCTCTTTTTTATTCCATATGAATTTTCAGAGAGTTTGTTCTAGATCTGTGAAGTATGCCATTGGTATTTTAATGGGGATTGCATTGAAAAATATATATTTATATATCGCTTTGGGTAGTATGGACATTTTAATGATGTTGATTCTACTGATCCATGAGCATGGTATATTCTTCCATTTGTTTATGTCTTCCTCTATCTCTTTTTTCTATGTCCTATAATTTTCTGAGTACAGGTCTTTTACCTCCTTAGTTAAGTTTATTCATTATTCATA
>NW_006287951.1:1537-13977 GCF_000327345.1 Myotis davidii | reverse complement strand
GGGGGTGTGCAGGAGGCAGCTGGTCGATGTTTCTCTCTCATCGATGTTTCTAACTCTCTCTCTCCTTTCCTCTCTGTAAAAAATCAATAAAATATATTTTTTAAAAAAAGAATGGGTGCTGGACTTTGTCAAATGCTTTTTCTGCATCAATTGATATGATCATGTGATTTTTGTCTCTCAATTTGTTTATGTGATATATCACATTTATTGATTTGTGAATATTGTACCAGCCTTGCATGCCCAGTACATAATGAACAACATACACTGATGAACTAAAATAGACCTAGAGGCATAGAATCATTGAACAGACCATCCAACCTCAGGGGAAAGGGAGAGGAATGGGGAAGGGAAGGCAGGGGGAGAGATAAACCAGCAGACTTGTATGCATGTATATGAGCATAACCCCTGGACACAGTGAGTAGGAGGGGGTGAGGGCATGTGGCAAGGGGGGTACGAGTGGGGTGGGAATGAGCAGGGAGAGGTCAATAGGGAAAAAAGGATTCATATGTAATACTCTAAATAATAAAGACATTTTAAAAAATAAGCTCAAAATGGATTAAAGACTTAACTTGTAAGACTTGAAATCATAAAACTCCTAGAAGTAAACAGACAGTGAAATCTCTGACATGTCTCTAAGAAATATTTTTTTCTTATATATCCCTCGGGCAAGGGAAAACAAATAAAGATGAACAAATGGGACTATATCACAATAAAAAAAATTTTGCACAGCAAAGAAAACCATCAACCAAATGCAAAGATAGCCTACTGAATGGAAAAATTTATTCACCAATTATATATCTGATACAGGGTCAATGTCCAATCCAGAGACAGAGAAGCATAGATCAGACTGTCAAACCTAGAGGGAAGGTAGGGGAGGGTGGGGGTTAGAGGGAGAGATCAACCCAAGGACTTATATGCATGCATATAGGACTAACAAATGGACACAGACAATAGGGGGTGAGTGCATGAGTTGGGAGGATTGGGAGTAATGTGGGGATAAGGACACATACGTAATAACTTAATCAATAAAAAAATTAAAAAAACTCATATAACTCAATACCAAATTAAAAATACAATCCAATGAAAAATATGCAAAGGAACTCAATAGACACTTCTCCAAAAAGGATATACAGATGGCCAGTAGACATATGAAAAAATGTTCAATGTCACGGATTATCAGAGAAATGAAAATTAAAACCACAATAAGATATCAACTGACACCTGTTAGAATGGCTATCATCAATCACAAACAACAAGAGTTGGTGAGGATGTGGAGAAAAGGAAACCCTAGTGCACTGTTGGTGGGATTACAGATTGGTGCAGTGACTATGGAAAACAGTATGGAGTTTCTTCAAAAAATAGAACTTCCTTATGATCCAGTGATTCCACTTCTGGGCATATATCAGAAGAAACCCAAAGCATTAATTTGAAAGAATACATGCACCACTATTATTCACTGCAGCATTATTTATAATAGCCAAACTATGGAAGCAATCCAAGTGTCCATCGATAGATGGATGAGTAGATAAAAAGCTGTCTGTGATGTATATACACAATAGAATACTATTCAACCATAAAGAAGAATGAAGTCTTACCATTTGCGACATCATGGATGGATCTAGAGGGTATTATGCTCAGTGAAATAAGTCAGAGAAAGACAAAGACTATACGATTCACTTCTATGTGTAATTTAAAGAATGAAATAAATGAACAAACAAAATTGAAACAGCTTGACCAATAGAAAATGACATAAGCGACACAATGCCAGTTTCTGAGCTCAGTCCCAGTGGAAAAGGCACCTTCCATTTCCTGCTTCTTGGAACACTTGCTTTTAAAACGCAGTCGAGGCAAGGAAGCCCAAGCTATGTGGTGGGACCACAGCCAGGATCAACTGCCAGGATCAACTACCAGGATCAACTGCCAGACATTAAGTGTAACTACATTTAATCTGAGAGACCCCTTGAGAGAATTTCCCTGTCAATATAGAGAATCCTGTATGATGCATATAGAGTCGAGTTTAGTCAATATACAGAATTGTGAGGGATAATAATAAAGTGAGGCTGAACCATAATGTGATAAAAGTATGACATATTCTCTTCTAATATTTCCATGATCTTGTTTTCCGTCTAGACATACGTTAGTACCTGTTCTGTTGCTCTGTAACAATGTGACAGTTTACTTCTGACCAAATTTGGATTCTCAATAACAAGAGAACAGTTCACAGTGTAGAATAAAAGAGTAATAAAATGAATTAGTGAATAAGTTTATGATTTTAAATTCATCTTATGTTGGAAAAATAAGGAAAGACTCCAGTATGTTATAAACGTGAAATAAATAATTTCTTGTTCATTCTGGACAAGTTGGTGTTACGTTTTTAGACACATTCCCAAGGTCTTGTTATTTGTGTTTTCATTCGTGCACTTCAGCAATTAGAAATGGCTTTGCTACTTCAAAACCCTGTGATATCTCTTTAATGTAAATTTAGATTTTAAATGCCATTGCCACTTTCTGAATGCATTTGTAAGAAATGTGCAAATCAGCAAGTCTTTCCGAAGTGTATTTCGGCTAAATTATCTTTACTTACTGAATAGTTTCGAAACAAAAGGCATGCGTGATAGTCATTACCTACTTTTGTTCTTGCTCCCTTGGCAAAACTACAGGAGACAATGAAAAGCAATCAATTTTTTCTAATTTATGAATAGTAACGATTTCTTTTTACTGTGGCTTCTAGAATTGGGCTTTGTTTAGGCTACTGTTGGAGAGGTAGAGCTGTAGAAAGACATGTGATAAAGTAACAATTTGAAAATGCATTTACAAATACATACAGGTAACACCTTACTCAGACAATGGTGAATTATTTTTCTGTTGATAGAACACGTATTTTCATAGTGGAATTGAAATATTGAATAACAAAACAATATTACTAAATATCCCTATTATAAAAAGGTGTGCCAATTATTGTTATTAATAAAGAAGAATGCAGCATTCAACTTTAACATTTATGAGTTAGATAAGTATGAAAAAATAACTGCTGTAAGCCTCAGTTTTCTCATGTGTTTAATGTGGTCAATAGTATCTACTTCATTTGATGATTATGAGAATAAAATGAAATTATGCATCGAAAGCTATAAACACAGTAGCTAGTCTACAGTAAGCACACAATTCTAGTTATTAGTATACAGATAGAAAAAAAGAATGCACACTTATTTTATTGGCCCAGAATATCAATTTATACCTCTATATGTGTGACTTCATATTATGTTAGACATGAAACTTACTGCTACATATTTATATTTACAAATTAAGTGAGTACTTTAATAAAAGTCATCAAACATAAAACCATACACATGTTTATATTTACAACCAGAATTTTTGTTCTTAAAGTTTCTTTATTTATGTTTAGAGTTCTAGATTTACCAAGGGTGATTTAAGCTTACGGTTCTTTCTATAATGTAAGTACAAGAGTATGACTATATTCTTTGGAGCTTTAAATTCATAGTAACTTTATCAACAGAAAATCTGTGGAATCAGGCAACACTCCAACTTGGTGTTCTTTAAGGCTGTGCTATCCAGTAAGATAGCCACTTGCCACATATGGCTATTTAAATTTATTAATATGTGATTATAATATTAATTTAAATATACTATTAATTATGTAATATTAGAAATTTAATTCCTAAGTTGCACCAGCGACAATTTCAATTCTCAAGAGTCACATTGTATTGGACAGCACAGATAGAAAACGTTTCCATCACTGCAGAAAGTCCTATTGGCCAGTGTAATCTTACAGAATCTTAGCAGCTACTCCTTTACAGAGGGGTGAGAGGCTCTGACCTTCTGTGGCTTGAGATGTTTTTCTTGTTAACAGACACTTTTCCCACCTTAAACTTAAGGTTTTGAATGATTTCCCAATCTTCTGCATTAACATGCTGCTAGTTGGCATGTGGCATTGATACTACCATCTTCATTCAGTGATCCTCAGTCGTGGCTGCATGTTAGAACTGCTTGGGGGGAGTTTAACAAATCTGAATGTGCAGGTCACAGGCTACATCACAGAGCAATGAAATTAGAACTCTGGGGACTGACTAGCAGACATCGGTATTCTTATTGCCCTGTCAGTGAGTCCAACATCTTGTAATGTTTGTGAGCGATGGACCCAGCCACACAGATCTGCTTTTTCTACTTTTCTCATTCGGTGATTGTGTCTTGCAAAGGCACAAAGCTCTTCCCATATCTTGCATGATTTAATCTTTTCTTTAAAGATCATACTTTTTGATGCATGTGCAACATTATTTTCTCACAAACTGCTTAATTTTATCATTACTACTTTCATTCCAAATCAGAAGTCTTACTTTCTAGGCATTTTATCATTCTCATTACTTTAGCATTTTTCAGGTGTTAGTGAAAATAAGTTCATAGAATAAATAAAATTACCTCTAAAAAGGAAAAAAAAAAGGCCAAAAAGAAAAACTAGGCAGACGAAAACAAAATGACCTTATATTACCCTTTCCAAGTGCTTATAAAAGAGAGAGTTAAGGTACTTTTGCCCTAGAGTGCTTTTTTTCCCCACATGCACAAAACTTTTTAATTTAGAAATTCATAAATGTAAGCTTCTGTACTGACATCTTTCCAACCAAAATGATTTTCTAGGAACAAATTTAAAACTACCTGATTATTTTGGGAAGTGCTCATGGTGAAAAAAGAGTTTAAATTGAGAATTTTAGGCAAATGATAACATTTTCTTAAAATAACAGGTGAAGAAAATCTGGGATGGTGGTAATTGAGAAATACATTTGTTAAATAATATTTTAAGCCCATGTGGCACTGAAATTATATTTTGTTCACACACCAAAGTAATCTATCAGCTAGATGTGCCCCAATACCTACTCTTTCTTTGTTGCATTGTAATAACACTTCAGTTGAGTGCATTAAGATTTTTAAAGCAGCAATGAAAAAAAATAAGTGAAAACTTTATATATTTAAGTAACCAAATATATAAGGAGAATAGGTAAGTGCTGAGTCATTATGGGAGGAGAGTGGACATCATAGTTTGGCTATTGTTTCAGCTTAATTGAAGAGAGCAAAGATAATAGTGGCTTGATCAAAAGGAACTTTTTTCTCTTTCATGTGAAAGCCTAGGAAGTTGATCCAGCCTAGCATGGTAATCCCATAAATATCAAATATCTGGTCTCCTATCTTTTTGCTCTTTCATCTTTAACAAGCAGCTCCTGTCTCATGACACAATACTTTTTTGCTAGTTGGAGGAAAGACAAATAAAAATGGAGAGCATTTCTTTCCTTTATGGCCATGATTTGAAAATTTCACATGGTAGCCCTATTAACATTTCATTGGTCAAAACTTAGTCATAGGGCCATACCTAGCTGTAAGAACAGTGAAAATGTTGAGTCACTTTGTGCTCAACCCAAAAATCCTACAACTATATGAGAAGGAAAGAATGGATTTGAGAAGCAATTAGTCTCTATAATATAACATTCAAATATTCAGACACATACTCCTCCTCTACCTTAAACATGCTCCTCTCACCCCTTCATCAAATGGAACAAGCACTTCCTGGACTCGGGTCGAAATCCAGGATTTCTGGATGATAATAGTCTTTCTCTTTTGATCTTAAACCACAGTTTAAAATTATTTTATCCACGGACAGTTTTAGAGTCTGGCTTTTTGTTAGGAAGGCCCATACAGATTTAAACAGAAGAAAACATCAAATGTTGCTGCTTAAACATTTTCCAAAAATATTGTCCTGCTTGAGTTGCCATTTTGCATTTCTAATTAGAAAATGAAAGTTATGAGGAGTGACAGTAAGATACTACTTAAGGGTTCAATTGTTAAATCACATTCACAAAATTCAGAGATCTGACCCGTATCACACTTCACTAATAATTCAAAGGAAATTGAACTAAAATATGGTAAAGCCAGAGAGTAATAACATAGTTTTTCAAGTATTTTCTTATAGCATTAGTATCTAACCTGACCCAGATGTAATATATGAATCTTAAGTGATGCATGTAGCGCACTGCCGAGACAAAACTCCTCATTTTATACTTTAATTATGTAGCTGACATGGCATTTGTAACTGGTCGTGCCTTATAAATCCATAAGATCCATGTTTGTTTACCATTAACAATCTGAATGAACAAGCTAGAGTCTGTTAAAAACATCTAGAAATAAGAAACTCTCCATTACCTTCCTAGTTATAACTAGCAGTAAACATTTAATTAACATGTTTACTTAGAGATTTAATGAGGTTATTTTTCCAAAAAGATGGTGTATTTAAGGGGAAAGTGTAATAGACCATATAACAAATTCTAAATCAGGATGGCTCCAAGTTTGGTTCAAAGGCGTTATTATCATGTCATGGACCCCATGCTCTTTTCTTCTTTATGCTCTACAGTTTTCAGTGTGTCAGCTTCAATCCATCAGTTTGTTTCCTCTTACTCACGAGAAGGCTGCCACAGCTCCAGGCATCACATTCTCTTTTTGTGAAGAACAAAAATGTTTCCTGAGAACTTAACCTTGGGTCTCACTGAAGAGGATTGAGTCACCTGCCCATGCTCTACCGGAGAGATATTGTGACTCTGATATTTTCTTTACTTCAGGACCTGTTCAAATAGCATCTTATCAGCAAGGCCTTGGTTGAGGCCCCCTTAACAATAGCACTTTCCATTCACCTCCCCCCACCAAAGTTGACACTGTCTATTCTCCTTAACCAGCTTTGTGTTCTTTCCCCCCAGAGGTCCTCAAACTTTTTAAACAGGGGGCCAGTTCACTGTCCCTCAGACATTCCACACATGCGCACTGCGGGTCCGGGACGAGTCGGCTGCTAAGCAGGACAGGCAGTGGTGGCAAAAACACCCGGCGGGCCAGATAAATATTTTCGGCGGGCCACATGTGGCCCGCGGGCTGTAGCTTGAGGACCCCTGCCATATACTGTATATCACCTAAAGTATCACCTAGTTGCTTTTCTGGAAACATGACAAGAATATAATATCTATGAGAAAGAGGTTTCCTCACAATGTGTCTCCAGGGTCTAGAATAGTATTTGGAATTAAATAGATATTCAGGAAATACGTTTTGGTTGAACAGATGAATTAGTATGCCTCTCCCTGGTTGGTTCAAGGGCTGTGCACAAGATGGTCAAAAATTAAATTGTAACACTTTTACCTTTGTATTCCTTTAATAACCATCCCAACTTGCCCAATCCCCTATCACCCATGGATAGATAGATACATGCTTCAGTGTGATTGGGGAGGGTGTTGAGTACATTTCATTGGGAAAGAGAAAAGTCAATTTACATAGGACAACATGTTAGTCACATTATAAACAAAAACACAAAGCAATAAAATGTAAGGAAAAGAGGAGAGAGAGTGAGCCCCCTGGGGCTGTCCTCCGCTGCCGGGTGGAGTGGCAGCTGTGTCCAGGGAGAGCCCGTGGGCTGCAGGTGACACTAGACGTTAACAGGTATTCTGTTTGTCCCAATTGCAACAGGATGCTGAATTGACTTATGTTCAGAAATATTACATACAATGAAAACAAAAAGCTGATGGAAGTCTTGACACTACATAGTTTATTGAGGGCTTTCATCTCATCAACCATGCTGGCCTCTCTGTCATAGAGAGAAACAGAAACTACTCTGATATTGTCTTTCAAATATTTACACATTGAACTGTATGTACTGTCCTTTGTACTCTTTCTAGATGGTAGCAAAGTCATCATCATCTAGTATCTTCTATTTTTGCTCAGATATAAAATTTTATTTTTAGATTAATTCTCCCTTCTTATGCAAGAAATCTTTTCCAGTTTTAAGAACTTATGCTGGCTTTAAAAGATATACATTGTCATATATTATTTCTAACCATGTATTTTATATAGGAACATCGAATGGTTCTATAGATGAATATGTGGAGAGGCTTTTTAATGGTTGGGGTCTTTGATTGTTTCTCAATGGGGCACTAAAACCTAAAACTGGGGTAAGCAAATGCCACTAATTATTAGTTAATGTGGTGTTTGCAGCCCATAATTTTAAACACTCATCCTTAAAAAAACCCATTAACTGATTATGTTGACTCAGGCATTTGTAGGTACCATTTTAATGGAAAAAACAGTTTACACGTACAGTTGATATAATTTTTGTTGTTTTAAAATGACATTATTTAGAAATTCAAATAGAAGTTTAAACACAAAAGCCTGACTAATGAAACACCAAATGATTGCAACAGGTGGGTTCAGCTGTTCCATAGCCATGGCCTTGCTATTTGTTTCTTCATTTCTTCTTGTTCATGTTCCTTTCTCTACTTTCATTTCCTAATTTGAGGAAAGAGGCTGGTTCATGCTTTCCCTGACTATCTCCACTCTTTTTTTAATCTTTATTACAGCTGCTAGAAGGACCTTTCTACAGCAATGTAGTAAATGTACATGTCCCCGCTAAACATCCTCTAATGGTGTCTTATTCTCAGGAACATGAAGTCCCATTCGGAAGCATGGGATCCAGCGCCCTCCCAACGGTACCCACCTGAGCTTTTATCTCTTACCTTTATCCTTCCGGCTACTCTTCTCTCAAGCCCTGGTATTCATTGTTCTCTCTAGATGACCTGAAATTAAAAAAAGAAAAGAAAAAAACCAACAACTCTGTTTTGTTCATGCTGTTTTCTCTGCCTAGAAGAGCTGAGTCCTATTTTTAGCTTTAAAGTTCCACCTCCTTTATAAAGTCTACCTACCTCTGGTTGGAACTGGCTTTCTATAGGTTTTTTTTTTCCTATAACATTTTAATAGCACTTATGACAGCGATCCCTTTGTTTAAATAGTTGGTCACATTTCTCGTTAATCTATGTAGTTGTGGTCAAAGACTCTTTCTGGTCCCCAGCCATGCCTCCTGCAGCACCAGGTTAGATCCGTGAATGTACAAGACCCTTAAATCGTTCTCAAACCAGAATTGACGTGGTTATATTTATATGATGGAGTTAAATAATCTTTCCTGTGTTCATGAGCATCCATATGTTTGGTTTATTTTTTACTCTTTTTCTGTCTTTGAAACAGCCTGGCTAGGAATTAGTGCATACATCTCACTGACAGGCCTTCTGTCAACATTTTCTCACAGAGATTTAATTTTGAATTTTTAATGTCTCAGTTTAGTGTCGCATTGGGCAATACTACATTTTTATGTACAGAAAATAAAAATCTTAGTGGTTAATTATAAATTAATAAACACAATACCCACAGATGATTGCCTCAGGGTTACATTTCTCACTTTTGGTCTCAGTTTCCTCTTCCATGATATGATGAGGATGATCCCTACAGTCACCTTTGACCTGTGCATCCTATTTTTATAGCGTCATCCCTCAAGACCCAGTCCAATGTTGCCTCTTTGATTTTCCCACTTTAAAGTCATCTATTAAAAATTGAGTAAGCAATCTCTGGTAGAAACATTACATTCATTAGAGAAAAATCACATCATTAGCTGTCGGTCCCCTTCTGCTAGAGGACAGCAGATGGACACTCAGGTAGGCGTGAGCTCCACATCCATCCTGGAGGCCTGTGCCGTCTTGCCAGCAGCTCTCCACCCTGTCTTGAAAGCTGAATGAAATCATGGCATGGATGTGAAACTGCTCTGTAAAGTCCAAAGCACTAGTCAGCTCTTTGGGAGGTTATCATTAGTTTTGTGGCCAGCTTTAGAGTGTGATAAGAGCATGGTATTTTTGTTTGAAGCAAATTTACTAGCAGTTATACATCTGAGTGAGTTTTAGCCCCTTCGAAGAATATTTGGGAAGTTATCCACTTAATGCAATGATGCTGCTATTACTCAAATATGATTTAGACTTCATTCAAAAATAGAGAAAGAATCATTGATAATGGGCCCAGTGATATTTTAAAGAAAACTGGCTGTCAATATGGCATAGTTGCACACACAAAAGCTACATAATGCTAAATACATAGTTTTGGACAATTAGACATTTAATATTGAAGCAGAGATGGAGATATTAGCTTCACATGAAAGGGACCACTTGACATTTCTTGCCTTTAGATATAAGGCAGTAAGAACTAACTATACAGTTAAAAGTATGAAATATTTTTGCCAAAATTTTAACTTCCGTCTGATAAACATCTAGATCTAAATAATAAGTTAAAGGATATACACAAAAGAGAGGAGTGTTAAATAGTAAGGTGATAGAGTTAGTAAAATCCATACTTTAGAAAATTTTATAGGACATATACCCCAGTTTCTTTTATCAAAAGCACTAGGGGGGGAAAGAGAGAAGAGGGGATTGTTACATATGGAAACATTTATTTAGATTAACAAAATGCTAAATGTTGAACTTTTTGGACTCTAATTAAAATCAGCTAGACAACATTTATGAAACAATAAAGGAGAGTTAAACCCTGACGGGATATTTGATATTATTTTAAAATTAATTTATTTTTAATTTACATGTGACAGTGGTTTTATGGTTATATTACAAAAAGGAGCATATCTTTTAGCAGTAGATGCAGAAATATTTACTAATGAAATGTTAGAATGTCTAAAATTTGCTTTCATGTGCTCTAATGGTGCCCAGTTAAAGAGGGAAGAGATGAAACAAGAATAACAGACTATTATGATTGATGAAACTAAATTATAGTTTAATTGGTGTTATATTCTTACCTCTAATTTTTTGTATAATTGAAAATCTTCAAAGTAAAAAGTTCAAAATAAAAACATAAAGTAGGGATTTAAAAAGAAATCAGGGGAGTGAGAATATTTCTGGGCCTCACAGTATTGCAGCTTATAGAAGATAGCTATAAGCTATCTTCCTCCCCCTGGTTTACATAAAAAAAAAGTCATTGAATTCCTCTCTCTTTAAGTTAAATTTGCACTGAGATTCTATTTGCAACCAACTAATAAGGAGAACCAGCCCAAAAGAATGCTAATCAGCTTCCTTGGTAGTTTCATTAGAGAACTAAAAATGTTTCAGTCTACTTGAAAAATAACCTGAAAAAGATGTGCTTTATCTAGGTATTGCTTCGATTTAGGTGTCAATCATTGTCTTAGATATTAAGTTTCCTGGGCTATATGTTGGGCATATTTTTAATCTACAATAAAATTAAATAAAATTGAGACTATTGAAGAAGTATCACTAAGAAAAAAAGAAAATGAGCTAGAAATACTCAAATTAAATCAGTGATTCTCAACCAGGGCAGATTTACCCACAGGAGACAGTGGTTCATTTTTGATATCATGACTTTGAAGGGCGATGGGATTGGCAGGAACCAGGGAGCTGCTGTTGGCATCTGGCAGGTAAAGGCTAGGGATGCTGTCCAACATCCTGCAGTGCACAGGGCAGCCTCCCTCTCTCCTTCCCACATGCAGTCACAAATTATTCAGTTCAAATGTCCTTAGGACTGTAACTAGCACTTAGATGTGAGGCAGGCGAATATTCCTTGACTTTTTTCATCATTAGCACTTCATAATAGATTTAGCGCTATTTACAGTATGTATATCAGACATGAAAATAGAAAGAAAAAAATCTGTTTTTTTATTAATGTTTGGGTAACAGATATAGTAGAACCGTGAAAAAAGTCAACCAATAATGACTGCTTTTCTAGCAAATAAAAAATGTTAATTTCTGTCTTTAAAATTACATCTTTTCCTATAATTGTAGTCATTCTTTTCTAGTTTGCTGAGTTGTAAATAGTAATTATTTTGTTTGTCAAAGTAATAGGTAATTATTACATTTTCTTTCAGCTGACCTAGAACATAATTTATCAGAAAAATTGAAAATATGTGTTTTAGATGTTCTTAGTTGAAATTCTATTTCACCTCGTAGTCTCTATACAAATATAATAACAATTTTATTAATATCAAAATGGATTGAAAAGTTATCTCATTTTAATAGTACAATATTCATTTATACTTAGTTCAGAAATGTACTATTAAGAAAGCAATTTCTTGTCTTTTTGGAGCCTCAACGCTTTAATTTAGAAAGGCAAATTTTAAATTAAAAGACCCAATATATTTTGAGGTGTTAAAACAGAAAGAAAAGAGAAGCTAATATTTTCTCTCTAGTTACCTATCTTTTTTTTGCTGTTTTTATTTTTATTTTTTAATTAAATCTTTATTGTTCAGATTATTACATTTGTTCCTCTTTTCCCCCTCACAACTCCCCTCCACCCAGTTCCCACCCCACCCTCCTCCCTCACTCCCCACCCACTGTCCTCATTCATCGGTGCGCAATTATTGTCCAGTCCCTTCCCGCATCCCCCTCACCCCTTTCCCGCCAAAGGATAGCCAGTCCACTCCCTTTCTATGCCCCTGATTCTATCATAATCACCAGTTCATTCTGTTCATCAGATTATTCACTTGATTTTCAGATTCACTTGTTGATAGATGTGTATTTGTTGTTCATAATTTGTATTTTACCTTTTTCCTCTTCTTCCTCTTCTTACAG
>NW_006287951.1:0-628 GCF_000327345.1 Myotis davidii | reverse complement strand
CCCACGGAGAGAAAGCGGCCCTAGGGTTCTGAGCGATGCCAGACAGTCCCGCTTCTCCCATATGAGTCTGGGTCCCCAGAGACTCACCTGGAACTGGAGCTCAGAACCTAAGACACCCTCCCAATTGAAAAAGACAACCGCGCCCTCAGTCACCAGCCCGTTCTGCATGCACCTCCTCTCCTTAGTATTTTACTTCAGCACCGCACCTCCTCTGAGTCTTGGTATGCTTTTCTCTTTCCTTCTGGTTGTAGAATTTCCACTCAGCCAGCCTTCCTGTGGTTCTGGGTGATGTCCGTTCCGTCTTTTAGTTGTATTTTAGAAGTGATTGTGCGAGGCAGCAATCTCCGGTGTTTACCTATGCTGCCATCTTGGTTTCTTCCTTGTTGCTCTCTAGTTACCTATTATTGTAAATAAAATATGTCACATTTTAATGGGGTGGGAAATACTATTATTTAAAATATTTTAAGAAATAACATAAAATATCCAAAGGGTATTTTACTTTTATAAGAACTTCTATAATTTTCTTATAATTCTTTTTTCAAACTGCTTCTTAGACATTCTTGCTGGCACCTATTTCTATGTAATTACTATGCCTATGTATTTCAGACTAGAGGCCCAGTGCACAAAA
>NW_006287950.1:17976-23273 GCF_000327345.1 Myotis davidii | reverse complement strand
TGGCAGGAAATTTTTGGCCTACTTGCTTTGTTGCAGGGAGGGAGGCTAGCCCTTCCTCTATTAGAAACTGCTTTGGGAAGCCAGCCTTAATTAAAGGGTGTAGCCGTCTTTCACCTGGGCTACTTAGATTTTTATAATTAGTATATTTTAATAATTCTTGAGATTTAAATCCAATTTATTATTTTAAGGCATATTTTTTAGCAAATTCTTTTAACAGAGACAATTTTACTGACTTTCCTTTTTGCTCTTGAAATTAACTTTTTTAAATGTTCTTTATTAGTATTTAAAAACTGTTTATTATTATGGTAATGCCAATCCTGCTGCTAGAATCTAGCTAGCATCTTTTTTCCTTTGGGTGAAATTTTGCTATTTTTATTAGGAAATAATCAGTCTTGGGTTTTATTTTGTATATTTGTAAAGAGATTTTAACTGAAAACTCTATTTAAATGTCCAAAATTGGACATTGCGTGCATTAGTTTCAAGCCAGTTTTCTCTTTACACATGTACAGAAATCCCACACGTAGTTTTAAATTTCAGATCCGGTGGCATTTGCTGTAGCTGTATCGGAAATGCAAGGAAATCATCATTTCTTCTCTATGTGGTAGGTTTTAAATCTAATGATATTTTGTTGATTTCAGTAGGCAAGGGCAGCACCCAAGGCAGACAGAATGTTTTATTCCTATGGATTCAAGGTCCAGCCTGGCACTTCCGGGGGTTGCTCGGAATAGCTTTTTGTATCTATTTTGCTCTCTATCTTTTTTAAAAAAATACTTTGTAGTGTTGCAGATAAAAGGTCTTGCTGTACTCTTGGTCTGCACTGCAAGCTGTGGGCTCTTACGGGAAGGACATGGCTAGCAGTCAGCTGATCAGCTTAATAAAGGCTCTTAACATTTAAATTCTGAGTCAGTGGTCTAGCTCGCTGAGCTAACCCATAACAGTGTTGAGGCAAAGAATTTCCCTGGATATCTGTCTTAGATTTACATTCATTTGTCCAATGTTTTCCTTTTTCACATTTAGGGCATAGTCCAGGTTGTTTGGGACCTCTGCCATTTCCTTTATTAAGCCCTTTATTAGAAGGACACTGTTTTGCTATGTGTCCTGTTTCTCCACAAGTAAAACACTTGTGTGTTTGACTTTTCCTTGGAACTGGTGCCGCACAAGGCAGCAGAGAGCGGCGGGAACGGCCACCACGGCTTCTTTTTTTCCTTGCCAGGAAGCTTTAATAATTCTAAAAAGTGTTCTAACACATCCTCTATATCACTATCCTCTTCAGTTCCAGCAGAAAAATATTTTCCCCCTCTTTTGCCTGAACAATACCTGTATTATATCATGACAAAGAGCAGCAGCTTCCTCAAAATCCTCCTCATTTTGAGGAGTTAAATTGTTTTTAAAAGTTACATTATTTCTTTTTAATATACTGTTTTTTTTAGACTCCTGTTTTGTGTTATCACACTGCTTTTCCTTTTTTCTGGCTTAAGAGATGGTTGATTATGGTCATGCCTGGGATTTAAATAATCCCATATTAAATTCTATAAGAAAATGGAGACCTCCTGAATGAATTTTAAAAAATTTTCTACTTGCTTGTCATTAACCTTAGTTCTTTACTATTGAGCATAGACTCTAACATTTGCCCATAAAGGGTATTTTCTCTAGATTTTAATTGCCCCATGCTTTATTCCCGATTACCAAAATATTGTTCCTCCCTTACCTTAACGAGTGCACTCTTTATCTGGAGGAGATCCTTACGTCATCTCTCCAAGCCCAACGGAGTTCCTCACCGTGTTTTTCCCAGTTCCTCAGTCCCTGTTCAGGCGCCAGATCAGTCAGGGACAGCCTGACAGGGCTGAGCCGGGCTGAGGCAAGGAGGTGGGAATTGAGAAAAGAAAAAAGACAGGAAAGTGGGGTTGGGAGGACCCCAGTTCTCTCGATGAACTGAAGCGAGTTTAGTTATACAATGCAATCTTATTTATACACAACACACTGAATAGAAGGTCTGTCAAGAGGAATGTATTCTTTGTTCCTCTTAATCTCTAAGGGAGAGACATAGCAGAAGGACAAGTTCTCAGTACAGCATATATCAGTAAATAGTTAGAGACTTCCTGGTAAGCTATGAAAGGCTGTTCTCATTCTACAAATGTTGCTCTCATTCTACTGATAATCGCCATCCAAACAAGTCTGGGAAAACTGTGTGGGTAAGGGTCCCAGCCTTGCTAGCCCTTACAGGTGCAAGGACCTTGCCAGCTTACACCTGGCCCCCAACATACAATTTATTTGAGACACAAGTTTTCCCAGTACATGAAAGCAAGTGGCACCTTAAGAACTAAAAGAGAATAACTAATGCAACAATTTCTTCATAGACTTCAGAAAGAATTAGAATATTGCAGTTTTATGCCATAGACTATATAATAAGAGAAAGATTAAAACTTATTTCTGGACTATTCTTAGTAGTGTTAACACTACGATAGCTACTCCCTCTGTACATGCTTAGCTAAGCAGTAGTTGTGGCATTACTTTCTGTTACCATAGAAGCATGGTTAACTCACTCATAAGTTTTATGTTGGCAATATATTAAAAGAAATAGACAAGGAAATCTGGTAAAAAAATGTTAATTCTTTTAATAAACCTAAGTTTGGACAATCTGCCAACAAGGAAGTTATATCTCCAAAGTTGTTCAAAGGCTGGCAATGGCATAGACATTGGTTATATGAGGCAGTCTCAATGTCACTTGATTTAGCATTTCAAATAGAAAAAATAGAAAAAAATTAAAAGAAAGGGCTTAGGTCTCTTCTATTTCTGAAAGAAGTTTGATAGGAACTACACCAGCCATGATGTAATTTGCATGCATACTGCTAGAATGGACTGAAAAT
This sequence comes from Myotis davidii, assembly GCF_000327345.1. Lineage (NCBI taxonomy): Eukaryota > Metazoa > Chordata > Mammalia > Chiroptera > Vespertilionidae > Myotis > Myotis davidii. The sequence goes on along the minus strand of NW_006287950.1, from coordinate 20,406 downwards.
ACAAAAACATGATAATGAGAAGAGATAAAATGATATCAATGATAATAATAAAATATTGTTTGTAAAATGTGCTGTTCATGTTCTTCATGTAATGAATTTATTTCCTGTCTTAGCCTTTGATAAGTAACCAGAATATATTTTAAAGTGTTTGACAAACCATAATCTTTAGCTATTACCCCATATACCTTCAGTTCCATGTAATCACAAATATATGTTCTAGCTGCATAGATTGTAGTATGCAGAACATCCTATATAATAAAAGCCTACTATGCTATGTTTCCAGTCGTCTGGTCATCTGTTCAACCAATCAAAGCATAATATGTTAATATATGTTAAGGCTGCTCAACTGCTTGCTATGACTTGCACTGACCACCAAGGAGAAGAGAGTTGACCAGTTTACCAGTTGCTATGATGTGCACTGACCACCAGGAGGCAGACGCTCTGACTGGTAGGTTGGCTTGCTGCTAGGTTCTGGCCTATCAGGACTGAGTGAGATGGGCCAGAGATGCCCTGGAGCCCTCCAGCGGTCCTTCTCTGGCTGGCCAACCTTCCGCATCCCTCCTCAGCCCCCATTGTGTACCAGTGGGGTCCCTCAGCCTAGCCTGCACCTTCTCGCAATATGGAACCCCTCAGGGGATGTTGGAGAGCTAGTTTTGGCCCAATCTTGCAGGTCAGACTGAGGGACCACACTGGTGCATGAATTCATGCACCAGGCCTCTGTTCTATACTAATAAAAGGGTAATATGCTAATTATACTGGGAGACCTTCCAGTAGACCTTCCAGATATTCTTCTGAACAAAGCTATGGTGGCAGGGCCAAGGCAGAAGCAATTAGGGGTGATCAGGCTAGGAGGGAAGGGCAGTTGAGGGTGATTAGGCTGGCAGGGGGAGCAGTTGGGGGCGATATCAGGCTGGCAGAGTAGAGCAGTTAGGGGCAATCAGGCAGGCAGAGGCAGTTGGGGGCAATCAGGCAGGCAGGCAGAGAGGTTAGAGGCAATCAGGCAATCAGGCAGGTGAGCGGTTAGGAGCCAGCGGTCCCAGATTGTGAGAGGGATATCTGACCACCAAAGGGTCCCCGATTGGAGAGGGTACAGGCTGAGCTGAGCGGAACCCCACCTCAGCCCAGCCTGGACAAATCTTTTGCACGGGGCCACTAGTATTACAATAACTATGTATGGTGCAAGGTGGGTACCCAAAGTACTTTGTAAAGTACATAACAGTTTAACCACTATACTGTACACTTGAAACTAATACAAAATAATATTGATTTTAAACTAATATTGAATTTGAAACTAATACAAAATAATATTGAATTTTCTCCTACTAACTTATTTCACTTAGCGTAATACACTCTAGGTTTATCCATATTATCACAAATGCTAATTGGGGAAAAGAATATTTTTATCTCCATTGAATGGTCTTGGCACCACTTGAGAAACAGCTTTTGGCTTGATAATTATTCTTAGGAAAGATAAAATTCTTAACTATGGCCCAAGAAGTTACTATGAAATCTTTGCCATCCATTATGAACTATGAGTTATCTGATACACTAAGCCTTAAATTTGGGTGTGCACAGCAACCCTCCATAATAAAATTAAAGTGGTATTTGCAGGCTCTGAAGGCATATTGTTACATGAAGTTGCCCGAATGTCCATAGTCTCCACTCTTTCTACATTACCTTCTCTTTCCCATTCCACATCTATGTCCTCATACCTGTGATCAATTGACTAAAGGAGAGAAAATTTGGGCCTAGTTTACAAATGGTTCTGTGTGATACACAGTTATTATCCAAATGTTGACAGCTGTAACAATGCAGTCTTTTTTTTGGAACATCACTAAAGGACAGTGATAAAGGGAAATCCTCCCAGGAGCCAAATTTTAGGCAATACATATACTTGTTTATTTTGTTTGTAAGGAGAAATATCCAGACATATAATTATGTATCAATCCTGAGGCAATAACCAGTGCACAGGCTAAAGGATCAAAGTTTTGCAAGGAAGGGGATTAGAAAAATTGTAATGTCTTGGAAAGAGGCATGTCCATAGTCCTTTCTGAGTGGGAAAGTGTCATGAAGATATCTGTGTCCCATGGTAATGCTCACCAAAGGGTGACTTCAGCAGAGGGGGATTTTAATTATCAGGTGACTATAATGACCCATCTGTGGATAAAAATCAGAAAAGGCAGGGAGGGCCACATCATAGATCACTTGAATTAAACTCCCAACTTTTTTTTCTCAGTGACTCTCAACATAGACACAAAAATAAAATAAAAGCTGTGTGACTTTGGGATTGGTGATGATATTTTATATAGAACACCAAATACACAATTCATAAATGAAATTTTTCATAAATTGAACTTTATTACAATTTTTAAAAAATTGCTCTCTGATATTCACTACTAAGAGAATAAAAAATAAGCCACAGACTATAAT